>NW_026061863.1:988718-1318291 GCF_023897955.1 Schistocerca gregaria | reverse complement strand
CGCGGTCTGCACGTCCAGCACGAACGCTGGTCCAACTGAGGCGCCAGGTGGAAATGGCATGGCAAGCCGTTCCACAGGACTACATCCAGCATCCCTACGATCGTCTCCATGGGAGAATAGCAGCCTGCATTGCTGTGAAAGGTGGATATACACTGTACTAGTGCCGACATTGTGCATGCTCTGTTGCCTGTGTCTATGTGCCTGTGGTTCTGTCAGTGTGATCATGTGATGTATCTGAGCCCATGAATGTGTCAATAAAGTTTCCCCTTCCTTGGACAATGAATTCACGGTGTTCTTATTTCAATTTCCAGGAGTGTATTTCATACCTGCCACAGAAAATTTGTGTACGTGGGGTTTCTATTCTAATTCGAACGTTTGATTTACGCTATACGTATTCGTTTCGGAATCTCGTTTCTACGTCTTCCGTTAACTATACTTGGTTAACATTATGAAGACAATTAATAACATTAATGAAATACAACTTTGTTTGCGGAAAACATAATGATGTTCGAAGTTGCCAGTTTTTCCACGACAAACGACTTTCAACAACTTATTATATGCATAATTGTTGCAACTGATTGCTGGGAATTATATATACACTCCTGGAAATTGAAATAAGAACACCGTGAATTCATTGTCCCAGGAAGGGGAAACTTTATTGGCACATTCCTGGGGTCAGATACATCACATGATCACACTGACAGAACCACAGGCACATAGACACAGGCAACAGAGCATGTACAATGTCGGCACTAGTACAGTGTATATCCACCTTTCGCAGCAATGCAGGCTGCTATTCTCCCATGGAGACGATCGTAGAGATGCTGGATGTTGTCCTGTGGAACGGCTTGCCACGCCATTTCCACCTGGCGCCTCAGTTGGACCAGCGTTCGTGCTGGACGTGCAGACCGCGTGAGACGACGCTTCATCCAGTCCCAAACATGCTCAATGGGGGACAGATCCGGAGATCTTGCTGGCCAGGGTAGTTGACTTACACCTTCTAGAGCACGTTGGGTGGCACGGGATACATGCGGACGTGCATTGTCCTGTTGGAACAGCAAGTTCCCTTGCCGGTCTAGGAATGGTAGAACGATGGGTTCGATGACGGTTTGGATGTACCGTGCACTATTCAATGTCCCCTCGACGATCACCAGAGGTGTACGGCCAGTGTAGGAGATCGCTCCCCACACCATGATGCCGGGTGTTGGCCCTGTGTGCCTCGGTCGTATGCAGTCCTGATTGTGGCGCTCACCTGCACGGCGCCAAACACGCATACGACCATCATTGGCACCAAGGCAGAAGCGACTCTCATCGCTGAAGACGACACGTCTCCATTCGTCCCTCCATTCACGCCTGTCGTGACACCACTGGAGGCGGGCTGCACGATGTTGGGGCGTGAGCGGAAGACGGCCTAACGGTGTGCGGGACCATAGCCCAGCTTCATGAAGACGGTTGCGAATGGTCCTCGCCGATACCCCAGGAGCAACAGAGACCCTAATTTGCTGGAAAGTGGCGGTGCGGTCCCCTACGGCACTGCGTAGGATCCTACGGTCTTGGCGTGCATCCGTGCGTCGCTGCGGTCCGGTCCCAGGTCGACGGGTACGTGCACCTTCCGCCGACCACTGGCGACAACATCGATGTACTGTGGAGACCTCACGCCCCACGTGTTGAGTAATTCGGCGGTACGTCCACCCGGCCTCCCGCATGCCCACTATACGCCCTCGCTCAAAGTCCGTCAACTGCACATACGGTTCACGTCCACGCTGTCGCGGCATGCTACCAGTGTTAAAGACTGCGACGGAGCTCCGTATGCCACGGCAAACTGGCTGACACTGACGGCGGCGGTGCACAAATGCTGCGCATCTAGCGCCATTCGACGGCCAACACCGCGGTTCCTGATGTGTCCGCTGTGCCGTGCGTGTGATCATTGCTTGTACAGCCCTCTCGCAGTGTCCGGAGCAAGTATGGTGGGTCTGACACACCGGTGTCAATGTGTTCTTTTTTCCATTTCCAGGAGTGTATATATATATATTGTGTGTATGTACACAAATTTGAATTACAAAAAACAAATACTAAAAAAAATGGTTGAATGGCGCGAGATTCGATCCGGCGAACTTCGGAATTACGAACCCGAACCCGAGAGCTTACCGCTGCGCCACGACGCTGTAGAATACTATCAATCGTAGTGAGTATTTCACCGCAACGGTTTCTTTTAACTGTCGATTTTCTCGACAACGGCTGAGAAGTACATCTTGGTGCTTTCCCACATAGCACCTCTGGCCATGAGCTTTTATTATGCGCAGTATGAATTGAATCTGAATTTCACAATTGGCGGCCTCCCTTGTAAGAGTGCTTCGAATTCCTCACGAGGGATCACAGACAGCCAACCGTGCGACGCTTGTTTACAGCGAGGCTCTCTGAGCACTATGGGACTCAACAGCTGTGGTCATCAGTCCCCTAGAACTTAGAACTACTTAAACCTAACTAACCTAAGGAAATCACACACATCCATGCCCGAGGCAGGATTCGAACCTGCGACCGTAGCAGTCGCACGGTTCCGGACTGCGCGCCTAGAACCGCGAGACCACCGCGGCCGGCTACAGCGAGGCACGGGACAGAATGCACGCGGGGAGAGTTATGTTGTCCCGGTTGCCTGTTCGTCATATCATAGTTGTGAACCTGGAAGAGAGAAGGTGTCCAGCACGAGCCTTATAGACGTAAATCGGAAAGAGTTGTTTTCCGTCATTAGGCTGCCGCGATCCTGGCGGATACAGTAGTGATTTTTCCATCATTAATGTGCCGAATGAAATAAGTTTCGTGAATGAATACAGTGTTATTCTGTAAGTAACATATGACGAGTGCTGTATGTAGTTTGTAGAAATTAGCTCGTCTGTTTATGCCGTAGTAACTAGTTATTATTTGTTGTCATATCTTTCAGGTGCATAATCTGAGTAACGGAGGATGTACACCCTTCGACTAGCGTTGTAATATATAGTTGGGAGCATGTCACAGACGATGGCAAGCGGGAAGTTACCGTCGCTGTGTTTTGGTTTGCCAAATACAGATGCATTATCAACGCACTACTGGAAGCAGCCAGGTCTGTTTCTCGGCGTTCCAGGTTGATAGGAACGGCTATGGTCGAGAGATTTTTGTGGTGACGAACGAAATAACTTTTCTTGATACTGAGGTACTATACCATGAAGACGAAGCAGAAGGTGATTCAGTGGAAGATATCCCGACTAGTGAATCGCTAAATTGTCATAACATTTCAGAAATCTCCACGTCACTGGGAATATGTGCTTCATCCGTTCCCGATAAGTATCACGAACCGGTTACTAAACGACTTAACTACAGCTCTATACCCCTTGAAGTAAAAGTTAAGGCGGTAGCGCTAGCCAGGAATCATCCAAATTTGAACTTACAAACACTGCAAAGGAATGGAGCAACAACAGCCCTGGAACAGAAGAAGGACTTGAAATTGTGTGAAAGTGATATCGTTAAAGGAGGGACAAGATACGACAAATAGCAGGCGATAAATATGTGGACATACGACCGATTTGTCGAATCTTGTTGACGTAACTAGAATGTAACAGCGAGAATACTTCAGGAGTGGGCAGCAGGTGCAGCGCTTCAATATACTGCCAACAAGGATTCTACGTCTGCTGCATTATTATCTTGGGCAAAAAATTTCAGATCGGGGTATAAAATTCGTCAACGGCGCGTCACTAAATACGTCTCTCATAAGGAGGTACAAAATATAGAAGATATACAGAAAGTGGGAGCTCTTTTCAACAGGCAAACGGCGTCACTTATGACCGGTTTTAATAGTGATTACGTGATCAACACCGGCATACAGGATGCGAGTATTGGGTGAACATTCGACGCACGTTATCGCATAAGGGAGAAAAACGAATCCTTGTCGCAGTTGGCAGTAAAAACCTACTAACACATTCGTACACGGCGCAACATGCCACTACAGCCTCTGGAAAACTGTTACGTAAGGTTTTCCTATGTTTACAAGAAACGAATGTTACATTTGGTCCTCAGGTTATAGAAGAGGTCAACCGTTTAACCGACTCGTTGAAAAATGTTTACATTACCTTCTCCAAACTGACGAATGCGATTTACAGAACATTTCTTGAGAATGTTTTAAAACCATACGTTCCCTATACCAAGTTTTTTCTAGTAGTGGATTCCTGGAGTGGACAAAGTAATGCTATATTATATGACACAATGATTATAAATGGCGAGGGTCAGCCGACGTGCACGGTAAAAGTAATACCGCCCAACTGTACACCTGTGTACCAGCCGTGTGATGTTGATTTCTATCGCCAGGTTAAAAACTTTATTTCCAGGCTTCAGGATTGCAGTGTGCTTCTGGAAACCCAGCGGGAATTGGACAACCGCACGGATACAATAACTATTTACAACATAATTCATAACCAACTTTCAGCACCGATTTTTCACGCAATGATATCGTATGCGTGGTACGCATCAAAATTAATTCCCGAAAAAGACATTTTGAAATGTAAACCAAGTTTGTTTTCCGCCTACTCTTGGGAAGGAACAGTGTAGCTTTCGAAAGATTGCATTCATTAGGTGTTCTTGGTGCCGTGAGTATATTTGTTTCAAATTTTTATGTGACAAGTACCACCCATCTAGTTGTTCGACGAAAAATGAGGACACGTAACAGTGACTGGAAGAGCCATTCTAAAGTGACCTGGAGTAACATTTTAGTTGTTTACTACCCCAAGAAGTTTCAGAAATTTATTTGCCTACCTTATTTTTATCGTTCCTTATAGATTTACTTACCTTATTAACCCTCCTATTCCTATGAATTGAGATATGGAAAAATACAAACGAAAATAATAACATCCACTGGGTTTCCTCGCGATTCGAACCCGGGTTCTCAGATTCCCAGCCAGTTACCTTGGCTGTTGTTCTATCAGTGCTGTCGGCAAAAACCTTTTAAAAAGTAGGAACAGAAGCGACAGTTGTAAAACTTTCTTTCCTCGGTTTCTGGAATAGTATGCGTTTTCGGATACCATAGCTGATATTGAAAAATGCTCTATTTACAATTATCTATCGATCCCACCAATTTTGAGTCGATTGCTCTTCATAACTTTTAGGGGTGATTTTTTCGATAACGCGGCGGTGTTGACCTAAAATATCTTAGATTCCTCCGTTTTAGGTTGTATACAAGCGACCTGCCAAATTTGAGCCGAATCGGTTGGCCGTGTCTGAGGCCTTCCATTTGTAAGGAGTTACATGTCAAGCTCAAGGAACAAACGCGCCGTTTCAGTGCGACGTCAAACATTATTTGTGAATATTGGAATGTTGTTGAAAGAGAAGGAACAATTACTTATTCATTCTTTCTCTTACTTTTGTAAGGTCCAGACGGTTGTCTTGTTAAATTTTGTGAGATTTGTAGACTGTATTTATGGAAAAATGAATGTGATAGTTTCTGACGGACCAGATGGTCCGAGCTTGCAAAAATGTTTTGTTGTTGTTGTTGTTGTTGTTGTGGTCTTCAGTCCTGAGATTGGTTTGCTGCAGCTCTCCATGCTACTCTGTCCTGTGCAAGCTTCTTCATCTCCCAGATCCTACTGCAACCTACATCCTTCTGAATCTGCTTAGTGTATTCAGCTCTTGGTCTCCCTCTACGATTTTTACCCTCCACGCTGCCCTCCAATGCTAAATTTGTGATCCCTTGATGCCTCAAAACATGTCCTACCAACGGATCCCTTCTTCTAGTCAAGTTGTGCTACAAATTGCTCTTCTCCCCAATTCTATTCAATACCTCCTCATTAGTTACGTGATCTATCCACCTTATTTTCAGCATTCTTCTGTAGCACCACATTTCGAAAGCTTCTATTCTATTCTTGTCCAAACTATTTATCGTACATGTTTCACTTCCATACATGACTACACTCCATACTTTCAGAAACGATTTACTGATACATAAATCTATACTCGATGTTAACAAATTTCTCTTCTTCAGAAATGGTTACCTTTCCATTGCCAGTCTACATTAATAGGATGTATACATCCCGCTCTCTCGAGGATGCAGTCAAGGCAGCCGAGTTGTGGCCATCTGCATTTACTGATCACACTGCTTACGCCTGTACCATCAAGCTTCGACGACAACTACTGTGGCGTAGCCGCTGCCCGCTTACCTGATCTCACCGGAATGTCAGTTGGAGACACGTGTAGACTGTGCCTACTTAAACCTAACTAACCTAAGGACATTACACAACACCCGGTCATCACGTCGCAGAGAAAATCCCTGACCCCCCCCCCCCCCCCCCCCCCCCGGGAATCACAGAGTTTTATTACGCCATCCTCAGGTAGTGTTCCGTTATGCCACAAACACGGGCTCCACAGATGACTGTCAACCGAGCACATCAACTCTGTGAAGGGACCATCATTTGTACTCGTCAAATGGTGGGAATCATCAACGACTGCCCTCCATATCCCACGTTGTTGTTGTTGGAGTCTTCAGTCTTGAGACTGGTTTGAAGCAGCTCCTTATGCTTCTCTATCCCTCTGAATCTGCTCAGTGTATTCATCTCTTGGTCTCCCTCTACGATTTTTACTTTCCACGCTGCCCTCCAATACTAAATTGGTGATCCCTTGATCCTACCAACCGATCCCTTCTTCTAGCCAAGTTGTGCCACAAACTTCTCCCAATTCTATTCAATACCTCCTAATTAGTTATGTGATCTACCCATCTAATCTTCAGCAATCTTCTATAGCACCATATTTCGAAAGCTTCTATTCTCTTCTTGCCCAAACTATTTATCGTCCATGTCTCACTTCCATACATGGCTACACTCCGTACAAATACTTTCAGAAAAGACTTCCTGACACTTAAATCTATATTTGATGTTAACAAATTTCTCTTCTTCAAAAACGCTTTCCTTGCAATTGCCAGTCTACATCTTATATCCTCTCTACTTGGACCATCATCAGTTATTTTGCTCCCCAAATAGCAAAACTCCTTTACTACTTTAAGTGTCTCATTTCCTATTTTAATTCCCTCAGCGTTACCCGACGTAATTCGACTACATTCCATTATCATCGTTTTGCTTTTGTTGGTGTTCATCTTATATCTTCCTTTCAAGACACTATCCATTCCTTTCAATTGCTCTTCCAAGTCCTTTGCCCTCTCTGACAGAATTACAATGTCATCGCCGAACCTCAAAAGAAAAATTCGGAGTAGGTATTAAAATCCATGGAGAAGAAATAAAAACTTTGTTTACTTCACTGCTTACTCAATATACAGATTGAATAACATCGGGGAGAGGCTACAAACCTGTCTCACTCCTTTCCCAACCACTGATTCCCTTTCATGCCCCTCGACTCTTATAAATGCCATCTTGTTTCTGTACAAATTGTAAATAGACTTTCGCTCCCTGTATATTACCCATGCCACCTTCAGAAAGTCAAAGAGAGAAAACTTTTGACAGTGTTGACTGGAATACTCTAAGGAAAGGCAAACCTACGTTTCTAGCTTTTGTAGACATAATCTATTTTCTAAGATAAGTCGTAGGGTCAGTATTGCCTCACGTATTCCAATATTTCCTAACTGATCTTCCCTGAGGTCGGCTTCTACCAGTTTTTCCATTCGTCTGTAAAGAATTCGCGTTAGTATTTTGCAGCCATGACTTACTAAACTGATAGTTCGGTAATTTTCACATCTGCCAACACCTGCTTCCTTTGGGATTGGAATTATTATATTCTTCTTGAAGTCTGAGGGTAATTTTTCTGTCTCATGCATTTTGGTCACCAGATGGTAGTTTTATTAGGCGTGGCTCTTCCAAGGCTGTCAGTAGTTCTAATTGAATGGTGTCTACTCCCGGGGCCTTATTTCGACTTAGGTCTTTCAGTGCTTTGTCAAACTCTTGATGCAGTATCATATCTCCTATATCAACTTCATCTACATTTTCCTCCGGTTGTATGATATTGTCCTCAAGAACACCGCCTTTGTATAGATCCTCTATATACTCCTTCCACCTTTCTGGTTTCCCTTCTTTGCTTAGATCTGCGTTTCCATCTCAAATCTTGAAATCCATGCAAGTGGTTCTCTTTTCTCCAAAGGTCTCCTTAATTTTCCTGTACGCAGAGTCTGTCTTTCCCCTAGTGACTATCACGACAGCTGTCCCGCAGAAATATGTGGACGGCAATCAGCGCAAAGCGTGTGGCACGTGGTGTCCACTCACAAGCAAATATTCTGTTAGGCCAAATTATGGCAATGGTATGATGCACACAGGAGTAAAAAACAAACCAGTTTGAGATGGGCTATAGTACCGTGTATACACGTATTCTGGGTCTGGTGCACGAGCCATGGACTACTTGGGTTGAGCTTAACGTGAGCTACTGATGTGTTTGGCTTTATTTAGGGCTGTCCACATATTTCGCTTTCGTTCATAAGTACAGTGTGCCTGGTGGTTCATAAAGAAACTTTGCTTCACTCCAGACTTACGTCCATTGTTATTCCGTGGTCACGTGATCGGACGACATGCTCATATCACTGAGGCCTGTATGCCCTCAAGGTGCACTCCTGTGAGAACATCATTTACCGCATTCACCAGCTACTGGACATTATAAATAGATTTCATTTGCCGATTACTTGTTTACTCTTTTGTGCAGAGTCAATGTATCTATGGCAAACAAACCTCATCAAGTTCCATCGCCATGCCATCACTTTATCCTTGTCCCTCAACACAGTACAAGTGTACAGCAATAAAGCTAGTTCACTGCGCAACTGGCATGTGAGCAACAATATTAGCCTGTTCCGTCGTCACTGGTGATCCAGATGTGATCTGTGCATAACACTTGGTGAAGAACTTTCGCTGATGTCTGTGACATGGAACCATGAGGTGACAAACCATCGAGTTTTTTGTAATAAGCCTCTACATCCTTTCATTTGTCCTATAGCCATCCCTGCTTAGCCATTTTGCACTTCCTGTCGATCTCATTTTTGAGACGGTTATATTCCTTTTTGCCCGCTTCATTTACTGCATTTTTATATTTTCTCCTTTCATCAATTAAATTCAATATATCTTCTGTTACCCAAGGACTTTTACTAGCCCTCGTCTTTTTACTTACTTGATCCACTGCTGCCTTCACTACTTCATCCCTCAAACCTACTCATTCTTCTTCTACTGTATTTGTTTGCCCTATTCCTCTCAATTGTTCTCTTATGCTCTCCTTGAAACTCCTTACAACCTCTGGTTCTTTCAGTACATCCAGATCCCATCTCCTTAAATTCCCACCTTTTTGCAGTTTATTGAGTTTTAATCTACAGTTCATAACCAATAGATTGTGGTCACAGTCCACATCTGCCCCTGGAAATGTCATACAATTTAAAACCTGGTTCCTAAATCTCTGTCTTATAATTATATAATCTATCTGAAACCTGTCAGTATCTCCAGGCCTCTTCCATGTATACAACCTTCTTTTATGATTCTTGAACCATGTGTTAGCTATGATTAAGTTGTGCTCTGTACAAAATTCTACCAGGCGGCTTCCTCTTTCATTTATTACCCCCAATCCATCTTCACCTACTACGTTACCTTCTCTCCCTTTTCCTACTGTCGAATTCCTGTCACCCATGACTATTAAATTTTAGTCTCTCTTCACTATCTGAATAATTTCTTTTATTTCATCAATTTCTTCGTCATCTGCAGAGCTGGTTGGCATATAAACTTGTACTACTGTAATAGGCGTGGGCTTCGAATCTATCTTGGCCACAATAATGCGTTCACTATGCTGTTTGTAGTAGCTTACCCGAACTCCTATTTTTTTTAATCATTATTAAGCGTACTCTTGCTTTATCCCTATTTGATTTTGTGTTTATAACCCTGTATTCACCTGACCAGAAATCTTGTTCCTCCTGCCACCGAACTTCACTAATTCCCACTATCTCTAACTTTAACCTATCCATTTCCCTTTTTTAAATTTTCTAACCTACCTGCGCGATTAATGGGTCTGACATTCCACGCTCCGATTCGTAGAATGCCAGTTTTCTTTCTCCTGATAACGACGTCTCCTTGAGTAGTCCCCGCCCGGAGACCCGAATGGGGGACTATTTTACCACAGGAATATTTTACCCAAGAGGACGCCATCATCATTTAACCATACAGTAAAGCTGCATGCCCTCGGGAAAAATTACGACTGTAGTTTCCCCTTACTTTCAGCCGTTCGCAGTACCAGCACAGCAAGGCCGTTTTGGTTAGTGTTACAAGGCCAGATCAGTCAATCATCCAGACAGTTACCCCTGCAACTACTGAAAAGGCTGCTGCCCCTCTTCAGGAACACACGTTTGTCTGGCCTCTCAACAGATACCCCTCCGTTCTTGTTGCACCTACTGTACGGCTATCGTTATCGCTGAGGCACGCAAGGCTCCCCACGAATGGCAAGTTCCAAGGTTCATGGGGGGGGGGGGGGGGGGGGCATGTACCATATAGCCATGGAATGAGAGCAGATACACGGGGGATTGATCTATGAAGTGACTACAGAAAACGGCGTCCGTCACGCCACGCAAAGAGACATAAGCAATGCATACTTTACCCCTTATTCTCACCTGTACACGAGGACGAGATCTGATCAAGAGATCATTAGTGTTGTCGCTGGTTTGACACACGCAGCGGTTACTCCGGAACTCCAACAGGAACTGCTAGAACCGGTGACTGAAGAAGAAATGTTGGATGCCATAGGAAAAGGGCCACCCAATGAGCTACTAGGACCGGATGGGTTACCTCTGGAGATTTATAGGACGTTCCAGAGACTACTGGTGCCCTATTGGACTACTATATGTCAAGAGCTCATGACAATAGAGGCGCAACATCCCGCTGCATTTGTGGAAGGTACCACCATCCCAATCCGTAAACCTCACGGAGGTTCACGTACTACAGTCTACCGACCATTGACTTGGTTGAACCGTGATACGAAAAACTTCACGCGTCGAGTAGCAGCTCGAATTCTGCGTACGACATCACGTGTCCTATCAATGGATGAGTCATCGATAAGTGGGACGCATAATATCCGCTCCGCCCTGTGCCGCTGATTGCCCTCGCTAAGGTGCGTCGCGTATCGGGAGCTCTGGCTGCGATATTCGTCAAGCATTTGATTACGTCAGTCATACGTACTAAACTGCTGTTCTTCAGAATAAGCATTACCCCGACGCTTCCTCCGAGGTGTTACTCGTCTCCTACGTGGCGCAACAGGGAAAGCGCTTGTCAACGTTAGACTGTCGAACACCTTGTAAATTCGTCGCTGTGTTACACAGGTACGCCTATTATGGACAATACTGTACGCCTTAGCATTAGAACCTTTGTTGTGCGGGCTGCGACACCGCCTCACGGGTTTTTCTCTTGGTGGCTTCTTTTTTAGGTGCACTGCGTATGCAGATGATCTGATGTTACCTCTTCGTGACGAACGTGATGTTCGCAAAGCATTGGATTGGTTAGCCACTTCGAAGCTTCGAGATGCCGTGTAAATGTACATAAATCAATGGCTTTGAACACTGGCGTGGGATGACACCTGCGAGGGTGGCACTGCTCGATAAAATCCGTTGTCTCGGTATCGACTTCACGGACTACATCTCACGCACGACCACCATCAATTATCGGAGTCTCTTGCAAGTGCTGGGCTTGTGGATCTTCGTCTTCGTGTGTAGGACCTACATCAACGGACCGAATATGTTAACGTCTATCGGGCATCGCGAATTCCGCACGTAGCGCAAACACTACCGATGCCTAAACACATAGCTCGGAGCATCGTGGCCGCATTCGGTTCCTTTGTCAGCGTTGGAATGATATTAAAGGTTCGATATTACTCCGTCACCCTTCCAAAAGAACGGGCCGGTCTTGGCCTTGTCAGTGTTCACTATCGAGAAGTATTTCTCTTTGTTAGTTTGCACCGCAGGCTTTTTCGACGATGACCGACCAGCCTCACCGGCCTACTGACGGATGGCCTGGCACCGTGTTCCCTTGACCCTCAGGTCAGACACGGGTGCCCTTTTCCTGCTTTGGCAGGCTTTACCTGGAGTACGGCAACCTCCCCGTCTCTCGCTTACCAACAGCCAGTCACCTGCCGCACACTACTTCGCCGCCGGTCGTTTAATGTCGTCGAATTGACGTGTCCTACCGTGCACTGGAACGTAGTATGGTGCTCTGTCAACGCGGTGACGCTCGATCCTGGTGTACGTTCGACCTGGTATTCGAGGGACTCTCCATAGAACCCATCTTGCAGATTCGCCTTATGTGTGAACTGTAACGTCTAGAATACAGACCAACACCGGCTCCGTTGTGGGCCAGTGGAAGAGATATGGTGTTTTGAGCGTCAAAGTCTGGCTCTCGTTTTACGTATGTCGCCCTCTTATGCCGATTCCCGCACTCTACTCTACCCGGACGATGTTTATTATCCGAGGACGAAACACAACGCTGTCACGTCGATACAGTGCATGTACTACAGCTATTAAAACATCGATATCTAAGCCTCTTGTGGCGGTAATACAACACTAATGCTGTAGGTAGATAATAAATTTAAACAAATTTAAAGAAATTAATACAAATTTATAGAGATTATATTCGAAGTGAATTGGAAACACGATACTAACTCCCATCGGGTGCTAGAGCAAATTTCGTGAACAGAGTGGATGGTTGTAGTGCTATAATCGTTTAAATAAAGATTTATGTCTAGTTCATGTAATACAGTTATTCATATCTCAGCCTGTTATGGCGGTAGCATGAAACTAATGCTGTAGATAGGCAATAAATTTATAAAAATTTGAACAAATTATATTCGATTTTAAAGGAAACACCATACTAACTCTCATCAGCTGCAAGAATAAACTGTTAGAGCAAATTTCGTGAACATTCTCAAAGACGGTGGCGAACACACTTGATGGTTGTAGAGGTTCTAATTGTTTAAATAAGGACTTATGTCCAGTGCAAGTAATAGAGCTATCGATATCTTAGCCTCTTATGGCGGTAACACGACACTAATGCTGTAGGTAGATAATAAATTTAAACAAATTATATCCGAATTGAATGAGCAGGCTCTAGTGGAGGCAACACAACACTAACTCCCATGATTTCTGGGAATAAGCTCTTAGAGGCAGTACCACAATCCTCTTGGAAAATGCACGTTAATTTCACTCTAACTGCTTAATAAGGACTTATGTGTAGAGTTGAATGATTTCATGTAACATACCGACAACCTATATCTTAGCCTCGTGGTGGTAACACACTAATGCCGTAGGTAGATAATAAATTTAAAGAAATCTAATCAAATTTAAACTTATTTAAACAAATTTATAAAAATTATATTCGAATTGAGTGACAATATCATAATAACTTGCATCAGCTGCAGGAGTAAGCTCTTAGAGGAAAATTCGTGAACATTTGACAAGAGCATGGCGAAAACACTTGATAGTGGTACTACCTCTAATGGTTTAAATAAAGACTTATGCCTACTTCCTAGGAAGAGTTGACTTAGGTTAGTGGAAATAGCCAATTCTTTCCCGCCATTTTTTTAGGTTAGTAGAGGTAGCGCAATTGAGCTATCTTCCCTCCAAAAGCCACCATCTTGGATAACGGTAATCGTGTCATCAGCTAACATCAATCGCGTCATCAGTTGCCCCACTACTTGAAGTTACTCATTCTGAAACACTAAATTTTGAAAGTAACGTTAAATGTTATGCAAAAAAAGACGTTCAGTAACCTCAGTGTAACTTAATGCAAAATTTAGAAAACGGGAAGCATTTATTTTTTACTATTGAAAGATTGAACTGAATTACCTTTAAGCATATGAGAAATCGGTTTCACTTTTAAAATAACAACAATCAAATAAATACCAAGGTAGCAGAAGTCACTCTCTAAGGTTGATACAGAGTAAATGAAATAGCGCTCTCTTAATTTATATTGTTGTAGCCTACAGTCCTGAGACTGGTTTGATGCAGCTCTCCATGCTACTCTATCCTGTGCAAGCTTCTTCATCTCCCAGTACCTACTGCAACCTACATTCTTCTGAATCTGCTTGGTGTATTCATCTATTGGTCTCCCTCTACGATTTTTACCCTCCACGCTCCCCTCCAACACTACACTGGTGATCTCTTGATGTCTCAGAACATGTTCTAGAAATCGATCCCTTCTTCCAGTCAAGTTGTGCCACAAACTTCTCTTCTCCCCAATCCTATTAAGTACCTCCTCATTAGTTATGTCATCTACCCATCTAATCTTCAGCATTCTTCTGTAGCACCACATTTCGAAAGCTTCTATTCTCTTCTTGTCTAAACTATTTATCGCCCATGTTACACTTCCATACATGGCTACACTCCATACAAATACTTTCAGAAACGACTTCCTGACACCTACATCTATACTCAATGTTAACAGATTTCTCTTCTTCAGATAAGCTTTCCTTGCCGTTGCCAGTCTACATTTTATATCCTCTCTACTTCGACCAACATCAGTTATTTTTCTCCCCAAATAGCAAAACTCCTTTACAACTTTAAGTGTCACATTTCCTAATCTAATACCTTCAGCATCACCCGACTTAATTCGACAACATTCTATTATCCTCGTTTGGCTTTTGTTGATATCATCTTTTATCCTTCATTCAAGACACTATCCATTCCGCATAACTGCTGTTCGTAGTCCTTTGCTGTCTGTGAGGTTTGCCGATGACATTGAGATGAAATAAAAACTTTGATAGTATTACAATAGATTTTAATACCTACTCCGAATTTTTCTTTTGTTTTCTTCACTGCTTCCTCAATATACAGATTGAATAACATCGGGGCGAAGCTACAAACCTGTCTCACTCCCTTCCCAACCACTGATTCCCTTTCATGCCCCTCGACTCTTATAACTGCCATCTGGTTTCTGTACAAATTGTAAATAGCCTTTCGCTCCCTGTATATTACCTCTGCCACCTTCAGAAATTGAAAGAGAGAAAACTTTTGACAGTGTTGACTGGAATACTCTAAGGAAAGGGAAACATACGTTTCTAGCATTTGTAGACTTAATCTATTTTCTAAGATAAGTCGTAGGGTTAGTATTGCCTCACGTATTCCAATATTTCTACGGAATCGAAACTGATCTGCCCTGACGTCGGCTTCTACTAGTTTTTCCAATCGTCTGTAAAGATTTCGCGTTAGTGTTTGGCAGCCGTGACTTATTAAACTGACAGATCGGTAATTTTCGCATCTGTCAATTCCTGCTTTCTTTGGGATTGAAATTATTATATTCTTCTTGAAGTCTGTGGGTATTTCGTCTGCAGATGGTAGAGTTTTGTCACGACTGGCTTTCCCAAGGCTGTCAGTAGTTCTAATGGAATGTTATATACTCCCGGGGCCCTGTTTCGACTCAGGTCTTTCAGTGCTCTCTCAAACTCTTCACGCAGTATCGTATCTCCCATTTCATCTTCATTTACATATTCTTCCATTTCCATAAAATTGTCCTCAAGTACATCGCCCTTGCATAGAACCTCTATATACTCCTTCCACCTTTCTGCTTTCCCTTCTTTGCTTAGAACTGGGTTTCCATCGGAGCTCTTGATATTCATGCAGTTTGTTCTCTTTTCTCAAACGGTCTCTTTAATTTTCCTGTAGGCAGTATCTATCTTCCCCCAAGTGAGATAAGCCTCCTCATCCTTACATTTGTCCTGTAGGCAACCCTGCTTAGCCATTTTGCACTTCCTGTGGTTCTCATTTTTGCCTGCTTCATTTTCTGCATTTTTATATTTTCTCCGTTCATCAATTAAATTCAATATATCTTCTGTTACCCAAGGATTTCTGCTAGCCCTTGTCTTTTTACCTACTTGACCTCTGCTGCATTCACTATTTCATCCCTCAAAGCTACCCATTCTTCATCTACTGTATTCCTTTCCCTCATTCTTTCAATTGTTCCCTTATGCTCCCCCTGAAATTCTGTACAACCTCTGGTTTAGTCAGTTTATCCAGGTCCCATGTACTTAAATTTCCACCTTTTTGCAGTTTCTTCAGTTTTAATCTACTGTTCATAACCAATAGATTGTGGTAAGAGTCCACATCTGCCCCTGGAAACCTCTTAGACTATACAACGGTAAGATACAACTTAAAACCTGGTTCCTAAATCTCTATCGGATACCTGCTAGTATCACCAGGATTCTTCCATGTATACAACCTTCTCTTACGATTCTTGAACCAAGTGTTGGCTTTGATTAAGTTGGGCTCTGTGCAAAATTCTACCAGGCTGCTTCCTCTTTCATATCTTACCCCCCATCTACATCTACATGACTACTCAGCAATTCAAATTTAAGTTCTTGGCAGAGGGTTCATCGAACCACATTCATTCTATCTGTCTACCATTCCACTCCCGATCAGCGCGCGGGAAAAACGAACACCTAAATCTTTCTGTTCGAGCTCTAATTTCTCTTAATTTATTTTGATGATCATTCCTTCCTATGTAGGTTTGGTTCAACAAAATATTTTCGCATTAGGAAGAGAAAGTTGGTGAACGAAATTTCGTAAATAGATCTCGCCGCGACGGAACACGTCTTTGCTTTAATGACTTCCACCCCAACTCGCGTATCATATCTGCCACACTCTCTCCCCTATTACGCGATGATACAAAAGGAGCTGCCATTTTTTGCACCCTTTCAATGTCCTCCGCCTATCCCACCTGGTAAGGATCCCACAAGGCGCAGCAATATTCTAACAGAGGACGAACGAGTGTAGTGTAAGCTGTCTCTTCAGTGGACTTGCTGCATCTTCTAAGTGTCCCGCCAATGAAACGCAACCTTTGGCTCGCCTTACCCACAATATTATCTATGTGCTCTTTCCAACTGAAGTTGTTCGTAATTTTAACACCCAGGTACTTAGTTGAATTGACAGCCTTGAGAATTGTACTATTTAACGAGTAATCGAACTCCAGCGGATTTCTTTTGGAACTCATGTGGATCACCTCAGACTTTTCGTTATTTACCAACTGCCATCTGCCGCACCATACAGCAATCTTTTCTAAATTGCTTTGCAACTGATACTGGTCTTCGGATGACCTTACTAGACGGTAAATTACAGCATCATCTGCGAACGACCTAAGAGAACCCAGGTCATTTATATAGATCAGGAACAGCAGAGGTCCCAGGGCGCTTCCCTGGGGATCACCTGATATCACTTCAGTTTTACTCAATGATTTGCCGTCTATTACTACGAACTGCGACCTTCCTGACAGGAAATCACGAATCCAGTCACACAACTGAGACGTTACCCCATAGGCGCGCAGCTTGATTAGAAGGCGCTTTTGAGGAACGGTATCAAAAGTTTTCCGGAAATCTAGAAATACTGAATCAACTTGAGATCCCCTGTCGATAGCGGCCATTGCTTCGTACGAATAAAGAGCTAGTTGCGTTGCACAAGAACGATGTTTTCTGAAACCATACTGATTACGTATCAATAGATCGTTCCCTTCGAGTTGACTCATAATGTTTGAATACAGTATATGCTCCAAAACCCTACTGCAAACCGACGTCAATGATATAGGTCTGTAGTTAAATGGATTACTCCTACTACCCTTCTTGAACACTGGTGCGACCTGCGCAATTTTCCAATCTGTAGGTACAGATCTATCGGTGAGCGAGTGGTTGTAAAGGGTTGCTACGTAGGGAGCTATTGTACCAACGTAATCTGAAAGGAACCTAATCGGTATATAATCTAGACATGAAGACTTGCCCTTATCAAGCGATTAGAGTTGCTTCGCAACCCCGAAGGTATCTACTTCTAAGAAACTCATGCTAGCAGCTGTTAGTGTTTCAAATTCTGGAATGTTCTGTTCGTCTTCCCTGGTAAAGTAATTTCGGAAAACTGGGTTCAGTAAGTTCGCTTTACCTTCACAGTCGTCGGTAACAGTACCATCGGCACTGCGCGACGAAAGTATTGACTGCGTCTTGCCGCTTGTGTACTTTAGATACGACCAGAATTTCTTCGGATTTTCTACCAAATTTCGAGACAATGTTTTGTTGTGGAACCTATTAAAAGCATCTCGCATCGAAGTACGTGCCAAATTTCGCATATCTGTAAATTTTAGCCAATCTTCGGGATTTCGCATTCTTCTGAACTTCGCATGCTTTTTCAGTTGCCTCTGCAATAGCGTTCGGCCCTGTTTTGTGTACCATGGGGGATCAGTTCCATCTCTTACCAATTCATGATGTATGAACCTCTCAATTGCTGTTGCTACTATATCTTTGAATTTGAGCCACATCTCGTCTACATTTCCGTAGTCAGTTCGGAAGGAATGGAGACTGTCTCTTAGGAAGGCTTCTAGTGACACTTCATCCGCTTTTATTTTGCGTTTGTTTCTGGTGGATTTGGAAGAAATGGCATTGAGCCTAGCTACAACGACCTTGTGATCACTAATCCCTGTATCAGCCACAAACAGTCCAGAGCTAATAGCATCATGACTAAGAGGTCAAGTGTGTTTTCGCAACCATTTACAATTCATGTGGGTTCGTGGACTAACTGCTCGAAACAATTTTCGGAGAAAGCATTTAGGACTATCTCGGAATATGTTTTCGCCTACCACCGGTTTTGAACAAGTATTTTTGCCAACATAACGAGGGAAGGTTGAAGTCCCCACCAACTATAACCGTTAGAGTGAGGGTATTTATTTGTTACGAGACTCAAATTTTCTCTGAACTGTTCAGCAGCTATATCATCGGAGTCTGGGGGTCTGTAGGAGGAGCCAATTCAGTTGTTAAGTATAACCACCACACATACGAATTCGCACTGAGTACCTACTTCGGCTTCACTACAAGATAAACCACTACTGACAGACACAAACACTCCACCACCAATTCTGCCTAATCTATCTTTCCTGAACACCGTCTGAGACTTTGTAAAGGTTTCTGCAGAACTTATTTCAGGCTTTAGCCAGCTTTCTGTACCTATAACGATTTCAGCTTCTGTGCTTTCTATTAGCGCTTGAAGCTCAGGGACTTTCCCAGCACATCTACAACAATTTACAACTGCAATTCCGACTGTTCCTTGATCCAAGCACGTCCTGTATGTGCTATGAACCCTTTGAGATTGCAGCCCACCCCGTACTTTCCCGAGGCCTTCTAACCTAAAAAACTGCCCAGTCCATGCCACACAGACTCCGCTACCCGTGTAGCCGCCAGCTTAGTGTAGTGAACTCCTGACCTATTCAGCGGAACCCGAAACCCCACCATCCTCTGACGCAAGTCAAGGAATCTGCAGCCAACACGGTCGCAAAACCGTCTGAGCCTCTGACCCTCAGACCCTCCACCCGGCTCTGCATCAAAGGTCCGCAGTCGGTTCTGTCAACGATGCTGCAGATGGAGAGCTCTGCCTTCATCTCGTAAGCAAGACCGGCAACCTTCACCAAATCAGATAGCCGCTGGAATCCAGAGAGAATTTCATCAGATCCAAAGCGACACGCGTCATTAGTGGCGACATGTGCCACCACCTGTTGCTGTCTGCTCCCTGTGTTCTTCATGGCATCCGGAAGTACCATTTCCACATCAGGAATGACTCCTCCGGAAATGCACATGGAGTGCACACTGGATTTCTTCCCCTTCTTAGCCGCCATATCCCTAAGGGGCCCCATTACGCGCTACTACAAACAACATAGTGAACGCATTTTGTGGCCAAGATAGACACGAAGCCCACGTCTACTACAGTAGTATAAGTTTATATGCCAATTAGCTCTGCAGATGAAGAAATTGAAGCAACCGAAGGCCAATCCATATTCAGCTACTATGTTTATTCTCTCCCTTTTCTTACTACCGAATTCCAGTCACCCATGACTATTTAATTTTCGTCTTCCTTCACCATCTGAAGAAATTTATGATGAAATAAAAGAAATTATTCAATTTCTTCGTCATCTGCAGAGCTAGTTGGCATATAAACTTGTACTACTGTAGTAGGCGTGGGCTTCGTGTCTATCTTGGCCACAATAATGCGTTCACTATGCTGTTTGTAGTAGCTTACCCGAACTCCTATTTTTTATTCATTATTAAACCTACTCCTGCATTACCCCTATTTGATTTTGTATTTATAACCCTGTATTCACCTGACCAGAAGTCTTGTTCCTCCTGCCACTGAACGTCTCTAATTCCCACTATATCTATTTGTAACCTATCAATTTCCCTTCTTCAATTTTCTAACCTACCTGCGCGATTAATGGGTCTGACATTCCTCGCTCCGATTCGTAGAATGCCAGTTTTCTTTCTCCTGATAACGATATCCCCTTGAGTAGCCCAGCCCGGAGATCCAGATGGGGGACTATTTTTCCACCGGAATATTTTACCCAAGAGGACGCCATCATCATTAAGCATACAGTAAAGGTGTATGCCCTCGGGAAAAATTACGGCTGTAGTTTCCCCTTGCTTTCAACCGTTCGCAGTACCAGCACAGCAACGCCGTTTTGATTAGTGTTACAGGGTTAGATCAGTCAATCATCCAGACTGTTGCCCCTGCAACTACTGAAGAGGCTGCTGCATCTCTTCACGGACCACACATTTGCCTGGTCTCTCTACTGATACCCCTCCATTGTGGTTGCACAAACGGAACGGCTATCTGTATCGCTGAGGCACGCAAGCCTCCCTACCAACGGCAAGGTCCATGGTTCATGTGGGAGATTTATATTGTATCTGTAGTTATTTGTTTTGCCAGCGAAACTTATTTTGCTGTAAGTAGCTTCTGTTAAGCAATACAACAATGTAGTTACTAAGGCAGAAAATTTAGACTGAAACTGGTCAGTATGAAGTACACGAAACTAGCAGTAAATATTTAATCAGTTTTGATATTCTTATGACACTCGACGATTGCATGGAAAGGAAAGGGACCCTGCATGGTAATAATGTATGAGGACAATGCAACACAGGTGTCCTAGAAATTTTAACTTTTGCAAGTTATTATTCAAGTTATTCACACTCTGTGAATGTTGCTGGTTGAAGCCTCTCTACACTACAATGTTTGTCAATTAACAGTCCTTCGATATTGTAGCTGTGCGGATGACAAGTATGTAGCCGACGACAATGCGGAGCTGCTGTTGCTGCTGCTGCTTGATGAGAGGAACCCCGAGTCGTCTCCAGAGCCACGGATACTTACGGGACAGGCAACAGTTGAAACTGCAGCTTCCCCCGCCGGTCCACTCCTACCGTGCTCTCAGTAATCGCAGGTTAACGAGTGAGGGATGTCTACACTGGCGCGAGTATAGGTACACACCGGGTCGGCCGGAGCGTTCAACAAAAACTTCCGCACTCTTTCATGACACAAACTGCTCTGCCTCCCATCTGCACGCCACGCGACAGAGGCTCTCCATGCGCAAAGATAAACATCGGTACAGCTATTATCATTTCGTCTTTGCTATTGATACATCTCAATAAAGTTCCCTTGGCTATTACCCGGCAATTTATAATATTTCTATTATAATTACAATCAATTATATAACGTCAAATTTTTATTTAATACGTAATCGAAGTATTGATGTATTTAGTTTCTGTAGTACAGCATATAGCATCAGAATCAAGAGTATAGTGCAAGATATCAACGAAAATTAAACGGCGAAAATTTTGGATGTTGCAGACGGTACTTTGTCTGCATTTTTGGTGTTATACCCTCTATGAGACATGTGTATATTGATGATTACCCGGTACACGCCTGATCACGTGGTACCGTAGACATGCCAGAAAATGGAGAGACACCGAAATCCATTGCAAATAAATACATAAAAAACCACATTTAGACGTCAACTGCTAGGAGTCTCACGCGTACATCTGAAGGACTATCTCATGTATATATGTTTGAGGGAATCCCATCATTCCCAGAGTGACAGGTAGGTATGGCAACTCGCCGGACAATGATGTGACCGCCCAACATTCACCAAGCTTTTGTATGCACAGAAAGGACATCCACTTGCTTTGCCTGTAAGTTAGGACGATAATTGCCCGTGGATGATACTGCGGCCAAGAAGATTTACTAATCATCAGGATACAGTGGTTGCGAATGCTGAGAGATATCGTAAACCAACCATTAACCAGGAAAGGAATCCTTTTACATTGACAATCTTTTTGTGAAATACGTCTTTTTTTATGTGTGTGGCAAAGGCATTGCCCAACCGTAAGGGAAGCTGCTAAGAAGTAATTCAGCTGACTGCTTGTAGAATCCTATCTGGCTAATCAAACGTAAAGAAACGACCACGGTGTATAAAGTGCTCGGAATACTGCTGCATCCAGTAACTGACCTGTGCTGATATTTCGTCCGAGACTTCTTCGTAGCCGTAATATTCTTCACAGATGTCAGCATCTTCCGAATTGCTGTTTTATATTTTTTATTGATGTCAGAGTATGTGTTACTCGATACATATATCTCGCTTACTAAGTGGAATGGTGCTACGAAGGTAAGTTCACCCAGAGTTTCAAGAATTCTGAAGGAATTTCGTCTACTACAGCTGCCTTCTTTTGATTTATGTGTTTCAGTGCTCTTCGGCAGCTGCTGTTGTTATAACGTCAAAACTCAGAGATTGAAAAATATTCCCGTTACGAGCAATACTATCGCTGAAATGGGTAGTTTGAAGCCCGAGAAGTTGTCAGATACTACCCTACGCCTTGTACTGTTCATGAACGCCTGCAGTTCAGCGGGGCAACCTCATGGCTGGATGCACGTTCCCCTCACGCTGCGGCATCCCGTCACACCGGTAAGCTCTGCGGACTGCCGTGTCTCATGCAGAAAAGGTATTTGTCTGGTGCATAAGTTCTAACGTAACACAGACGTTTATCAATAATACATTCTCCTTCTCTATTTAAAACAATCTGTCAACGCTGGAGTACGTTTTATATTCCGCGACTGTGGAAATCACGTGGTTTTGAGGCGAAGAACTCGTCGAGCCATGTTCATAGAGCATCTTCATTGGAAAGGGAAGTTCCTTCAAGGTTGTATCTGTGTTTGAGGACACCAGATCAGCTGAATAACGTGGTTGCGGAAGGACTCCCCAACACAACTCCCGTATAGTGTCTTCCCTCAGCCTAGCAAAATGCGGGTGGTCATTATCGTGGAGTAGCATCACTTCACGCGGTCTTCCTCCTTGTCGTTCTTGGATTGCGTCTGCAAAACGTCGCGGTTGCTGAGAATAAACGTCAGTAGTGATGGTTACACTTCGGGGAAGCAATTCGTAGCGCACCAGATGCATAACATCATCTTTTGTAGATGATTACAGGTCGTTGTTCGGGGAGTTGCTGCTTTGCTGGGCTCAACCATTCCTTTCGTTTCCCTGTGTTAGCATTGTTGTTGTTTGCTGTCTTCAGTTCTGAGACTGGCTTGATGCAACTCTCCATGCTACTCTATCCTGTGCAAGCTTCTTCATCTCCCAGTACCTACTGCAACCTTCATCCTTTTGAATCTGCGTAGTGTATTCATCTCTTGGTCTCCGTCTAATCTCTTGGTCTCCGTCTACGATTTTTACCCTCCACGCTGTCCTCCAGTGCTAAATTTGTGATCCCTTGATGCCTCAGAACATGTCCTACCAACCGGTCCCTTCTTCTTGTCAAGTTGTGCCACAAATTCCTCTTCTCCCGAATTCTATTCAATACTTCATCATTAGTTATGTGATCTACCCATCTAATCTTTAGCATACTTCTGTAGCACCACATTTCGAAAGCTTCTATTCTCTTCTTGTCCAAACTATTTATCGTAATGTTTCACTTCCATACACGGCTGTCGTGCGGTAGCGTTCTCGCTTCCCACGCCCGGGTTCCCGGGTACGATTCCCGGCGGGGTCAGGGATTTTCTCTGCCTCGTGATGACTGCGTGTTGTGTGCTGTCCTTAGGCTAGTTCGGTTTAAGTAGTTCTAAGTTCTAGGGGACTGATGACCATAGATGTTAAGTCCCATAGTGCTCAGAGCCCTTTGAACCATTTGAACCATACATGACTACACTCCATACAAATACTTTCAGAAACGACTTCCTCACACTGAAATCTATACTCGATGTTAACAAATTTTTCTTCTTCAGAAACGCTTTCCTTGCCATTGCCAGTGTATATTCTATATCCTCTGTACTTCGACCATCATCAGTTATTTTGCACCCCAATAGCGGTACGGAGTAGTCATCGCCGGTGTTGTTCACGAGCCAAGCAATGATGCACATGTGGTCACCTGCTGATTTTGTGATTTTGGCTTAGGGCATGCGGCACCCGTACTCTTGATGTTTGAGCCTTTCCCATTGCACTTAAATTCGTACGGTGGTGAAATAATTGCAGTTTACCACATTTACCAGCTCTCGAGTACACTCGCGTGGATCATTGTGGGTTCATGAGTGTGAACGACTTCCATTAAACAGCGAAATCATTAACGTCAAAACGATCCTCCTGAACAAGAGAAAACCACTTCCTTAGAGTTCTCTGTCCAATAGTATTATCCCCACACACGGTGCAAATGTTTCTGGGTGCCTCCGCTGCTGTAGCTCCTCGAATGAACTCAGACCGTGTAAAATGTCGGAAATGTTCCGATTTATCCTGTTTGTACTCCATTTTGTAGCGTCGACAGCTCCACTCACTATCTTCAGACACAAAATTTCAACATGTAAACTCAAATAGCAACAGTGAACTAACAATAAAAACTGACAATCGTTAAATAAACCCATAGCAACCTGAATACCAGCTGACAAAAAAAAAAAAAGCTGTGAACTTCTGCACCAGCCTAATAGATACATATTTTCAAGTGAAGCTAGGATTTCAGACTTAATTTTTTTGTTTTAGAGCGATTGTATCAGGACGCTAATTATGGACAAAGTATGGTCACAAAATATCGACATAATATTTACACATGACTTTGACATAACACAAATCAATATTTTGCACATTTTGCGCCATTTTCTGGAGCATCTATGTTCCACTACATCCGCATTATGTACAAACCAGCAGAATTTCTGAGATTTATAGTAGTGTTGCAAAACAATAACTATGATGTATAAGAAAACACAATTAGTTACTTCAGACATTTTTTGAGTACACCCTGTGGTCCATAGCATTCTACTTAAAGCTCCTAAAGCATCTCGCTACCACTAGGCAGATATGAGACATCGACGTGACAATTCTAAACACTGCGTATGACTTTAGTATGACAGAAACGGAAGATTTAAGTTTTTCTCAGTTACCCTGATTTATTTAAAGAAGTTAAATCGTTTTTCGCACAACTAGGCCTCACGCTGGTCTATTTGCTTCCTCATTTGGTCATATCCTACTCTTTGCTTCGAACAATTTATAGAGAATCATATTTTCGTTACACTGAAAAATTTTACCAATGAAATACACAGACAGCATTCCGCTCTAGGCAAAAGCACGCCAAAAAAAGAAACTAAAGTGTAGCCTGTATAGAAACAATAACTGTTGTACGTTCTCGCTTCCCACGCCCGGGTTCCCGGGTTCGATTCCCGGCGGGGTCAGGGACTTTCTCTGCCTCGTGATGGCTGGGTGTTGTATGCTGTCCTTAGGTTAGTTAGGTTGAAGTAGTTCTAAGTTCTAGAGGACTGATGACCATAGATGTTAAGTCTCATAGGGCCCAGGGCCATTTTTTGAATAAGTGTTGTAGAATTAAGGAACATGTTTTATGTGGAAGAACTGCGATGTTTTTGGAAAATGAATATCTCTTCTATAAAAGTCAACATTGACTTATCAGGATGGCAACGTGAGAAGGCAGTATTGAATACCGAAAAGAATTGTCAGCACCATTGCTCTTTGCAACGTATGTGAGCCGTGGCTGGCTGGATGAGTGCCTTGTTTTTTAATCATTTGTTGTAGCCCAGTGGTTACCGCAATAACGTTGCTGTCTTCTCTCCGTGAGCCGCAGTAGCAGTGTGTATCGATACTAGTACTGCTGTACTATGTCTGGTGTGGCGGATATGTTTTCCGGGTGTGCTGTGTGTGACAGTCGGTCCGTTGGGTCAGAGCAACGAGGAAGTCTCTGTGGCGCGTGGTCAGACCGGAGCCGCTGGCGGCGTGTACGTGCGGTTGTAGTTGTGAGGCACTTCTTGCAAGGGTTACGAAGTTCGTCAGCCACCGAAACTGGACACTAAAGTTGAGTGCTCACTTAACCTACTATCAAGCCTCAACTGCTATCACATCTCTTGGTTTGATCCTGGTTGTCACTTTCTGAGAGATCCACGCGAGCAACAACGTGTGTGCGTTCAAGTCGATTAGAATTGCAGCCGTCTTCCTGTGTGGTGTTAAACTTCATTAATGAAGGAATGACTTAAATTAAGTGTACCAGAGGTATCTCCTGTGTTGTGGCCGTTGACGTTCCAGTGACCTAAAGTGGTTGTTGACGTAGTTTCTGGCAGTGTATTTTCCACATCGTGTTGGTATTGTACAGCACAGCGTGTAGTGTGACAGCTGAGGTGTTGGTAGTTTTGGGCGTTTATTCTCATTTGGCTTGATTGGCCACCAGTATCCGGAACGTTTTGCGATTGACATCTTGTTGTCGTTTTGCTGTTCAGGTGCAGTAGAAGTGATGTTGTTGGTTGGTTCCTCGGCTGGCTTTTTGTTGGGTTGCCTTTTGATTAAGAAGTTGTCGGTCTGGCTGCCTGTTTCACCTAAAAGTGCGTTAGTTACTTCCCCAGGTTGGAACGTTCTGAGCGCCGCTCCTTGTGTTTTACAGAGTGATTTCCTTTTTAGTCTTAAGTACTGTGTGTGGCCTTCAGCGGAGTTTTTGCTTATTGAAATTTCAAGGCTTTTCTTCTTAGGCCTTACGGCGTAAAAAAGTTTCTTGACTGGTATGTGGCCTTCAGCCGAGTTTCAGCCTTTCAAAATTAAAATTGCAAATTCCTTGTGCCTAGACATTAAGCCGTAAATTGGTTTCAAGTAGGTATGTGGCCTTCAGCCGAGTTTTCAGCCTTTTCAAATCAAGAGTTGAAAATTTTGTCTAGGTTTTAAGCCGGAAGAAATATTTTGTAGTTTTTATGTGGCCTTCAGCCGAGTTTTTCAGTTAAAGCCCAGACAAAGAAATTTCCAATTTTTAATTTTAAGACGTGAGATTATTTGGGTTTCGTATGTGGCCTTCAGCCGAGAGTTATGTGAAGCATTTTAGGATAAAGACTTTATCCTATTTTAGTTGAAATTCAGAATCTCTTCCTTTAGGCCTTATGTCGTAAAATTGTTTTCTCCATGATGTGTGTTTTAATCACTATTAAATTAAAAATTCAAAATCCTTGTCTTGCCCTTAAGTCATAAGATTGTTATTTTTTAATATGAGGCCTGCAGTAGAGTTTTACACGAAGTATTTTGAGATCAGGCCTTCAGCCTTTTCAAATTGAAAGCTCTTCTTCCCAGGCAAAATCCGTAAAATTGTTTTGTTGAAATGCGGCCTTCAACCGAGTTTTCAGCCAATTTAAATTAAACTTTGAAAATCTTTGTCTCGGCCTTAAGCCGCGACACTATTCTTGATTAACGTGAGGCCTTCAGCCGCGTTATATGGGATAACATTAAAGCTAAGGCTTTCAGCCTATTTATATTGAAGATAAAAAATTCTGAAGAAGTGAAACCGCCAGAAGAACTCCTGTACCTTGCTTAGGCCTTGTGCCTTGGATTTTCGATGTGGCCTTCAGCCGATCTAAATTAAATCAAAGGAGGTCTTTCGTTAAAACCTTGAGAGTTTTGATTCTTGCTTGTCTGATTGTGTGTTTTAAGAAATAAATTTTGTATGATGGTGTGCAACTGACAGTAACATATTTTGACCTCTTTCCACAAATATAACCGCATCCGCTCCGTCCTGCTAGCCCAGGGATTTCACTGGTAGCAGAGCGTGGTTACGTTTGTGTTCTTGCCATTTCAGTTACTGTTAGTTACAATTTTATTTCTGTTCTGTGACACCACATTGTTTTGGGTGTTGATTGTTTCAGGTGTATTGTAATGGCGGTCAGTCAGAGTCCGGGGATCGGCCTGCTCAGGAACATCTTGTTTACGAGTTGGAAATAAGGCGCCAAGCTACTGAGAGCAGTGATCCGGATTTAGTGGCCCGTTTAGGTGCTGCCGTTTTTCAGCCGGTTGACGTCACGCCGGCGGTGTTGGGTGAGACAGGAGCGGCCACTGAATTTTTGTTGAAGGCTGTTAGGGGCCTTGAGGACACTATTTGCGTTTTGGAAGGCACTCAACCTAGTGCCAGTCTATTGGATAGGGTGTAGGCCCAGTTAATGTATTTAACAAATCGGAAAGCGGATTTGGGCATGTTAGCTTTGGAAGATCACCATAAAAAATTAGCCGCCGAATTGGGCTCTTTGGTTAGTGCATTGCAGTTTAATGTTACGCGTTTAGATTTGGTGAGAAGAGGATTGAGGAGCGGAACTTGCTGTGTTCGGGAGAGGGCGAGAGCCTGCCCGGGATGGTACTGTTACGTCCTCGGTGAAGTTAGACGCAATGTTTGCCAAGTTGCCTAATCCTCTCGTGATATTACTGAATTAGTCGTGGAGTGGCTTGAACAGGTCGAAAAATTATTACGGTTGTCGGTTCGTCTTGAACTTTATGCTTCTCCCTTTCGTGGTTCCACACCAAGTAATTTTGTCACTGCCGTACCTGTTAGCTAGAAGTGAGTTGCAGAACCTCCTCTTCCGAGCCATGACTGAAGTGTTCTCCTTACAGCAATTGAGGGAGCTCGTCATTAGGCAGAGATTGAGCACCGGAGTTCGAAAACAGCTTGAATGTCGTTACATTTGGGAGATGCAGCGGGATAAAGAGCAGTTACATCAGTATGTGGACAGAGTTCAGACGGCGTCCTTGGCTTTGTTAATCGATTTGCCTGAACAACAGCCGGTGTCTATTGTTCTTAGGGGAATGCGCGTTGCGGATAAGTAGCACTATGTTTTCCGTAATCAGCCTTCAGCTTGGGAAGAACTCCGTGCCGCGGTTGTAGCGATATGGGCGTTGCCGCTTGGATACGATGTATGTCACGAAGTTAAGGGGCAGGCCACCGGCGCTGGCAAGGGAAATTCCGAAGTGTCTGCATCCGCTGAAGCCGTAAAACTGGAACCCCGGGGTTGTTTCAGGTGCGGCAGCACGGCTCACTTGGAGCGCTCTTGGATTCAGCCTCGCGCTCTCAGAGCCAATAAATGACGCCGGACTGGGCAGCTATCTCGTGATCGAGCCTTTAGACGCTGGCGTACCCGTGTTGTCGCTCCCTCTTCACCGCCATCGCCTTACGTTGGTTCTCGAGTAGGTGGCGAACCGATCTGTGCTCTTTCCGATTCTGGTAGCTCATTTTCATTATTGTGCTTCGAGTGGTTTTTGGAAGTTGGTCATTTTACGAAACTTCGGTCGGTGCTTTCTCCGGTGCAGAGATGTCGGGTGGCCAATGACCAGGTGTTGCCTCTGCATGATTGGGTCCGAGGGAGTATATCGATGGGGGATTTTTCCTGGCCCTTGTCATTAGCCTCGGTCAAGGAGCTGCCGGTCGATCTAATTTTGGGATGTGATTTCAGTAAATACTGGGTTATTCTTGGATTATTCTGGGCACACCTTTTTCTTTAAGTTAGCTCCTGTGGAGAAGTTTCTACATCTACATCCATACTCCGCAAGCCACCTTATGTTTCGTTTTATAAGTGCGCTAAACGTATTGTGCATCGAAATGCAGATGCATTGGCCGTTCAGGATGTGGCTAATGAGTTTGATCTTACCCATCTCTCGCCGCATCACGCTTCTCAATTACGGGATTTGTTACAGAGTTTTCCTGAGCTTCTTAGTGATAACTTGAGTGTCACTAATGTTCTTAATTACCATATCCTTCTATCCGACGATAGTCCTGTCAGGCAGCCCCCACGTCACCTCTCACCTCCTAAGGTGAAGATACTGAAGGCGAGAATATCACAAATGCTCCAACAAGGAGTTATTACGCCTTCTACATCTACTTATGCTTCCCCCATATGCCATGTTCCCAAGGATCAGGAGCACTATTTCAGACCTGTGGTTAACTACCGGGTGCTTGAACACTAAGGTTGTCTTCGAATGTGCCTCTGCCTCTGATCTGCATAACTTTTACCTGGTTTGCCGGTACTAATTGGTTTACTGTTCTTGGTTTGAACCAAGCCTGTTGTCAGATTCCATTAGCTGAAGAATGTAAACATGTTACCGCATTTTGTACTGATTGGAATCTGTTTGACAGAGTTCCTTTTGGTTTGGCAACTCGTTTGCTGGATAATATCCTTAGGGACTTGAAATTAGTGTTTGCCTATAATTATTTGGACGATTTAGTCATCTATAGCTGTTCGTTTCAGTCCATTTGGATCATATCCAGAAAGTTCTTTCGAGGTTTCAGGGAGCCGGGCTGACTGTTAAACCCAGTAAGATGACATTAGAAAGGCAGCAGGTGTTCTTCTTAGGTCACCTAGTGTCAGGTCAGAGTATTCGCATCGAACAAGAGCGAACTAAGACCATACGGGCGTTGCCTCCGCCTACTGATAAACGCGGAATTGCTAGGTTCATAGGCATGTTGAACTATTTTAGGCGTTTTGTCCCTAATTTGGCTTAGTTGGCCGCGACCTCAAACGAACAGTGCCGGAAGAGAGTGCGTTTTGAATAAGGACCTGTCCAGGAGCCCGCGTTTGAGTATATTAAGGCAGCTGTAGCCAATCGTCCATTTCTAGGAGTACCATACTTTAATAAAAGGTTTATTGTCCAAAATGACACATCTAATGCTGGTATTTTAGCCGTAAAACTGGCCGTAGTGCCAGATGAGAGGTACGCATTTAATTTGAAGTTAAACACGTGAGAGACACTGAAAATATCCTTGCGGATGTCCTCAGCCGGTAGTTCGCCGAATCTACACCTAGTGAGGGAACCCGGGAGACAGATGGAGGCAGGATTGGGAGAAATTCCTCTTTAGTTTGATGTCGCTCAGCGTCGGGATCAGGACCCTATTTGGCTGGGGAACTGTCGCATGAGTATATTATTAACAGTTGCATTCTGCGTAAAAGGGTCGGGCATGCGAAGCAGTTAAAGAAGTTTGCCAGTAGCTCTGGTGCGCCCGGTTTTTCGGTACTTTCATGATTCGTTGGTGGGTAGCCACTTATAAGTTCCTAAGACTCTGAAAAAAGTCAAAGCCTCTTGGCCCTCCATGGAGCGAAATGTCAGAGAGATGGTATAGCAATATCGGCTGTATAATGTAGTCAAACCCAAGAATGCTCTTCAACAGGGTTTGCTGAGCTCTGAGCGCGAGTCCTGTCCTACGCACAAGCTCTATATCGATTATCTAGGACCCTTTCTTCGTACTAAGAAAGGTCATCGATACGTGTTAGTTACTATTGATGCGTTCTCCGGATTCACTTGGCTCCTTCCGAGCCGTAACGTCACTGCTACCACCACTATTTCTCATTTAACTAAAGTTTTCATTGTTTTTGGCCCCCCTAAGAAAATTGTTAGCGATAATGCGCCGGCCTTCCTTTCGGCTCCTTTCAAGGCGTTCTATTTTCAGAACGGTGTCAAGCATATCACGACTGCGTCGTATTATCCGCAGGCATGCTTTACGGAGAGGGTTAACCGAAATCGTAAATCCGCTTTGATTTCAGAAAACGCCTAGTAAGTGGGACTCTAGTCTTCCTTGGCTTAGTTTTGCTTTTAATACCACCAATCATGAAGCCTTGGGAGCTACTCCCGCCTCTTTGATCCTTTCCTATCCTGTTAATTCCCCTTTTTAGAACTTGTGGGGAATTCAAGATCTAGTTCCTCAAGTCATCAATGAAAACTGGAACCGTGCCAGACGTAATATACTCAGGGTCCATAATAATCAAGGTGAGCGTTACAATCGTAATCGGCGAACCTTTAGAGGGAGGCTAGGAGATCAGGTCTATGTCCGTAGTTTCCCCAGTAGGCAGCTGCGTGTCGGAAATATGAGTAAATTTACTCCTCATTTTCTGGGGCCTAGCACCAATTTGCGCATTTTAGGCCCGGTGAATCTGCTGCTTAAGGATAACCATTCCGGTAACAAGTACTGGGTTCACCTTAGCCAGGTTAAATCCAGTTAGTTAGTCTGATGGTTAAGTAGCCCCCCCCCCCCCCCTTCCAGCATCGTGTTTGTTTGAGGGCGGGAGGTTGAGCCGTGGCTGGCTCGTGTTATGCTTCCCATTAAATCTTGGTTTTGGTTGATATTCTGTGATTAGTCTCTCGCGGTTATGCTGTTATCCTCTGTCTCCGTGAGTCGCAGCAGCAGCGCGTATCGATATTAGTACCCTTGTACTATCTATGGCGTCGCGCTTATAGTTTTCCGACTGCAGCGCGTGCGGGTAATGCTGCGGTCCTTTTGCCTCAGAAAGTCTACAAGGAAGAGCTATGTGGTCTACTTAGTTCTGGTGCATACCGGAAGATTAACAAAGATCCTACTATCAAGGTGACAGTATGGACTGCTGCCTTGCTGAACGCTTCATCACTACCAAAGGAAGTCAAAAGAAGTACCACCGAGATATTATGGTCTTCCTAAAGTTCACAAAATGTCTAAGTATGAGAGTGTAGAGGTCTATGAGACCTATAACGAGCGCTATTGGTTCACCGACGTATTTTTCTGCCAAACACTTGACTTCCTAATTAAAACAATTGGTAGGAAAACGGAGTCACCACATTCGTAATTCTATGGATTTTATTCAGAGACTTAACACGTCAAAACTAACTAGCACATCATTATTATTTAGCCTGACGTTGCTGTCATTATGCACCGGTACCTTTAAAGGACTCTTTCTCTTATCAGCCAACATCTTGATACGAACATTACGGCCTTATTTGAACATGTGCTTTTATCATCTTATTTCCAGTTTAATGGTGAATTTTATGAGAAGATTGATAGTTAATAAAAATTTGCGGGTTTCCAGCCGCGTCGGGTGGTTAAAATCCCACGGGCTTTCGACCGAGCTCTCCCCGGTCATTCTCAAGTGGTAAGACTGACTGCTGTGTCGTCGTGGCCGCGTCGTTATACAGCCGCACTGCTGGCTGTGACGTCACTGGTGCTCTCTTCCACGTCATATATGATCATGTTTTCATACCGCGTTCATCGCGCCCGTTTTAACATCGCGATAGCCGGGTCCCAGGCTGTGCTGAGTTGCAAACATCCGCCCTTGTTGATGGTGTTTTCAGCGTTTTTTATTTCAATAGCTTCTTTTATGACGCTATCGCAAAATCCCTCCGCTTTCATAACGACAGATGTTTCGTCGAATAGAATTCGGTGTCCATTTTCTAAGGCGTGTTCTTCCACGGCTGATTTTTCTGGATAGCGTAGGTGTAAGCACCTCTCGTGTTCCTTTCCGACGTTGCTCTACCATGCGTACTGTTTGGCCGACGTAGTAACAGCCACACTGACATGGTATCTTGTACACTCCAGGCGTTCTTAGCCCTAGGTAGTCCTTCACAGGCCTTATGAGCTGACGAATTTTTGCTGGGGGCCTGAACACCGATGAAATGTTACATCTCTTCAGGAGTCGGCTAATCTTTCCCGACACTGTACCACAGAAAGGCTAAAACACAAGTTTCTTGCTTTCTTCTTCGGTGGTGTTCTCTTCTCTGTTGGTGTGTTTCTTGCGTGTCACGCCAGATATAGCCTGGACACCTGTCCGTGGCTGTACCCGTTTTCCCGGAAGACGTTTCGGAGGTGGCTCAGTTCTAGTGGCAGTCTTGCTGCGCCTGGGACGACTTTAGCACGATGGACGAGGGTATTCAGAACGCCACGTTTTTGTGCCGGATGGTGGTGGCTGAGAGCGTGCAGATACTGATCTGTGTGTGTGTGTGTGTGTGTGTGTGTGTGTGTGTGTGTGTGTGTGTGTGTGTGTGTGTGTCCGTTTTCTGTAGACACTGTGGCTGAGGGGCCCCTTGGTTTTCCGTCGAATGAGGACGTGAAGCAAGGGCAATGTACCCTCTGTTTCGACTTCCATCTTACACTTGATGTGGCCGTGAATGCTGTTCAGGTGTTCCAAAAATTCACGACCATGGAGCTACATGATGAAAGTGTCATCGACGTAACGCTAAAAGCAACTTGGTTTAGCTGGAACCGTGTCCAAGGCCAAGTCTTCAAATTTTGCCATAAAAAGTTTGGCTATGGATGGAGCCAGAGGGCTTCCCATAGCCACGCCGTCCAACTGGTCGAAATACTGGCCGCCATGTAGGAAGTACGACTATGTCACTGTGTGCTTAAACAGTCCCACAATTGTGCTATCAGATAATTGGGAGAGGAGATCTATACAGTCTTTGACCGGAACACGTGTAAACAGGGAGACCACACCAAAACTAACCATCAAATCTCCTTGACTAAGACGCAGTTGTTTAATTCTGTTGAGAAAGTCGACGGTGTTCTTGATGTGATGCACACAACGAAACACATGCGGTGCAAGGAGGCTGGTCAGGTGTTCTGCCAGTCTATAAGTTGGTGACCCAATGCTGTTCACAATGGGACGAAGAGGAGAATCGGTTGTGGATTTCTGGTAGTCCAGAAAGCGTAGGTGGTCTCGGCGCCTGAGGGAGGAGAGTCTTAATAACGCCCTCTTCCAGCATTGACTGTTTTAGAAGCTCTGATGTCTTCCTCATTATTCTTGACGTCGGGTCCCGTGGCAGTTAACGCTATATATCCTCTTCAAGCATTAACTGAATTTTGGCATCGTAGTTAGCTTTATTTACAATGACGGATGCATTGCCCTTGTCGACTGGCAGAACCACGATGAGTGCGTCGTTGCGGAGTGCGTGAAGACCATTGCGTTTAGCCCTAGTCAAGTTAGACCTCGGTGGTTTAGATTTTGAAATGATGCGACACGTTTCGCGATGAATTTAGTCAGCATTCTCACTAGGCATCTTACGGATTGTTTGTTCAACCCCACTTATATCATCACAGACAGGGATTCTCTGAAGCGCTGGTGCGAAGTTAATACCTTTCTTAAGCGCCGAAATGGCACCCGCATCGACCTCTTTCTCCGTCATATTGATGACAGTTCCTTCTGTTGATTTCCGTTCTGCACCGTGTTGTTGTTAAGAAATCCGCGCGAACTACCCTTTCTGTTTCTCTGTGGCCTTCTTTTGCTGTAGTGGCCGCGTCGACCCACTCAAAATCTAATTGTGAGAGTACCTCTGTCAACTGCAGATGTATAGCCAGCAGTTCGCGACCTTTTAAATCCAGCTGCCGCCTGGTGAAGTGTATCGTTTCCCGCAACAGGGCAGAGCTGGCTGAACGGTAGATTCACCTGGCTGCCGAGGTAAATCGTGGAATCGCGTTCTCATCTCGACAGCGTAGCAGGAAGGCTAGAGAGCTTAACAGGTTAGCCTTCTTCCCAAGCAGGTTCCCTAGGCGCCACGTTTCCCCCCCGTAGAGGTACGCCATGTATGAATGCGTGGTTTCGTGGCGATATGAATTAATAAGATTTTCTCGGGCTTCCAGCCGCGTCAGGTGGTTATAATCCAACGAACTTTCGAACGAGCTCTCCTCGGCCACATCAAGGACGATCTAAATCTTAGAACGCTTCGAGTGTACAAGATACCATGTCAGTGCGGCTGTTACTACGTCAGCCAAACAGTACGCATGGTAGAGCAACGTCGGGAAGGAACACGAGAGGTGCTTACACCTACGCTATCCAGAAAATTCAGCCGTGGAAGAACACGCCTTAGAAAGTGGACATCGAATTCTATTCGACGAAACATGTCGATATGAAGGAGGGATTTTGCGATAGCGTCATAAAAGAAGCTATTGAAATAAAAACCGCTGAAAACACCATCAACAAGGACGGAACCCGACTATCGCGATGTTAAAACGGGCGCGACGGACGCGGAATGAAAACATGACTATATACAGTGTGTTACAAAAAGGGACGGCCAAATTTCAGGAAATATTCCTCACACACAAATAAAGAAAAGATGTTATGTGGAGATGTGTCCGGAAACGCTCAATTTCCATGTTAGAGCTCATTTTAGTTACGTCAGTATGTACCCTACTTCCTCTATTCACCTCCAGTTGGCAAAATAGAAGGAAGGTAATGTTGACTTCGATGTTTGTGTTGACATGCGACTCATTGCTCTACAGTACTAGCATCAAGCACATTAGTACGTAGCATCAACAGGTTAGTGTTCATCACGAACGTGGTTTTGCAGTCAGTGCAATGTTTACAAATGCGGAGTTGGCAGATGCCCATTTGATGTATGGATTAGCACGGCGTAATAACCGTGGCGAGGTATATTTGTATCGAGACAGATTTCCAGAACGAAGGTGTCCCTACAGGGTGACGTTCGAAGCAATTGATCGGCGTCTTAGGGAGCACGGAACATTCCAGCCTATGACTCGCGACTGGTGAAGACCGAGAACGACGAGGACACCTGCAATGGACGAGACAATTCTTCGTGCAGTTGACGATAACCCTAATGTCAGCGTCAAAGAAGTTGCTGCTGTACAAGGTAACGTTGACCACGTCACTGTATGGAGGGTGCTGCGGGAGAACCAGTTGATTCCGTACCATATACAGCGTGTGCAGGCACTATCAGCAGCTGATTGGCCTCTACGGGTACACTTCTGCGAATGGTTCATCCAACAATGTGTCAATCCTCATTTTAGTGCAGATGTTCTCTTTACGGATGAGGCTTCATTCCAACGTGATCAAATTGTAAATTTTCAGAATCAACATGTGTGGGCTGACGAGAATCCGCACGCATTTGTGCAATCACGTCATCACCACAGATTTTCTGTGAACGTTTGGGCAGGCATTATTTGTCGGTGATGTCTTGATTGGGCCCCATGTTCTTCCACCAACGCTCAATGGAGCACGTAAATATGATTTCATACGGGATACCCTACCTGTGCTGCTAGAACATGTGCCTTTACAAGTACGACACAACATGTGGTTCATGCACGATGTAGCTCCTATACATTTCAGTCGAAGGGTTCATGTGCTTCTCAACAACAGATTCGGTGACCGATGGACTGGTAGAGGCGGACCAATTCCATGACCTCCACTCTCTACTGACCTCAACCCTCTTGACTTTCATTTATGGGGGCATTTGGAAGCTCTTGTCTACGCAACCCCGGTACCAAACGTAGAGACTCTTCGTGCTCGTATAGTGGACGGCTGTGATACAATACACCATCCTCCACGGCTGCATCAGCGCATCAGGGATTCCATGCGACGGAGGGTGGATGCATGTATCCTCGCTAACGGAGGACATTTTGAATATTTCCTGTAACAAAGTGTTTGAAGTCACGCTGGTACGTTCTGTTGATGTGTGTTTCCATTCCATGATTAATGTGATTTGAAGAGAAGTAATAAAATGAGCTCTAACATGGAGTTAAGCGTTTCCGGACACATGTCCACATAACATCTTTTCTTTATTTGTGTGAGGAATGTTTCCTGAAAGTTTGCCGTACCTTTTTGCAACACCCTGTTTGTCGAGGAAGAGAGCACCAGTGACGTCACAGCTAGCAGTGCGGCTGTATAACGACGCGGCCACGTCGACACAGCAGTCAGTCTTACCACTTGACAATGACCGGGAAGAGCTCGGTCGGAAGCTCGAGCGATTTTAACCGCTGGAAGCCTGAGAATATTTTATTAATTCATATCGCCGAGAAACCATGCATTCATACAAGATCGATGGTGTTGTCATGGGACGCCCCCTCTACCCTCTGGTAGATAATTTATTCATGGAAGACTTCGAGGACAAGGCACTGGACTCAGCAAGTTTTAAACCAACGGTCTTCTGGAGGTACGTGGACGACACATTTGTGGTATCGACGCACGGGATGAATGAATTACATCGATTTCTTGAGCATTAGAATTCCATCCATTCTAGTATCAAATTTACTATGGAAATATAAAAAAACGTCTACCTCCCATTTTTGGATGTTGTCGCTCGCCGTAAAGTTGATGGCACATTAGGACACGCCGTATACCGGAAACCAACGTATACAAATCTAAATGTTCATGCCAGTAGCTGCTATCACCCTTCACAGACCGTATGTGTTCTTAAGACCTTAGTGCATAGGGCACACTGTATTTCCGATAAAGACAATTTGCAACAAGAGCTCACATACCTTAAGAGCATTTTTAAATCGAATGGATTTTCTCCGCAACAAATTTGTAGAGCATTCAATGTAAAACCTAGGAAGAAGATAGTAATTCTTTCAAATCTAGTACTTTTTTGCCGATGTGGGTGTATTCTTGAGAAATTCTGTGTTGTGGTGGTCTTTCACCCCCCCCCCCCCCATCCCCCCCAACGAAGACTGCTGCAGCTTTACTCTGTGAAGGACGATTTACAGCTTCGAAAAGCGGGTGTGTATCAGATTTATAGCGGAAATTGTGAGAAATCGTACAGAGATCAAACAACACGCACCGTTCATGAGAGATGTGTAGAGCATCGAAGATACAAATGCTTATTACAGCCAGACAAGTCAGCTGTGGCCGAACATTGTCTTGGTACAGGTCATTCCATGAATTACAGTGATGTGAATATTTTAACATCCACGTCTTCCTTTTGGGAATCTGCCGTCAAGGTATCGAGATGAGAGCAGCTAATAATTTAATAAACAGAGATAATTGTTTTAATTTGGACAAAGCATGGAATCCGGCTCTTGGGGTAATTGAACTGCAGAGAAGTCGTCACGGTGTCACCGCCGCCGATCATACATCGATAAGCGAATCGAATGTCTGTACGCCTTCGCCACAGGCGGTGCATGTATAAGCGTATTTCTTTGCCGCCGACCAACATCTCTCAATCGCATGCGCAGTACCGCCGCGGTGGAGCATCTAAGGCCGCGCTTGGCATCTTGTCGTCAGTCTTATGACTCACTCTGAGGATGGCCGGACGATACGCGGCCGAAATATCAGCGGAGGAAATTTTATTTGCGTGGCTGCGTGCCCAAAATTTAATGGACTGTTCATTACACCGCGAGAAATTGAAAATGGACAGTGGTTATGAAGTTTTTTAAGTGAGAAACTGAGGAAAAATAGGGAGGAAACGTTTATGAAAAAGCACATCGCCGATTCAAAAATGAGCTTGTAATGTCTTCACTTACGTTGTACTATATCCCACAGTATGTCTCGTTTCACCAGCTATCGATGCCCCTTAATAATTACATTGTTTCATCGTATAATGCGGTCAATAATTAAGTTTTGCATGTTAACCATACGGCAAAGCACTCTTCTCTTTGCGTGCTGTCATTTGCGAAAATCTTGTTTCCATATCTCAAACCGTTTGAGATGTGAGGAATGTTGAGAATATCTCATTCTGGCTTTTTCGCTGGCTCGGACGGTTGCAGATGAGTGCGCTACATCAGATTAATTTTTCCGTCATTGGTGACTGAGACTTCCACCAAAGTCTAAAGAAAAATTCATTATCTCAGCTGAATTTTATACGCGGCAACATATTATGTAATGTGTACCAAACGCAAAATCTTAGCAACCCCTATTTTCTATTTTAAACTTTTTCATATTTCATGCAATGTCTTACTTAAATCAAAGTACCATAATAACTGTCACCATTAACGAAATGATGGGCACGTCACACGAAGCTGGCATATAAAGCTATAAGTAGGGAAAAAAGATTTTTTTTTTTTTTTTTTTTTTTACGGAATAGTATCTGTAAAATCGTTTGAGGAAGAACGCAGGGCGTGTGGCTCGCTTCTGCCATCGCAGTGTGTCGCCAGCCGTCTGGAAGTGGCCAGACAAGGTCGGCCCCGCCTAAAGAAACAAATGAAATCGCTCAGTAACTGTTCCCTGCGCATCGGCCACTGTATCCAGCACGGATTCCACCATCTGCCACAGCATATTACACGGCTTGCAAGGTATAGGGTAGATGTGGACCAGTGATTTTCCACAGCTGCCACTTTGCTCTGTATGTAAGTAAAGATTTTACAGCGGGTTTGTCGTTCAGAAATCGCATTTGAGTGTTGTTTGTTTGTGGGAAGACTGTGTGACACCTTGTGTACGAAGGGGAAACGTCTACCAGCACGTACCAAAGTCCGAGACTGCAGTTTGTCGTTACGCTGCTCGCGCTGTCACGTGAATACGGTGCCTATCGGTTCGCGAGGGTCACGTAGGCTGTTAATGGCCCTACGTGACTAGCGCCTGAGAGGCTCGACGTGCTGTTTGGTTGGCTGTGCAGGACCACACAGACACACCAGGTTCCCTGTGTCATGGAACGCAGCGAGCTCACTGGTGGCCAGAAGAGTGCCCTCACGGACAGTGCGGCGACGTCCAGCGACAACTGCTGTCGAAGCCCACATCGACGCGGCAGGAGACCGAGGCGGCCGACAGTGGAACTCCCAACAAGGAGACTGGACATACCAAAGTGGCACTATGTCGTCATTGCAGACGAGTCCCAGTCCTGTGTACAACATCACATTGGACGTATCCATGCATGCAAGCTCTGAGGAGGACGAACGTTGCCAGACTGCTTTCGTCATCTTCTCATGGGCTCATCATCTGACTTGTTGGTATGGGGTACCACTGGGTAAATAAGATGACCGCGTCTTGTCCACACAGATGGTAATGTGGACTGTACCTATCACATTTCTGGCGCCTTAAGGACGGTGGCTATGACCCTTCTCCGACATCTTCATGACATTATCTTTCAACACATTACACCAACATCGCATGTTTCCCATGCTGTGCTGACCTGTGCCGCACACCGGAGTATATTTACCGAAATTATGGCCAAAATGGCAAAAATGGACGTTTGGTCAACTATTGTAGCAAGTACATGAAAGGTTCTCGGTTCACTTGCCTCGTCAAATTTTCAGAAAATTCCACGCTTTCGATGATACCCTCCACCATCGTCGTCAGGGACTAAAACTGACTGTCGTGAACTGGCAAGGTTCCCTCTTTCATACTCATAGGAAGGCATCTGATTTGCTGGATTACGTCACGGTGGAGCATACAGATGTGTTGCCCCCCTACGTAGATAGATTTTGCTTGCAATCTAGCGCTGCATGCAGCACCATCTATCGCATCAGGCTGTGAACTGCGAGAAGTAAGACAATAAACCAACGTGCAATTGAAAAGAACTTTGCGAGAGGCCTGGGACAATCACCTGCTGTGATCGGTAACATTAGACAAGTGAACGTAGCAGAACCAACCTAGATTACACACACTAACATACACTTCTCAATACGCACATATATAACACAGTACATAGCTATAATTAGTTTGAAGGCGCATTTAAAAATTGCGAGAAAAGTATGGCAAAGTAACTACATATGGAACAATCACACACGTGACGAGCAATTCGGTGCCCTAGTAGAAGCAGTCCTGTCATCACGTCACCAGTAAAATCGGTACAGCAAATTAAGGGTATCACACGAATCTACTTTGAAATTTTCAAGTACAAAAGGTTAAGAACTAGTGGAAAGTGGCATGGTACAAACTGAAAGACAGGCAGACAAACTAACAAATGCATGCCGAGTCATCCCAGGCCCATCTCTATGGACGGCAGTGGAGTAGTTTAGGGGTATTCACAACTACAGTTAACCTAGTAGTGAAAGGGAGTGCTTTAAAGGTTTGAAACTATCAAAAATAATTTTGGCCAGGATTTCGGTACATGTAATCCACTGTTGGTTGGTTGAATTGTTGGAGGGCACCAAACAGCAAGGCCATCGGTCCCTCACATTATGGAAGGATGGGGAAGGAAGGTGGCTATGCCCTTTCAGAGGAACCATCCCGGCATTTGCCTGAAGCGATTTGGGGAAATCACCGAAAACCTAAATCAGGATGGCGGAATGGGTTTGAACCGTCGTTCTCCCTAACTAGAGTCCAGTGTGGTAACCACTGCGCCACCATGCTCAGTATATAATCCTCTTTGCGTCGATACAGAGCGTTCCAGACTGTTGCTTTAAACAGACACCAGAAACACTGGCTACGAACTGTGCAGAGACAGCCACAACAGGGGGTGAAACCCGTGTAGGGGCTACACGTAACACGACTTCGGTTCGCTGTCAGGGCACTTGCAGTGCTGCAAGTTTATTAATGCATCATGTCGCTTTCTTATTGGATGATCTTTAGGTTCTGTGTTTGTTTTCACACGTTATTAACAGGCAGTGCAGATAGTGCATTTTAGCAGAAGTCAATGAAAATTTTGGTGGAGTACGAAAAACGAATGGGAACAAAAATAACAAAGGATACGAAGAGTACACTAACAATGGATTTCAATCGAGGTTCTTAAGCTGTAACAAAAATACGTGAGTCTGCAGAACACCGCGAGACAAAACCAGCGTCCTTTAGCATGCAACAAAAACAAATACAGAAGCATTTAGTTCACCCTATAATACGGATGTCAGCAAAAATTAAACAGAGTACGAGCAACGTATTTGCAATGCAATTCAAAGACTGCAATACACATAGAGAGGTCCTCAAGTGGTTTAAATGGCTGTGAGCACTATGGGACTTAACATCTGAGGTGACCAGTCTCCTAAAACTACTTAAACCTAACCAGCCTAAGGCCATCACACACATCCATGCCCGAGGCAGGATTCGAACCTGCCACCGTAGCGGTCGCGCGGTAGAGATGTCTTAATCGGGAACATAATTTCAACTCGATTACAGCCAAGCGGTAGAAATTGCATTATTGGGTTTTAAAATAAATGCACTTTGGCACCAGACCCACTCATATAAATGAAAAATATTATCATATAGTACTCGCATTTTGCAGAGCAAGAATACAGATTATCACGTCATATTTCCCCGAATTCAAAGTTCACCGCCAGGCCATTTGGAGCGCTAGTGTCGGTTTCTGCGACCGTACCTTAACATAGTCGCTACTCTTGTGATATTTTGGTATTCTGTGTGGCGGATCACCACCCTCCATTCATTACGATACAGAGTAGTATCAGCGTGGAATGCCTCGCGGCACCCCTGTCTGTCACACGAGCTTAGTTCGACTCGATGTGCTGCCGCTTGTCACTGCCTGATGTAGCTTCACTGTCTATTAATTTTCGAAGCCTGAATGAACAAAAAATTAAGTACTCTAACTAGAAGAGAAACCAGGCATTGAGCAAGTATTTATTTCTTCTAGTCTTCCGTTATTCCATCTCTTCCTCCCGCTTCACTCTGTCCACCTTCTTCCCCCCTTTCTCTAGCCATCCTCTCTCTCTCTTTATCCACTCTTCTCTCCCGTCCCTCCTTTATCCACGGCCTCCACACCTCCCCTGTCTCTTGCCATCTCGTCCCCTCCCCTCTCTCTGTCCATTTCCTCTCTTCTGCTGTCCATGTCCTCCTCCTCCTCCTCCCCTCGTCTCTCTCCACGCTATCACGCTCACCCCAGCAGGAAGCTGGTGGTTTTTAGCTCTTCATTCTAGACAGCGACTAATATGTGTGCCAAATATGACTGAAGTCGTTCGAAGGATTAGGATGAGCATTTTACCGCTAGTTTGCTCGTATACGTACACGTCACCTAATTTCAGACAAATTTCGATCATATTTGTATACATATTTCACCTGTATGCCTAGCGAATTTTCACCCTGCTGTTGTGTTTTCATATAGCTAAATGTTTATGACGTCGTATATCCTGAAATATGTGTTGTACAAAAAGATAATTTTCCAGGTACATCCAGCAGTATACGTGGCCACTATCTGCGAAATGCGTTGTGAACACAGTTGGCAGTAAAGAAGTAATAAATTAAAACGTCACACATCATCTGACAGTTTCTCGCGCATCTCACTGTTTATGACGTAATATCTCTTGAACTATTTGTTATGTAATTATATATTTTTGTAGTTACGTTGAGCGGCATATATGGATGATGTTTGCGACTAGAGTTGGTTTCAAATAAGTGATAAATTAAAACGTCATGCATAATCTGAACGTTTTTCACTCATGGTTCAGGAGACATGTCAAATACTGAGATGAGTTGTAGAATTATATATTGTAGGTACATTCAGAGACAAATGTGGATATTGTCTATAAAAAATGTTGCGAATAGAATAAGTAGCAACTAAGTAATAGATTTAAACGTCTTGCATGATATGGTAGTTTTCCACGCAGTCAGTGTTTATGAAGTCTTGTCGCCTAAACTACACTCCTGGAAATGAAAAAAAGAACACATTGACACCGGTGTGTCACACCCACCATACTTGCTCCGGACACTGTGAGAGGGCTGTACAAGCAATGATCACACGCACGGCACAGCGGACACACCAGGAACCGCGGTGTTGGCCGTCGAATGGCGCTAGCTGCGCCGCGTTTGTGCACCGCCGCCGTCAGTGTCAGCCATTTTGCCGTGGCATACGGAGCTCCATCGCAGTCGCCGCGACAGCGTGGACATGAACCGTATGTGCAGTTGACGGACTTTGAGCGAGGGCGTATAGTGGGCATGCGGGAGGCCGGGTGGACGTACCGCCGAATTGCTCAACACGTGGGGCGTGAGGTCTCCACGGTACATCGATGTTGTTGCCAGTGGTCGGCGGAAGGTGCACGTGCCCGTCGACATGGGACCGGACCGCAGCGACGCACGGATGCACGCAAAGACCGTAGGATCCTACGCAGTGCCGTAGGGGACCGCACCGCCACTTCCAAGCAAATTAGGGACACTGTTGCTCCTGGGGTATCGGCGAGGACCAATCGCAACCGTCTCCACGAAGCTGGGCTACGGTCCCGCACACTGTTAGGCCGTCATCCGCTCACGCCCCAACATCGTGCAGCCCGCCTCCAGTGGTGTCACGACAGGCGTGAATGGAGGGACGAATGGAGACGTGTCGTCTTCAGCGATGAGAGTCGCTTCTGCCTTGGTGCCAATGATGGTCGTATGCGTGTTTGGCGCCGTACAGGTGAGCGCCACAATCAGGACTGCATACGACCGAGGCACACAGGGCCAACACCCGGCATCATGGTGTGGGGAGCGATCTCCTACACTGGCCGTACACCTCTGGTGATAGTCGAGGGGACACTGAATATTGCACAGTACATCCAAACCGTCATCGAACCCATCGTTCTGCCATTCCTAGCCCGGCAAGGGAACTTGCTGTTCCAACAGGACAATGCACGTCCGCATGTATCCCGATCCACCCAACGTACTCTAGAAGGTGTAAGTGAACTACCCTGGCCAGCAAGATCTCCGGATCTGTTCCCCATTGAGCATGTTTGGGACTGGATGAAGCGTCGTCTCACGCGGTCTGCACGTCCAGCACGAACGCTGGTCCAATTGAGGCGCCAGGTGGAAATGGCATGGCAAGCCGTTCCACAGGACTACATCCAGCATCTCTACGATCGTCTCCATGGGAGAATAGCAGCCTGCATTGCTGCGAAAGGTGGATATACACTGTACTAGTGCCGACATTGTGCAAGCTCTGTTGCCTGTGTCGATGTGCCTGTGGTTCTGTCAGTGTGATCATGTGATGTATCTGACCCCAGGAATGTGTCAATAAAGTTTCCCCTTCCTGGGACAATGAATTCATGGTGTTCTTATTTCAATTTCCAGGAGTGTAAATGTCGTTCCACGATGTAATTTTCTGCTACATTCAGAGCTATAGGCGAATACTGTCTGCATAAAAAATTTTCCACGACAACGTTAGCAACAAATACCCAATTAATTAAAACGTCGCTTGCCAAGTGAACAGCAACACTGTAGTAAGCGACATTTTTTTTGTTTTCATCATTTTTTGGTGTTATGAGAAAGAAAAAGTTTCCTAAAGATTTGAAATTATGTGTCAAGTTTATTGCAAGTCTGTAAGTGATCTGAGCTACAAATGCTGGATGACTGAAGAGTGGGTGTTCTCGCTCGTGGGCTGCGCTGGTTTTGCACTCCCACCCCCCACCCCCAACCCTTGTGGTCCTTACCACCACAGTGCTCCTTTCCACTCAGTAAATGATACGTGCACCAAGTTTGGTTGAAATTCGTCCTGTGGTTTAGGCAGAGGTGTGGAACGAACATACATACATACACACACATATACATACAAACATGTATATAATTTGTGTGAAGTACACAGTGAGAAGATTTAGTTATTTACTCTCCTTCCAGTGCAGTTTTAACACTCTCAATACCAAGCCATTTTCAGTAACGTGTATTACCAAAGAGAGGGCGGCGGGGGGCTACTTTGTACCCACCGTAAAGAATTTATAAAATAAAAACGTTTCATTACTTGTTTTTACATTGCGTTATGAACATAATCAGGATCCAGTACCTCAATATGTCTTATAAAATGCATTTTTGAAAACAGTTTTAACCTTTCACTTACTTCACTTCTAAGTTAAGTAAGTCTAATTATCTTGAGAAAAATTAGTAGTAAAAGTCGTTACAATACTATTGAAGTGCACTTTACTATAATTAAAATAGTTACAAATACCTGACGTAATATAGAAATATATGTTATGTACATAACGTAGTGTCGTGAGAGTAATTATTCACGACTTTCTTGGGCTTGGAACATACAACAGTTTTTTGCTGTTTTGCACATATGTACCTCTTACAATTGTGGCAGACTATTATTGTTTTGTTCACTTTGTTGTACTTTTCTGCTTTTGAAAGGCTTTCACTAACACACAAAATACATCTACCTTTACCTCCATGAGCTTCCTTTGCACCGTAGTCCTGCTGGATTTTCCTCTGAGAATACCCTCCATTCTTGAAACTACAGGCTTTGGCAGTCCAGAAATATTTTTAGCCCTTTCTTCAGTGTATGGTTTCGCGAGCTGTAGTCCAAGTTCTTGAAGAATAAGTCGTCACTTACTAGGTTCTTCTTATCCCAGTCCGGCAAGTTCAACAAAAATAGTGTAGACCTATTCACCACTGCTATGTACACAAGAGTACAGAAAAGAGATAGCGCCCACCTTCTTGTAGCCCTCTTAGTTGAATATTTTCTCACCATTTGATCTATCGTGTCAACGCCACCTTTAGTCTCATTATAGTATAAATTTATGATCAGATGATAGAAATAGCAGATTTCTTTTGGGTTTTTTACGGGGGATACAATTGTGATTGGAATATTTCCAACACTAATATGTAATTCTCGTCTTGAGATGTCTCTCAGTTCTTGAGGTATGTGTTTCCAATTAGCTTGTAATGTTCCCACGAGAGTCAGCTTGTGATTCCTCTATAGATCTTCGGCCAAATCAATTGAAGTGTAATATCTATATGTGGTGACCTTTCTCACTGAATTATGTATAGGAACTTTCAGGCGTTTGACCACAGCTGCAGCGGAATTTGAGTGCTGTGTACCATTATTTCTTTTCCCAGCATAAGGCTCCGTGCAGATAACATATCTGGTTTTAGCGTCTGTGAGCATGCGTGTAAGTACACCGTATTTACCATGCTTTTCCTTCACGAAGACCTTGACGGGACACCTGCCACGGAACAATGGAAACTTTTTATCAATAACAGTGTGCATCCCAACAGAATAATATTTTGGACAAAATTCATTCTTTTTATCAAAAACTTCTTGTATTGCAGCAAACTTATCACGTTTATTGCGATCGCTTCGTGACTCTCTGTGATCAAATCTTATTACTTTAGTAAGCTGCTCCAATCTGGTACGACTCGTAGCAGTATAAACAAACGTTCCTTAAGTAAAGAACCATAAATCTGTAAATGATGACTTACTGTCTTTTTCCTTCCCCATTATAATAAATAGTCCTATATACGCCATGAACGCAGGTCTGTCTGTCTGTCTGTCGGTCTGTCTTGGGTATTTTCTGCCTCAATGCATCTTGATTGGTATGCTTTATTATGATGTTGACAATTTCTGGAGACCAAAACTCTTCAAATATGTCTGTTATTGTTCCTAGTTTACCTTCGTCTCTTATGCCTTCTCTTTCTTTCACTGTGTTTTCTGCTAATCGTCTTCTAATTTGAGGTGGTTTGGAGGTATAAATTTTTCCAGTGCTTGTAATATCCTTGTCACTAACCTCGCAAACTGCGACGTCATCAGTTTCAGGTACCCAGATTTCATCATCAGCTTCTGTAAGTGCTCTATCACTGTCCACATCCTAGCGCACAACACAATCCTCTTCAGGTCCACTCACTACAGCTTCAGTTTGATCAGATTCCATTTGAGAAGCCGTAGCTTCTTCCAAAATCTGTGATATTTCTCCATCAGTAAGTGAATGTCGACAAGTTTTGAAGCACAGTTGTATTAAGACTGAACTAAGTGCCACTGAACAGGAAACAATAAAGAAACAAAGGGAAATGAATCATTGTTGGGACTATTGTTGCTATCAGTCCAGAGAAATATAATTTCCATGTGTTCTAAGGTCATATAATGCTGTTATTTGTGGAGTAAGACAAACATTGTGGGAAGTCTCATCTACTACCAAGGGGGTAAGACATTATGACCACCTCCCTTCAACTTAAAATTTCGGATTAATCTTAAACGAAAAATGTAAAACAATCATAAAATCTGTAAGAAGATTTCATCAAAGACAACAAACAATTTTTACAAAACTTAAGAAAATAAAGTACCCGAGTAGATTTCAATATTTTCAAAAGGTGGGTACAAAGTACCCCCCCCCCCCCCCTGGTAATGGGAGTATTGCGAGGGTTACTGGTCAAGACTGTAAGTGATTAGGATTTCCATTACTATATTTGACCGATATACTACTAACTCGCAAAAAAGAAACGATATTGCTCGCATTACTAACAATTTTTTTTAACGAACATTTTCTGAGTGTGTCGTTTTTGACCTGCGATAGCGCCACTACGCCATCACAAAAATTGCATCAAAACTGATAAAGTGGACCAACAATTTCTAGCAAACGTGTTCTTACGGTCTATAGAGAAATTTCAAGTAGCGCTTCTGACACGAAAGAAACGACAATGATGTCCCGATACCGGATACGCTCCGTTGCTGTAACCTGCTCTGGGGCAGACGAGAGGACCTTGCTGAATTGACCTCTGCCACTTCCTTCATACCTACCGCAGTTGAAGGTCAGTGTCGCACGTGTACTTCCTTGCGTACGTATAGTACGACACAGTTCTCAAAAAAGGTTGAAATATCGCCTTTGCTTAATATACTCGGAAGTTCTGTAACCTTCACAGAACTCTTATAGTTATCTTCTTAATATATTCCTCCGCAAGTGAGTGTGCAGCGAAATGATTGGCCCGTGTCACGCACACGGCGCCTTCAACCATACCGCTAGAAAATAGACTGAAGCACCAAAGAAACTGGTATAGGCATGCGTATTCAAACAGAGAGGTATGTAAACAGGGAGAATACGGCGCTGCGGTCGGCAACGCCTACGTAAGACAAGTGTTTCGCGCAGTCGTTAGACCTGTCAAGGCTGCTACAATAGGTCATGATTGTGAGTTTGAACGGGATGTTACTGTCCACGCACGAGCGATGGGACACAGCATCTCCGAGGTAGCGAAGAATTGGGGATTTTCCCGTACGAGGATTTCACGAGGGTACCGTGAATATCAGAAATCCGGCAAAACATATAATTCCCGACATCGCTGTGGCCGGAAAAATATTCGGCAAGAACGGGACCAACGACGACAGAAGAGAATCGTTCAATGTGACAGAAGTGCAGTCCTTTCGAAAATTGCTGCAAATTGCAATGCAGTTGGAGTGATATGGGACCCCTGATACGTCTAGATACTACTCTGACACGTTCCTAAGCATCCTGTCTGATCACCTGCATCCGTTCACTTTCATTGTGCTTTCCGACGGACGTGGGCAATTTCAGCAGGACAGTGCGACACCCTACACGTCCAGAATTGCCTCAGAGTGGCTCCAGGAACACTTTTCTGAATTTAAACACTTACGTTGGCCACCAAGGTGCGCAGCCACGAAAATTATTGAGCATATCTGGGATGCCTTGCTACGTGCTGTTCAGAAGAGATCTCCACCCCCTCGTATTCTTATGGATTTATGGACAGCCCTGCAGGATTCACAGCGTCAGTTCTCTACGGCATTACTTCAGACGTTAGTCGAGTCCATGCCACGTCGTGTTGCGGCACTTGTGTGTTCGTGGGGGACCTACACGATATTAGGCAGGTGTACCAGTTTCTTTGGCTCTTCAGTGTATATTACCATCGGATTGGCAGTTCTAACATAACATTTGCGTGTGGTACGTGACTCACATTGTCCCTTACATACTCACTTCAACGAGAGACACAACGGGCGTTAGTGACTACTTAAATATGCAACAGTAGTTTTAATAACCAACTTACAACAGAAATAGAAATAATTTTCCTGCAATTTTCTAGAAATTTCTCCCAGTAAAATAGATTAATGCCCGCTGTACATGTATTTTGATTGTTTTTTTAAGAAGAGTTGTTATTGCTTGTTTTTCCTGTGAAGAGGAGCCTTTTTCTTGTTGTCTTCCAGAGTAATTTGTTATAACTTCCTTTCTTCGCGTGACGATGTTTAAAAATTTCGCGATGAGGAGTGTTACTTCACAGTTTATTCCATTCTTTTGTATGAAGAAGTTGTTTCTCTGCTTTTCACGAAGCAGCTCACCTTGTACAAAGACCAGGTTATAGTTTTGAGAGGGTTACTTAAGCATTCTGGAAGAGGAATCAGGTCGAATCCTGTGAGGAAAATACCGTTACGAGCTACAAGCCTCCATCAACTTAGGAATTCTTTTATGGTGAGCGTAAGACGGAGCTAAATGGGAAAAGTAAAAAGGAGCGTAGCTGTGATTCGAATCTTGCTAGTAGCAATGTCTATTTTTAGTATTTATGTTTCACATTTATTAACAAATGAAAATGTTATTAACTGACATTATCTCATAGTCTTTAATGATAATAAAATCTCTCCATTTCCAATTACTGACCGCGTAAAAATTTGATATAGAGAGGCGAAATGCGTTTATTAAATAAGAAAGTTGTACATCAACAACGTAGTTCAATCTCTAGAAATGAAAATAGGGTTTATTTTGTATCTGGTGTTTCGCATTTTTGTACCCAATAAATTTTAAAAAGGACGTTATTTTTATTAAAAAATGTGATTCGATACTTGATAAGAAACGTTTCCATATCATCACAAATTCGGTATTTAAATAAAAGTAAAAGTGGATGCTAATAGCGAAATTGGAACTAACGATTTTACGCTTACAGGCCTCTACGAAATGGCTCTGAGCACTGTGGGACTTAACATCTGAGGTCATCAGTCCCTTAGAACTTGGGTTAGTTGGGTTTAAGTAGTTCTATGCACATTACACACATACATGGCCAAGGCCTTTACACTATGCATTTCAATGCCAGTGAATACGTTAATGGTAATAAATTTTTTGTACGGTACTTAATAATGAAGAGAATTCTTATGATATTCAAGAGCGATATATTCGAGGTGTTTCTTATTTAATTGTGTCGTATTTCGTTAGAAAGTTGCTATCCCAACACAAACTTTAATATCCCGTTACGCCAGTGCTATGCAGCCTTCCTTACTTCTTTGCCTCTGGAGGTTTACAGGAGGTACGAAGTGTCTGAGAACCATGGCGCCCTGATTGCTTCCCACTCTTCAGCTCTAAGGCGTGCAGGGCTGCAGTGCTGCCTGTGACTTCCAATGTGCACTCACATTAATGTGAACATCTGTCGGATGACTTTGCGGCTAAGAGTGCTGGGAGACGCGTGGGAAGAGAGTCGCTGAGTTTCTGGAAGGTACCGGCAGGGATGTGGAGCCGTGCCAAGTCTACAGCCGTGGCCAGCCTGGCTACTTGTCTCAGCTGAGCAAGCATGGAACGAGCAGCCCCATCCAGCCACTCTTTGAAACCACTCGTACACTGTGAGCTGTGTGACTCGTTGCATTGTCCTGCTGGTAGATGCCATCGCGCTTAGGAAAAACAAACTGCATGTAGAGGTTGACATCGACGCATATTTGTGTTGATCCACTGTGGTTTCCAGAATGACAAGATCATTCAAGGAATTTTGTGTCGTCTTGTTGTCACTGTAGACTTGTATTGTGGGAAGCAAGGAGAGCATGTTGTTTGGTGGCCAGTATCCTCTTCTATAACAAAAAGTGCATGGGTGTATTAACAGGGTTCTTTACTTATAAGAACAAGAAGTTACTTAAGACGGCCGACTTTTACTTCACACAAGACCTGGACTATGCACACTATTCTGATGGCTAGGTAGTGACTGTGAGCTAGAGGCTGAGCTAACTGCGATTTCGACTCCCATTAGGCTGTGACTGATGACTCAGTTCGTTGACTCACTGGACGCCTGCTGACTACCCCCCCTCTCCACCCCAAATCTGCGGTGGCGATCTAAATACTGGAGGTCGAGAGGGCGCTGGCGGCGCATTGTTTGCGAGTGTGTCTTTGGCCTCTCTCCCGATAGGCTCGCTTGCTCCGGTGACTACAATCAATCTTCTCACAACCTCTGTGTCACCTGCTGTGCTGGCGAGATCTTATGCCAACACATTACCTCCCCCCCCCTCCCCCCGAAATGGCACACCGTTGCCGTGTAGTGAGGCAGTTAATGACAATGGGGAGGGAGGCACGATGCTGGACGTAGAGATGAGCGAGGAGCCGTAGCTGTGGAGAATGGCGTGCTTCTGGCTGTACCCTGCCTTGTGGCTTGTGAGGCAACAGCAACGCACTCCAGAAAACTGCTGCCAGGCCGCACATCCAGGCCTAAGGGCGTGTCCTGGGGCGACGAGGGCGACGGCGATGCTGATGCCATGTCCACCTCCATTGGGTCGGCGAGCGGGTACGGTCAGGGCGAGGGCGTATCGTCCATCTGTTCCTTGGTGGCACCAGCGGGCATCTGCGAAGGCCGTGCGCTCCTGTGAGGCAGTGAACATGGGGGAAGGAAAGCAGCAGAATGGTGGAGAGATGACACGCACGAATTTGGTTCTGATGGCGGCGGTGCAAACCATTCGGAGCTGCAATCAAATATGTAAAGAGCCAATGCGTTCCTGAACCACGCCTCTTGCACCAGCGCTCACTGTTGCCATAAACAGTACAAAAAAAAACAAGATTACGCGGCACGAAGCGGTACCTAAGGCCCATTCGCGGCACCGGGTGCTGTGGTGGGTGTAGCAAGTGAAGCACTGACCTATGGCTGCGGCCGTGCAGAAGTTCCGGCAGTGATGGTTCGTCTCGTGGGTGTGAGCGATAGGAGGTGGAAAAGAGTTGCAGCGCCTGTTCCGAATTAGAATCTTAATAATTTTACAATAAAACACCATTCCGAGGTTTTTAATTTAAACTATTAATCAGATTTTATTCTGTATTATAGTAAATGTGTAGGTGGTGAGAAGCTTGGCCACTGTTGTTTGCAAGTCCGTATGAAGCGATCTGCTTGTCCGCTGGTCTGCGGGTGAAACGGAGCACTTGTTAGATGACGAATGCCGTTTCGTTCACAAAACTGTTCAGGGTTTGCCATGAAAACGTTCCCAATACCACAACGCTCCCGCCTCTGGCCTGGACTCTTCTGACGACTGTTGCCGGGTGTTTTCTTTTAGATGTTTCTAGCCATACGCGCCAGCAGCCGTCAGTCTAGTGGACCATAAAAACGGGAACCACGTGATGAGGCCATCTGTTGCCACTGGGTGGACGTCCAATTACGGTACTGGGCTGCGAATTCCAGCCTCTGTCGACGACGAACAGCGGTCAGCATGCTGACCTGAAGCGGGCGCCTGCTGTAGAGGTTCAGACACAGCAACGTGTGGTGAACGGCCGCTGAGGAGACGCAGTCGGCAGCCCCTCGGCTAAGATGGGCGGCCAGCTGCTCAACAGCTGCTCGTCTCTTCGGCCGTACACGTCTCCACAGCCATCATTCACTCCTGTCATCTGTGGGGCGCGCTGCACTAAACTTCCACTGGCGCCAGGTTTGGTTAGCGCCGTCTTACCGTTGACTTCATGCTTCAGCCACGGTGACAGCGAACAATTTTTAAACTTAGCCCTTTCTATCCCTGGCTCGAAAAACAATTGTCGTGCCCTTTTGGTCGCCAATTCAGTTTCTCCTTTTCCTATCAACGACTGCACCGTTTTCCGCGTCCCCTGACACGCTATGCGTACACCCTCCACTGCTAGAGCTGCACTTGCTGTCTGTGAGTGGTTACTGCATGTGTGACGCTATTTCAGTGATTACATAATCATGTCAAGTTACAAAGAACTTGACAGTATGAGCCCATTTATCAGTTTGACGTTGCGCTCCTTCTCTGCTAGCTGCCATGCACTGATTCGGTTGAGGAAGATGCCATAAGGTCAGTTTACCCCCGGAGCCACTGCGCTGAAACAGTTTATTTGGCGTCTTCAGTCCCCAATACTCGGTCTATGTGCAATCTTGAGATGCAGATCTCCAATCTAAATGTACATGTGCACCACTGCAAACATTCTATTTTCAGTTGGTCATCCTGCTAAGATGCCGATGTGCTAATGCCGTCTACATTATTTAATGGGACCCACATAGCAAGTCTTTCTGTTCAGTACGGGACGTTGGCCAGCAGAGATGTCTATTGAGGCAATGGAGGACTGCAGGATAGGTGTGTTGAATCTGCAAATATCTTACATTAGGTGTCAGGTCACCAACTTGGGAATGCTTGGTAAACTCCCCCCCCCCTCCCTATTCCCCGAGAACCAGTGAGAATTGATTAAAGTCCCCAGAGTAGTCATCGAGGCAACTTTGTCATGTGACAAAGGTGACGACAACCGGCTCACTTACTCTCCCCTCTAAGCAGTGAGGATCAAGCATTACCTCCTCCCCTCTTTTATAACTGGGACACTTGAGTGCGAGGGGCTACTCCAGAGCTGTAAAGCACGTGGGGGGGGGGGGGGGCATCAGCCAATGGCTATTTGTTTGTAACGAATTACATTAAGTCATGTCACTTGAGTTATATTTGTTAATACCAGTATTATATAATTAGAGGCACCAGCGGATGCCGCATACAGGAAGTACTCTCATTATTCCATATTTTTTGTAGTTTTCACCCATTTTCATATTTTTTTGTGTATTCCTCAGTTTTACGTATTTTTCTTTCTTTTTCTTATTGCTACCAGATTTTCCACAATTTTACGTATTTTCCACCACACTTTTCCCGGCGTCACGTCGCCATTGTGACTCTATCTGCCAATCACAGTCCAGCGTGGTTACGATTTACGGATCACTGCTAAGCCACCACTCCATTACTAGTGTGTGTGTTACGTCATAGTGTTAGAAATGAAGAAATTGGTAGAAATAGTGACGTCTCGTCTAATACATAACAAAGAATTTCTAACCAAAGATATTCTATGTATAACAAATACCACACTGTGATACATAAATACCAAATACATCGTCAGATTGTGTGATGTCATAGCGATATTTTGCGATATTTTGATGCTTCCAATCAAAGCTACTGTGTTTGTACAACAGCACTACAAAATATGCCTCTGGAGAGGTGAGCAGTATCTGCAACAAACCTACCTAATGAACAGCACATCACCTGCAGGATGGTCCTCCACTCAGAGACCCAAGGAAACTGAGTTTTGTCATTTAATACTAACATGGCATTCTGAGTCATATGTTTCTTCATTTCAAGTATTTCCAGGTGGATCATCCTTTTGATATTCTTTACAGAATGTAAAATCTTACAATCAACGTAATTTGAGCGATTAGTTTTCTGTTATCAGATAATTAGCAAAGGTTTAACCTTTCTTTCTTAATCTGTAGTTTCTCTCATGTTCAGATAACCTAAGTTATTGGTCTGCCGCTGTGGTTGCCCCGGTTGCCGCCCGCAGTGGGGCTGAGCCCTCGCCTGTGGTTGATTGGGAGGTCGTTCCAAGGCCTGGCAGGCAGCGAAAGGCGTCCCCGGAGGCTGATCAGAAAGCCTCCCCGGTGTGTCTGACAAACCGGTTTCAGGCACTGTCTCTGGCTGAGCCAGATGCAGCTGCCTGCCCTATTTCAGAGGATCATTGTCAGCCTTCAAGGTCCGGGCAATCGCAGAGGGTGGGCTTACTGGTAGTTGGGAGCTCCAATGTTAGGCGCGTAATGGGGCCCCTTAGGGATACGGCGGCTAAGGAGGGGAAGAAATCCAGTGTGCACTCCGTGTGCATTCCGGGAGGAGTCATTCCTGATGTGGAAAGGGTCCTTCCGGATGCCATGAAGAGCACAGGGTGCAGCCAGCTGCAGGTGGTGGCACATGTCGGCACTAATGACGTGTGTCGCTTTGGATCTGAGGAAATTCTCTCTGGATTCCAGCGGCTATCTGATTTGGTGAAGGCTGCCGGTCTTGCTTACGAGATGAAGGCAGAGCTCACCATCAGCAGCATCGTTGACAGAAACGACTGCGGACCTTTGGTGCAGAGCCGGGTGGAGGGTCTGAATCAGAGGCTCAGACGGTTTGGCGACCGTATTGGCTGCAGATTCCTTGACTTGCGCCATAGGTTGGTGGGGTTTCGGGTTCCGCTGAATAGGTCAGGAGTTCACTACACTCATCTGGCGGCTACATGGGTAGCAGAGGCTGTGTGGCGTGGACTGGGCGGTTTTTTAGGTTAGATGGCCTCGGGAAAGTGCGGGATGGGCTGCAATGTCAAAGGGTGCTTGGCAAATACAGGACGTGCTTGGATCAAGGAACAGTCGGAATTATAGTTGTAAATTGTTGTAGTTGCGCTGGAAAAGTCCCTGAGCTTCAAGAGCTAATAGAAAGCAGAGAAGCTGATATCGTTATAGGTACAGAAAGTTGGCTAAAGCCTGAAATAAGTTCCGCAGAAATTTTTACGAAGTCTCAGACGGTGTTCAGGAAAGATAGATCAGGCAGAAGTGGTGGTGGAGTGTTTGTGTCTGTCAGTAGTGGTTTATCTTGTAGTGAAGTCGAAGTAGATACTCCGTGCGAATTGGTGTCTGTGGAGGTTATACATAACAGCCGAATTAAGTTAATAACTGGCTCCTTCTACCGACCCCCAGACTCCGATGATACAGTTGCGGAACAGTTCAGAGAAAGTTTGAGTCTCGTAACAAATAAATACCCCACTCATACGGTTATAGTTGGTATGTTGGCAAAAATACTTGTTCAAAACCGGTGGTAGGCAGAAAACGTCTGCCGAGATTGTCCTAAATGCTTTCTCCGAAAATTATTTCGAGCAGTTAGTCCACGAACCCACGCGAATTGTAAATGGTTGCGAAAACACACTTGACCTCTTAGCCACAAACAATCCAGAGCTGATAGAGAACATCATGACTGATACAGGGATTAGTGATCACAAGGTCATTGTAGCTAGGCTCAATACCATTTCTTCCAAATCCATCAGAAACAAACGCAAAATAATTTTATTTAAAAAAGCGGATAAAGTGCCACTAGAAGCCTTCCTAACAGACAATTTCCATTCCTTCCGAACTGACTATGCGAATGTAGACGAGATGTGGCTCACATACAAAGATATAGTAGCAACAGCAATTGAGATATTTATACCTCATAAATTGGTAAGAGATGGAACGGATCCCCCGTGGTACACAAAAAAGGTCCGAACGCTGTTGCAGAGGCAACGGAAAAAGCATGCGAAGTTCAGAAGAACGCGAAATCCCGAAGATGGGCTAATATTTACAGACGCGCGAAATTTGGCACGTACTTCGATGCGAGATGCCTTTAATAGGTTCCACAACGAAACAATGTCTCGAAATTTGGTAGAAAATCCGAAGAAATTCTGGTCGTATGTAAAGTACACAAGCCGCAAGACGCAGTCAATACCTTCGCTGCGCAGTGCCGATGGTACTGTTATCGACGACTGTGCCGCTAAAGCGGAGTTATTGAACGCAGTTTTCCGATCTTCCTTCACCAAGGAAGACGAATGGGGTATTCCAGAATTTGAAACACGAACATCTGCTAGCATGAGTCTCTTAGAAGTAGATACCTTAGGGGTTGCGAAGCAACTCAAATCGCTTGATACGGGCAAGTCTTCAGGTCCAGATTGTATACCGATTAGGTTCCTTTCAGATTACGCTGATACTATAGCTCCCTACTTAGCACTCATATACAACCGCTCGCTCACCGATAGATCTGTACCTACAGATTGGAAAATTGCGCAGGTCGCACCAGTGTTCAAGAAGGGTAGTAGGAGTAATCCATTTAACTACAGACCTATATCATTGACGTCGGTTTGCAGTAGGGTTTTGGAGCATATACTGTATTCAAACATTATGAATCACCTCGAAGGGAACGATCTATTGACACGTAATCAGCATGGCTTCAGAAAACATCGCTCTTGTGCAACGCAGCTAGCTCTTTATTCGCACGAAGTAATGGCCGCTATCGACAGGGGATCTCAAGTTGATTCCGTATTTCTAGATTTCCGGAAAGCTTTTGACACCGTTCCTCACAAGCGACTTCTAATCAAGCTGCGGAGCTATGGGGTATCGTCTCAGTTGTGCGACTGGATTCGTGATTTCCTGTCAGGAAGGTCGCAGTTCTTAGTAATAGACGGCAAATCATTGAGTAAAATTGAAGTGATATCAGGTGTTCCCCAGGGAAGCGTACTGGGACCTCTACTGTTCCTGATCTATATAAATGACCTGGGTGACAATCTGAGCAGTCCTCTTAGACTGTTCGCAGATGATGCTGTAATTTACCATGTAGTAAGGTCATCCGAAGACCAGTATCAGTTGCAAAGCGATTTAGAAAAGATTGCTGTATGCTGTGTCAGGTGGCAGTTGACGCTAAATAACGAAAAGTGTGAGATGATCCACATGAGTTCCAAAAGAAATCCGTTGGAATTCGATTACTCGATTAATAGTACAATTCTCAAGGCTGTCAATTCAACTAAGTACCTGGGTGTTAAAATTACGAACAACTTCAGTTGGAAGGACCACATAGATAATATTGTCGGGAAGGCGAGCCAAAGGTTGCGTTTCATTGGCAGGACACTTAGAAGATGCAACAAGTCCACTAAAGAGACAGCTTACACTACACTCGTTCGTCCTCTGTTAGAATATTGCTGCGCGGTGTGGGATCCTTACCAGGTGGGATTGACGGAGGACATCGAAAGGGTGCAAAAAAGGGCAGCTCGTTTTGTATTATCACGTTATAGGGGAGAGAGTGTGGCAGATATGATACACGAGTTGGGATGGAAGTCATTACAGCACAGACGTTTTTCGTCGCGGCGAGACCTTTTTACGAAATTTCAGTCAACAACTTTCTCTTCCGAATGCGAAAATATTTTGTTGAGCCCAACCTACATAGGTAGGAATGATCATCAAAATAAAATAAGAGAAATCAGAGCTCGAACAGAAAGGTTTAGGTGTTCGTTTTTCCCGCTCGCTGTTCGCGAGTGGAATAGTAGAGAGATAGTATGATTGTGGTTCGATGAACCCTCTGCCAAGCACTTAAATGTGAATTGCAGAGTAGTCATGTAGATGTAGATGTAGATGTAGATGTACCACAGATCTACCTGACTCACAAGCAGTACTGTGGAGAAGTATAAGTTAGTAACTCTATACACAACACTCATTGCCAGTATTTCTCGGTGACATAAGCAAAGTGATACTTTCCTATGTAAACAATCTACATCTCATCAACTTTGGATCTTATGCATTTATAACATCCTCGAACTCAGTTTGAATTACCTTTGGCAATAAGACCGGAGCTCATTAAGGCGATTAAAGGGCAATCACCACGCAGCATTGCAAGAGAAGATCTCAATGAATTCTCGGTTCCACAAAACCAATTACAGCAAAATAAGCATCTCCGGTTTAAAGACTATGAGACTAGCCGACAGAGATTTTCCAAGCCCTTTATAGCTCCTAGGTCTCCGTGAGACACCCTATTGTAGCGCAGAAATGAAGCAGTTGCTGAAGTGAAGCACATCCTGTTCATCAAAGAGAACTACTGACGGATGTGTTATGGAAAAATGTTCTTATCCCCGTGTCCAGTGAAACTCTGTTGCGATCATGAGTAGTTGCCATCTACGATCACTGTTTGTAGGTAATGTCTAGTAAAGTCATTAGAAGATCGAAATCGGTTGCAAAACGATTTAGTAAAGATATCTGTATGGTTCGAAAGTTGGCAGTTGGCAATTAGCGCAAAGTTATGAAAAGTGTGGGGTTATCCGCAAGAGTGCTACTAGGAATCCGTTAAACATCGGCTACACGATAAATCAAATCTAAAAGCCGTAATTTTAAATTAATACCTAAAAATTACAGTTACGAACTACTTAAGTGGAAAGAAGAGAGAGAAAATGATGCGGGGAAGACAAACCAAAGACTGCGTTTTTTTGGCGGAACAGTTAGAATATGTAACAGATCTACTGATGAGTCTAGCTACACTGTGCTTGTCCGTCTCCTTTCGAAGTACTGCTGCGCGGTGTGGGATTGTTACCAGATGGAATTAACGGAGTACATCGAGAAACTTCAAAGAAGCGCTGCTCGTTTTGTATTAATATGGAATAGGGGAGAGAGTGTCACTGCATGATACACAGTTAGGGGAGGACGTCATCAAAACGAAGGCGTTTTTCGTTGCGGCGGAATCTTCTCACGGAATTTCAGTCATTAACTTTCTTCTCCGAACGTGAAAATATTTTGTTAACGCTGACCTACATAGGGAGAAACGATCATCATAATAAAATAAGGGAAATAAGAGCACGCACTGACAGATATACGTGTTAGTTATTCCACCACGCTGTTCGAGATTGGAATAATAGAGAATTATTGTGCAGGTGGTTCGATAAACCCTCTGCCATGCACTTAAGTGTGATTTGCAGTCTACCCATGGAGATATAGATGTAGACAGTGGACGCTCATATCAATAAAAGTACCCCGTAACTCCACAGGAGAAAACGCAAAAATCACTGCATGAAGGATTATAATTAGTGTGTTTATGATATGTTGAAATGTCTGTGTAGAGTCGCTTCATAAGACTGTTGCCCTGTTTGATTCTGTTTGTCTGCAGTTTGTTCTACTAACCCTCCCAGAAGGACTGAGAAGTTTCAGTGATAATCTGACGTTAAGTGCAAGCAACTCGTTCTGCGCATCAGTATGTCAGTACTTTAAGTGATCCATTAATATTCCATGTGTAATCTAGCCCCATATTTATAAAGTTCGTCCATTAGCCTACCTTGTGTGACCAGGTCTTTTTATGTGTCTTTTCAGGTTTGTCTTGGGTTTGGTACTTGAGCTGCTTTTCGTCTGCTAGAAGCACAGGATAACCAATTTTGTACCTCTTACGTGGGCAAAGAGTTCTATCGGTGCTGTTCGACAGCTTCGTGGTTGTCAAGTTGGTATTGTCCGTTTCCCGTGTGGGCTTTCCATGCGCTCCGAGCCGAGCGGTGGCTGTCGGTGGATGTATGGCTCTGAGCGCTATGGGACGTAACATCTGAGGTCATCAGTCCCCAAGAACTTAGAACTACTTAAACCTAACTAACCTAAGGACATCATACACATCCATGTCCGAGGCAGGATTCGAACCTGCAACCGTAGCAGTCGCGCGGTTCCGGACTGAACTCGGTGGATGTAGCTGTGCTCTTAAGTGAGCCCTCTCCTGCCAGTGATGAGATAGGTCGTAGCTTCAAACGCGGTCTTCATGCGTGGAGCCGTTCGGAAAACCTCTTGGCCTGAATGAAGTGTTTCGATTACTTCTTGTTTTATATTGCTCTTGATAGGCAATGCTTGAGTCTATGATTTTGTCAGTGTCCGGAGTTTGCTTTGTTCCTTTCTACTATTGTGGTGTCAATGCGCTCTACGGGATATGGTTAGCCTGAGTTAATGTGCTTTAAAGCTTTGTGAATATGACAGAACTTGTGTTTTCGTGTATGTGCGATATTTCTTTTTATGTATTGTAGTTTATCGCATGTTCTATTTTCTGCTGTGATCTCGAGTTGTCTTTATTCTGTGAGCGTTGCGCTCTATTACTGAATCTCAATAGTTGGTCCGTGTTATTTTAACTGATAAGTGATGGGTGAATATTTGCGTTACTGCATTTCCGTGTTTTGTGGGAACGTGTAGCAGCTGCCTTTGTTTAATGGGGGCCATATGTTTCTCGAATCATTGGGGCCTTCCGCCTTGATGGTTTTATTATGAATTCGGCGTGATTCATGATCTATTCGTTCTTACAGTGGTGTACTCTCATTGATTTATACATTTAGCGATTTTCACTCACATCTGTTTGAAACAGTTGGATGTGCAACTCAGGTGACTTCTTTTCATGATGCTTGCGTGAATTCTCAGGTGGTGTATTTGCTGTAACAAGATGTTTCAATCGGTGTAAACCCCTTTGATGTTAGTGCATGCAGGCAATGCAGGTAATGTTCCTCTGAATTTCGTCGTTTTCGTGTGAAGCTTGATTGGATAACTGAAGTCATATGTTCCTGTTCCCTTTCCTCTCTTTTCCCTCACGTATGCATAGTTAAATTGCGCTATGTAATTTCTTCTTGCCAGATCAGATTAGTTTATTTCGTGTTCAGGCACAACTTAAGTATATCTACAGAATGTCCACCCATAATTCTTTGTGGCTATTTTTGAATAAATGTGTTTCATGAAAACTCAAATCGTGTGTCCTCTAACTACTTCAGAACGCACCAAATAGCTGCCAGACTTGCAACTCGATGCTCTTAACGGCTTCTTTCTTTGAAATATTAGCCTGATTTTTATATGCTGCACAAAAAGACAGTGATAACGAAGTACCCAGAGAGAGGAATGAGTAGAACTAATGTGCCAAATTCACAATCCATTGATTAATTATACAGGTTCATTTAACGATGTTATGTACTATGGTTAGATTTAGTATTGCATTAACTGCATGCAAATTTTTTTTCCACTATGCTCAAACAACCTCTCTGCCGGTTGGTGAACTCACGAAGGGACTGAAGAGAAATTTAATGAGCCGAGGAAAGTGAATGAAAAGCTATTTGATGACTTAGAAGCTGCGAATCTTAAGCTCGAACGGAACGTGGAAAGTAAAGCGAATGACTTTAGAAGATGCTACGGGATGAAATAGCGATCGAGTTAGCGAAAACGTCGAGGGTCGTCGAGAAGCGTCTGTGAAGCTGAAATCGAGCAGTTGCCGCTAAACAGAGTGCTCGAAGAACAGGAGAGCAGGGTTATGGCGACGTTCGTGGCTGTCCCAAAGTGAACGCGTAGAGCTACTGTCCCGAGCTGAGAGAGCGGCTGCCGGGCGTTTGGAAGCCACGAAGGGTCAGGCAGAGCAGAGAATCAGCGCGATACGTACTCCGTCTTTTGCTGCGCCCGAGTTCCTGTTCCAAAGAGCTGCCGAGAGCCGGGAGTTAACGTCGCAGAGACAGCGAGCACCAGTTCGGCCGCAGGCGGTGGCGATAAAGCAACAGACTGCCGGCTACTGTGAGCAACACCCAGGTTTGGTCCGGAGGGGACGATACGTAACTCCTGACTTGAAGAAACGTGTGGCTCACCTCAAAGCAGGTTGTCCCGAAATTGAAGTAGACAGTTCCTGCGAATTAGTATGCACAGAGGACATTCTTGGCAATCGGAATCAAATAATAACTGGATCCTTTTACAGACCTCCCAATTCAGATGATACAGTAGCTGAAAGGTTCAAAGACGAGTTGAGTTTAATTTCAAACGCGTACCCGACTCATACAAATATAGTTCGTGGTGCCTTTAATCTATCCTCGATATGTTAGTGAAAATACATGTTTAATTCCGGAGGTACGCATAAAACATCATCCGAAATTTTGCTAAACGCTTTCTCCGACAACTATTTCGAGCAGTTACTTCATGAATAGTAAAAGGTTGTGAAAACCGCGCTTTACCTGTTAACAAGGAATAATCCTGAACTAGTAACGAGGATTAAAACGTATACTGGTATTATTGAACGTACCCAGATCAACAAGGAATAATCCTGAACTAGTAACGAGGATTAAAACGTATACTGGTATTATTGAACGTACCCAGATCCCCAAGTCCTCCACAAATAAACGAAATATATACCTGTTCAAAAAAAGCACATAAAAATTCACATAACATCTTCCTCCACTCCTTCCACATTAATAATGTCACTGCAGGCCAGGTGTGACTTGAATGCAAAGAAATAGTATCGGCGGCAATTCAGAGATTTACACCAAATAAATTAACAAACGACGCAGTTCATCCTCATTGGTACGCCAAACGCGTCAAAACACTGTTGCAGAAACAACGAAACAAACATGCCAAATTTAAACGGAAACAAAATCTCCAACATTGGCGATCTTTTAAAGAGACTCGAAATTTAGCGCTGATTTCAATGCGACATGCTTATAATAGTTTTCACAACGAAACTTTATCTCCAAACCTGGAAGAAAATTCAGACAGATTCTGTTCGTATGTGAAGTATGCTAGCAGCAAGACACAATCAATGCCTTCTCTGCGCAATAGCAATGGAGATACTATCGAAGACAGTGCTGCCAAAACAGAGCTACTAAACACAGTCATCCGAAATGCCTTCACAAAGGAACACGAAGTAAATATTCAAGAATTCGAAACAAGATCAGGTGCCAACATGAGTAACGTCGAAGTAGATATCCTTGGAGTAGTGAAGCAACATGAATTACTTAATAAAGGCAAGTCTTCTGGCCCAGAGTGTATACCAATTAGGTTCCTATCAGAGTTTGGTGGTGCAAGTCATCGAGTAAAACAGAAGTGATTCCTGGCGTTCTCCAGGGTCCTTTGCTGTTCCTCATCTCTATAAACGAGTTTGATTGTTTGCAGATGACCCTGTCGTTTATCGGCTAATAAAGTCATCAGAAGTTCAAAACAAATTGCAAAGCCATTTAGAAAAGGTATCTGGATGGTGCGAAAATTGGCAATCGACCCTAAATAACGGAAAGTGTGAGGTAATCCACATGAGTGCTAAACGTAATCCGTTAAACTTCGGTTACACGATAAATCAGAAAAATCTAAAGGCCGTAAATACGTAGGAATTATTATTACGAACAACTTAAATTGTAAGTAACACACAGAGTGTGTTCTGGGGAAGGCTAACCCAAGACTGCATTTTACTGGCAGGAGACTTAGGAAGTGTAATACATTTGCTAAGGAGAATGCCTACACTATGCTTGTCCGTTATCTTTTAGAATACTGCTGTGCGGTGTGGGATCCTTACCACATAGGACTGACGGGGTGCATCGAAAAAGTGTATTATCACGATATAGGGGAGAGAGTGTCACTGAAATGTTGGAGGCTTTGGGATGGAGATCATTAAAACAAAGGCGTTTTTCGTTGCAGAGGAAGCTTCCTACGAAATTTCAATCACCAACGTTCTCCTCCGAATGCTAAAACATTCTGCTGACGGAGACCAACATAGGAAGAAACGACCAGCATAATAAAATAAGGGAAACCAGACCTAGCATTGAAAGATATATATGTTAGTTTCTTCTGCGCTCTATACGAGATTGGAATAATAGGGAATTGTGAAGGTTGTTCGACGAAATGGCTCAAATGGCTCTGAGCACTATGGGACTCAACATCTGAGGTCATCAGTCCCCTAGAACCTAGAACTACTTAAACCTAACTAACCTAAGGACATCGCACACATCCATGCCCGAGGCAGGATTCGAACCTGCAACCGTAACGGTCACGCGATGTTCGATGAACCCTCTGCCAGCCACTTAAATATAATTTGCAGAGTATCCATGTAAATGTAGATGTATAGGGGCTGATGGAGTTGGAGCCTCAGGGAATAAAGTGCAAAGAGGGACTCGGAACGCGAGGATAAGTGCGATTACAGGGAAAGCAATGTTGCGGGAGGTTCTCGCGGCGGAGGACAGACCTTCGCGAGAGAAAAGCAAAGCTTCTGTTTTAAGCATTTCCTTTCACTACGTTAGTTTGAGTTGTTCCTGAACTCGGTTAACTGAATTCACCCTATGCCTGGTCGGAACTGTTCGAATTTGTGCTTTCCCCAGTGTGGCCCAGCACACACAACTGAATTCGTGCGTTGTTTCTTAGCAGGGGAACCTGCCATGCCAATGAGGACCAGATAGCGGCGTTGTGAGACAGTAAGGGAATTTCGGCAGGCTTTCCTTTCAGCGCCGGGCGGAGTAGCCACGAGGTTTGAGGCGCCATGTCACGGATTGAGAGCCCTTCCTGCCGGAGGTTCGAGTCCTGTCTCTTGCATGGGTTGTGTGTTGTTCTTAGGTGGGGTTAGTGTAAGTGATGATCTCAGCAGTTTGGTACTTTAGGAATTCACTCACACACATTCCTTTCAGCCCACACAACACTATAGTAATACTCTTCCTTAAATATTCTGGATTTACGAGCGCCGCCCGTTTGCTCGAACACATGGTACAGGCTAATCAATTTTTATTTTATACGTTCGGAGCAGCAGAGCTGATCAGTATTTGCCTGAGTATAATGCCAACCCACATGTGTCACATCATCCCAGCTGCCAAATGCAGCCGGCCGGTTCTAGGCGCTTCAGTGTGATGTCATTTGGTTAGTTAGGTTTAAGTAGTTCTAAGTTATAGGGGACTGATACCTCATCGTTTTGCAAAATGAAAGGATGATGTGGAAGCATTTAAAGCGGCGCAATAAGAGTTCGAGTACGATTTGGGGGAGTATGTGTCTAAGTATACGATCTAGTCACGCGGTGCGCAAACGCACGATTCCAGTTGCGGGCGCTGTCGAAAACCTAGACCAGAGTGACTGACCGTACGCGGCCACCCTAGTTCCTTTGGGAACAACTGGGGAATAGAAAAACGTTGGGTAAATCAGTACACGAATGAAGGGGCACACGTACGCGGTCACGAGAACCCTGGAAGCAGTGGGATCAAAAACCATTTTTATGCATTTCTGTCTGTAAAATATCTGGGAGTGTGCGTGCGGAACGATTTGAAGTGGAATGATCATATAAAATTAATTTTTGGTAAGGCGGTCACCAGGTTGAGATTCATTGGGAGAGTCCTTAGAAAATGTAGTCCATCAACAAAGGAGGTGGCTTACAAAACACTCGTTCGACCTATATTTGAATATTGCTCATCAGTGTGGGATCCGTACCAGATTGGGTTGACGGAGGAGATAGAGAAGATCCGAAGAAGAGCGGCGCGTTTCGTCACAGGGTTATTAAGCGTGATAGCGTTACGGAGATGTTTAGCAAACTCAAGTGGCAGACTCTACAAGAGAGGCGCTGTGCATCACTGTGTAGCTTGCCGTCCAGGTTTTGAGAGGGTGCGTTTCTGGATGAGGTATCGAATATATTGCTTCCCCCCGCTTATACCTCCCGAGGAGATCACGAATGTAAAATTAGAGAGATTCGATCGCGCACGGAGGCTTTCCGGCAATCGTTCTTCCTGCGAACCATACGCGACTGGAACAGAAAAGGGAGGTAATGAGAGTGGCACGTAAGGTGCCCTCCGCCTCACACCGTTGGGTGGCTTGCGCAATATAAATGTAGATGTAGTAGCGACAACAACGGGCGGTCGTAGTGAGTTCGATTACGGGGCTTGAATCAGCTGAGTGGTGATAGCAATAACGGGTGGCGGTAATTTGGGAACAACTGGGAAATAGAAAAAGATAGGGCAAATCAGTACAGGAATGAAGAGACACGCGAACGCAATCACAAAACCCTGGAAGCAGTGGGATCAGAAACCACTTTAATGCCTTTCTGTCTATTTAATTATTCGGGAGCTGACCGTTTGGTTTTAAACTTTGTTTTCTGCGTTTAATTTGATTGGGAAACCGTTGAGATTAAACTTAACATATACATGGATGGACATGAGAAATGAAAGGTGTAAGTAGGCTGTTTAGGTTTTTATGTTGGTAACGCCACATAGCGCTCTGTATGAAAATCACTGATTGTGCTGTGTGCAGTCTGTGGCTGGTTGGCATTGTTGAAATATTCGCTATTGTAGTGTTGGGCAGTTGGATGTGAACAGCGCTTAGCGTAGCGCAGTTGGAGGTGAGCCGCCAGCAGTGTTGGATGTGGGGAGAGAGATGACAAGAGTTTTGAGAGCGGATGATCTGGACGTGTGTCCATCAGAGTAAATTTGTAGGACTGGATTTCTAGTTAGTGCCTTCAATAGTTAGAATCTTTTATGTAGCTGGCAGTACTGGCGCTCGCTATATTGCAGTAGTTCGAGTAAGGAAGATTTTTATGAGGTTAGTGATTCGTGAAAGGTATAGGTTATTGTTAGTCGGGGCCATTCTTTTGTGGGGATTATATAAGTCAGATTGCGTTGCGCTAAAATATTGTGAGTCCGTTTAGTGATGATCAGAGTAAGTAAAGAGAAATGTCTGAGTACGTTGAGTTTTGCTCAGCTGTTTGAAAATCAAATAACGTAAAGGAGATTATCAGCACAATCATTCATAAATTTTTCTAAAGGGAGGTTTCAAAGGTTGCAATAAATTTTTCATCTATGATTATTACTTTACATATGAAATATTCTATTGCAGATTAATAAAGACGAATTTCTTTGAATGTTCCCAAAATAATGTTCAAGTTTTATTTTTATTCAAGGACTACAGCTGTTTGTACAAGAATGAAAATATAATTTTCCATCGAACTTAGCAAAGATTTTCACGTTGCACTGGATTTTTGTTTACTGGATATAGCCCGACTAGCTTTGAAGCATAAGACTATCTTTACTTTATGAATTCTTTTTTATATTTCTAAGCTCTCCTGAAGAATTATCCACTTTTAAATACACTTCACGTTATGTTCAGAATTTATCACTTTTTGAATGAAAATTTAAAAGAGCTGCAGCTTGTATCCACCTGTGAATGCACAAGATAAAATCTACTATCTCTTTGTATTCTGCCTATGGAATGCTGTGAAAAGAAACACGTTTTTATTTTCGTTCACCTCTACCTGTACCCTTTTTAGGATGTGGTCGTTATTGCGATGGTATATTTTAATCTGCCGCTGTTCCAGAATGCTCGCTCACGGTGCAGCTCCGTACTGCCAGCGATATCCAATAAAATGCTGGAAATTCTAAAATAAAATGGGTAATGTCCGGTGCGAACTTTGCAGTAATTGTGACAAACAGATTTTACTAGATAAATATATTTTAACAGAAACAATTAAAATCTTTACACACCGTTTACAATCCGAGCTACAAATGGCGTCGATCATCGACTTATGACAAATGAAGACTACGTAATAGCCTAATGCAACGTTACGGGTTCCTCTCCCATTCAGTCTGTGCAGAAGGCAAGCGATTCTACTACAATATATTGCCAATTTATATCTTACCTAATTTTTGTACAGTCTTTGTCGTTTTTGATAACATATCCTTTCTTCTGTAGCGGTTTTCACATCCTCCGCCACAGATAGTATTTAACAGTCTTTGAATAATCATTTATAATAGCAAAATTCATAATTATCTTTTAAATGTCCTTTTGAAATACAATTAACAGAAATACATATAAATTATTTGTTGCAATGAACATTATACATCGAAATGTTCTTTTAACTTTCACTTTGGATGCATGCTGCCAGAGAACGTTACACCACGAAAGCAGAGACTGCTCATGAGGGGACCGTGAGCAGAATAGGAATGCCTTGGCGGGACCACCACAGTTGGAGAAAATCGAACCCGCTGATCCACAACATAATCCACTTAACGACAATGAGTGGCAGGAACTCTCGCGACAGAATGGTGCGGAACAGGACGGATCTCTGAGCAAGGTAAGTGCGAATGTTCTACACGTGGAAAAATCTAGCACACGGGACGATTTGTTACAGGAGGCTGCAGGCAGTAAGGTTTCAGCTTTTATACCAGATATCACCACCTCTATTAGAGTATCAGTACCCAGAACGCACTTGAGCTGCATCTGCCTGTGTTCTATTACAGGTGAGGCAGTGTTTCGTAACTATGTGTGGCTACAGAGGCAGCGTGCAATATTTCTGCAAGGGACTTCTATCGACTTTTTGAGTACACGCCACACGGAGATGATGCTCTGTACTGGGTGAAACGAGGTCCGACACGATGCTACGACGTGCTCCGTGACTTTTGCTACTTCAGTGTATAAATGTACCGGATGTCTCTCTTAAAAGTCTTCAGGCACATTTCTTCTGGTTTTTCAGTAGATATTTTAAATGTGTAGATGCAGTCAGTCCAAACGTGTACTGGTCATCACGTCGACGGAAAGCTTCGGTTTGTTTCCGTTACACGCGAAATGCTGTTTGAAGCGGAATTTTACATTCTCATTCGTTAGGGCGGCCCGAGATTAGTCCAGATTGGTATTCGTTTTAGCGATACGTATTAGCAGGAAAACTGGAGAACGGAGAGTGGCGGTAGCTATCAATTTGGGCCAGGGCCTTGTTGTCGCTGTTAGAGTATCGGTTATTCTTAGAGTTTTCCCGCTCCTGTTAATACAAATGGATGAAGCGAAAAACGTTGTAGACTAGTTTGTGGCCCGTCCATCCGAATGGGTACGTGAAATTCCGCTTTGAAAATAAATTATTTTTTTTTTAATGGGGAACAAACCGACGCTTTGCGGCGACAGTGGCACATCATGACAGGCGTAATGAACAGTATTAATTTCGACTCACTCCACCTACACATTCCAAAAACGAAATCGAAAATATCTGTCGGAACACCAGAGCAAATGCGCCTGAAGACTCTTGGGTGGAATACCTACACAGGATATTGGAGAAATAGTGGCAAATATTTTGATAGGTGATACCAACCACAAGAACAAGAAAAAAAATACCTTGAACGTGGGTCTGGAAATGCATACTTTGTGAGATCTCTACACTTGTCCATAGTGGCTGAAGACGTTCGGGTGTGAATATGTCCGCCTGACACACAAGGTAGATATTAAATAAACAAGTGATGTATGGCGACAGGTGCTGCCCCCATGATCCGTGAACCGAGCGAGGTGACGCAGTGGCTTGCACACTGGACTCGCATTCGGGAGGACGACGGTTCAATCCCGCGTCCGTCCATCCTGATTTAGGTTTTCCGTGGTTTCCCTAAATCACTCCAGGCAAATGCCGGGATGGTTCCTTTGAAAGGGCACGGCCGACTATCTTCCCCGTTCTTCCCTAATCCGATGAGACCGATGACCTCACTGTCAGCTCTCCTTCCCCAAACAACCGAACCCCAACCCATGATCCGTCAATAGCGTTCACTACTGTACGTGTCTTTCCGTACTGACGTACTCCAGTGCACACAAGTCTGAGCACTGGGTAATCTACAGGCAGTTGTGTTGCATGTACTATAGTTTTAGCGTTGTTAGTGTGTGTTATTTTGTAGTAAATTGCCTGCAACTATGGGTATGTATCGCATTTATTTATTCGGAGTATGGCATTTAAGTACATTTCAGAATTGCATCACGTTATTCTATATTACATGTGTTCACAGACAAACATCTAGTCCCTGTAAGTCATATCGCAATGTTTACTGTCACTGTGATATTTGTAATGCACTGTGCACGAATGGGTTGGTAAATTTCCATTTCTCTTCTGCTTGTTAACAATGGAAGCGTACTACTCATAAAGTGACATGACGGATATAATTATCTGCTATGGGTTAGCAATTGGAAATAGCCCGTAAGCACGTTCCCACTACGCAGAAAAATACCCACGTTGCAGAGTACCATGCGATAAATTGTTGACCCAAAGTTTTCTGCTTCTTAAGGACACGGATTTTCTAGCTTCCAAAAGACGAGTAGTGGACGGTATGAGTCAGTTCACACACCTAAGATGCAGGAGGACATACCAGATTTGCTGGACGAAAGACGTGCAACAGCAGTGTGGAGATTTGGCGATTGACACCAACAGAAGGCATAAGTCATCCTGTTGTCCGGCTGGTACTGCTTGAGCTATTGCTGTATCCGTAACACCTTCAACACATCCAGGCACTAATTCCAGAGGACCACGATAGCCTATCATAGTTGTGTCATTGGCCCATACAGAAGCGTGCTGCAGGTCCACTGTTTTCGACGAAGAATTTATTTCTCTGATCCTGTGCGGTTCACAAAGGGTCGTGCTGTGAACTTCCATACTCAGCACGTGTGGGCTTATGAAAACCCCTATGCTGCTGTACAAAGAGTACATCAACCTCATTTCTCCGTCAACTAATGGATAGACATTCTTGGTGATAAGTTACTAGGGCCATATATCCTACTCCAAACATTTAATGGAGCTCATTATCGTCAACTTCTTGTTAACATTTTGCTTACCTTGTCTGAGGAGGTACCACATCAGTAAAGACTACCGATGTGGTTTATGCATTATGTCACATTTCATCTGCAATGTGTGTGAATATCGGATGCTGACGCTTCATGTCTTTTGGAATGGTTGGGGCGGAGGGGGCACACCTTGGTCCCCTGTTCCCTCGACTTCAGTCCTGTGTAGTTTTGGTTATGGGAACAGTTCAATGCGTTAGTCTTGCAGTACCACATGTATGTGAAATTAGAAATCGTTACCAGAGTTGGAGACTATTTAGACTCTGACAAATCCCTTTAGATACAGTTTTGATATACATAATACAATGGAAATATGCTACTTGAAATTTGGCCCTTACCTGAGGTCCTAGGGTGAACAATTTGTATAAAATTACTTAATAACTGTATTTTAAAAACAATTAATAATGCAAATCGAATGAAAGGAACACTACATTCTTTAAATGAAATTCAAGTAAAAAATGAACTGGTGATTTATTGCAAAAAGTCTTCTTCGTACACAAGAAAACCAATAGACTAACTGTCTATCATGTTAGACTAATACTGACAATCAGCAAAAGCATAATGTCCAGGGAAGGATAATGTGTTCATGCTGCACATTCCCTCCACGATGTTGAGGCGAAATAAATAATAAAATTAAATTTCTTGGTTTTTTGTAAAGAGGAAAAATTGTGGACATGGAATTATAACTTCAGAATTTTTGAAAGGCCTTTCTTTTTTTACGGGATGTATTGACCAGCTTGAATGCGGACAAATTCAGTGCTGCGTGAAATATGCCTGTAATATAATTTACCATTCCGATTAATTACATTTTTGAATTCTACGTCACTGTTGATTTAATCAGAGTTCTCACCTTAGACGTAGAATTAGTCCTTCTGCCACAATATTAATTCTTTAGTCGCCCTCGATGTTCTTCTCTTTGTTGACCGTGTGTACCTTCCTAAGTCGGCATCGGTTCACTTCACGTAGACGGTGGAAACCAAGGAAATACAATGCTACGTCACTTTAAAAAATAGTGAGAAGTATCGAAGTGTTACGAAAATTATTTATTCACAAGACAATAAGACTTGCTCTGCTCGTCGCACAAATCATGATTACTAACAACATGGCTGCCTTTCCGCACAGTCCGAAATTACGTCCGTCCTCCACAAGGCAACAATCGAAAGTGTCTCTTAGCTCCTTCTTGGAGTATGAAACAAAAGCGAATCCAATATGAACATTACAGAGATTATATTCTACATCCCTCTCAATTTGATCTTTGGCGCAGCCTTTGAGGTGTTGTATGTCTCTGCGTCGGAATGTGTCATTACAATGTGAATAAACCCTACGAATCTGAATTTTACTATGTAGTGGTTCCTTGTCGGGACTAAAATGAAAAGAACCTCTCTTCGTATCTGTAATCTTACGGTACTGCGGTGGTGTACAACTATAAAATGGTAATCTCCCAGACAAATTGGTGCCGCTACAATGTGCTCACCAATCACTAGCCATCTCGATCTACATCCACATCTACATCGATACTCTGCTAATTACGTTGAAGTGCCTTGCAGAGGGTTCTTCGAACCACCTTCAAAATTCTCTATTCTCCAAATGTCGTATAGCGCTCGGAAATAACAAACACCTACATCTTTTTCGTACGAGCTCTTCAAATGGTTCAAATGGCTCTAAGCTCTATGGTACTTAACATCTGAGGTCATCAGTCCCCTGGACTTAGAATTACTTAAACATTAACGAACCTAACCACACACACATCCATGCCCGCGGCAGGATTCGAACCTGCGACCGTAGCAGAAGCGCCGTTCCAGACCGAAGCGCCTAGAACCGGTTGGCCACAACGACCGGCTGTACGAGCTCTGACTTCCCTTATTTTATCCTAGTGATCGTTTCTTCCTATCTAGATCGGCGTCAACAAAATATTTTCGCATTCAGAGGAGAAAGCTGGTGACTGGAATTTCGTGAGAAGATTGCTCCGCAACGAAAAATGCCTTTGTTTTAATAATCTCCATCACAAATCCTCCATCATTTCAGTGACACTCTCCCCCCTATTTCGCGTTGATGCAAAACATGCTACCATTTTTGCACTTTTTCGATGTACCTGCTAAAAACGCAGTGTTGGGTTAGCCTTCCCCACATGATTTTCTGTGTGTTCCTTACAATTTAAGTTGTTCATAAATGTAATTACTAGGTATTTAGTTGAATGTATGGCCTTTAGATTTGACTGATTTATCGTGTGACGGGAGTTGAACGGATTACTTTTAGCACTCATGTGGATGACCTCACACTTTTCGTTATTTATGGTCGCTGCAATTTGTCTGCCGGCCGGTGTGGCCGTGCAGTTCTAGGCGCTACAGTCTGGAACCACGTGACCGCTACGATCGCAGGTTCGAATCCTGCCTCGGGCATGGATATGTGTGATGTCCCTAAGATAGTTAGGTTTAAATAGTTCTAAGTTCTAGGGGACTGATGACCACAGATGTTAAGTCCCATAGTGCTCATAGCCATTTATCTATTTCTTTGCAATGTGTTTTGATCTTCTGATGACTTTATTAGTCGATAACCGACAGCGTCATCAGCAAACAACCTAAGCGACTGCTCAGATTGTCTCGCAAATCGTTTATACGGATAAGGAACAGCAAAGGGCCTGCAACACTAAGATGTGTGCGTCAACACGAGATCTGCGCCCCCATGGAACTTGTGGACCGAGCTAAGTTGTCGGGACGACTTCCTAGTGCAGAACACCAGAATGTTCGCCTCCCCTCAGCGATCGAGCACGAGAAGTCTCCTCTACGACGATCGACCCAAGAGTGTTCGATCATCCACATTCAACTCCTCAGTTTGGGCCGTCATGGCAACAAGCGTGTCAGGTAAAACGTTATGTACTTCTGTCCAATGACAGCAGACGGAACAGAGCCTTGTATAAACAACTCAGAATTTCCAACAAGCCAAGCAAACGCCGCTGGAACCCCACCAGGTCAGGTTCACACAGCAGCAGGCCGCTCCTCGTCAAGAACTGGTCAGTTCTCTCCAGATGTTACCGGGTAAGACACTCAGCGTCAAATTCTGAGCTTCCTGGGGTCGTGACTCGGGACGTCACTATGTGTGCCACTGGATGTCAGACTCGGGAAAACTTTCTTCTTCAAGGCGTGAAAATGACTGTAATGCGTGAGTTATTGCCGGATTTGTTATGCGCTCTGTATGTGCTTTCACCCTGCTCAGACAGCAGCTGGTATAGATTTTACGCTTGTGAGCGTATATATACGTTGTTATGTGGCTAGCGGAGCTTGTGGACTGGCCCTGTTCGATTTCCTTTACGTACATTTATGTAATTCGAAAATCTGTGCCCAGACATCAGTTTACTAAAACAACGTGACAATTTTGTAAAACTCAAAAGTGTTAATTCTAAAAAAGGGAGATATTTTTCCGGCTCACTTAAATACAAATCTGTTCGTAACTATTTGAGTTTCATATTGAAACAGTCTCGAGGTTAGAACCTCATTTTCAGCAGTTTCTTTAATTGTATTAATATTGTATTTTTTTGTCAACTGGAAATACTGAATTATAATATTCTAATGAAAATACGATTTTATTTGAGTCAAATCAAATAAATTAAAATTTGATTCAGACATGTGAAATGACTTGTCTATACTAATAAAACTCCCAGAAAGAATATCACTCTGCAGCAGAGAGTGCGCTGCGATGAAACGTCCTCTCAGAACTAGAATAATCTGCCAGAAGGTTCCATCAGTAATACTGGTGCGCTTTATATGTTCGTTTCTCCATGTAATGGAGAAAAAAGAATTACTCGACATTCACAGTGACTAGAGTATGTACAAAAAGGGCAATCAATACACATTTGCAGTTGACCAGCAGATCGTTCTGCAGATACAGTCTATCCTTTTGAATTTTTAAGTACTATAATCTATTTCTGTGAAGGATGCTTATCACGATATTTATTTGCTCTTTCACTTTATTCACATGAACTCTGAGAGTTTTATGTGACTATATTATTTTGTTTCTGCAAACATAATTCGTTCCACCAAAATAGCTGGAAATCCCACAGCAGATCAGTTCCAGTCATTCCACGAGTAAGGAGGTACACGGCTCGTCTTATCTGTAATTCAACCATGCCTAGACGGTCAATACCGTATTCTATCGCGTCCGCATTGTTACTTTGTGCCAAGAAGGTCTCTCAAGAAGGGAGGGGTCAGGCGTCTCGGAGTGAACCAAAGCTATGTTGTTCGGGTATGGAGGAGATACACACAGAGAGAGGAAATGTCGATGACATGCCTCGTTCAGACCGTCCAAGGACTACTACTGCAGTGGATGACCGTATCCTACGGATTATGGCTCGGAGGAACTCTGACAGCAACGCCACCGTGTTGAATAATGCTTTTCGTGCAGCCACAGGACGTCTTGTTACGACTCAAACTTTGCGCTACAGGCTGCATGATGCGCAACTTCACTTCCGACATCCATGGCGAAGCCGATCTTTGCAACCACGACATTTTGCAGATCGGTACAGGTGGGCCCAACAACACGCAGAATGGACCGCTGAGGATTGGCATCACGTTCTATCCACCGATGAGTGTCGCATATGCCTTCGACCAGACAATCGTCGGAGACGTGTTTGGAAGCAACCCGGTCAGGATGAACGCCTCAAGATACACTGTCCAGCGAGTGCAGCAAGGTGGAGGTTCCCTTCTCTTTTGGGATGGCATTATGGAGGGCGGACGTACGCCGCTGGTGGTCATGGAAGGCGCCGTAACGGCTGTACGATACGTGAATACCACCTTCCGACCGATAGTACAACCATGTCGGCAGCATATTGGCGAGGCATTCGTCTTCATGGACGACAGTTCGCGCCCCCATCGTGCACATCCTGTGAATGACTTCCTTCAGGATAACGACATCGCTCGACTAGGGTGGCCAGCATCTTCTCCAGACATGAACGCTATAGAACATGTCTGGGATAGATTGAAAAGGGCTGTTTATGGAAGACGTGACGCACCAACCCTCTCAGGGATCTACGCCCAATCGCCGTTGATAAGTGGGACAATCTTGACCAACAGTGCCTTGATGAACTTATGGCTAAAATGCCACTACGAATACAGGCACGAATCAATGCAATAGGACGTGCTACTGGCTATTAGAGGGAGAGGTGTGTACAGCAATGTTGACCACCACCTCCGAAGGTGTCCCTGTATGGTGGTACAAGATGCAATGCCTGACTTTCATTAGCAATAAAAAGGGTGCAAAGGATATTCATGTTGATCTCAATTCCAATTTTGTGTACAGGTTCTGGAGCTCTTGGAGCCGAGGTGATGCAAAACTTTTTTGATGTATGTACATTTTTACTTTGTCTGTACAGAACTGTATACACTGTTAGCGTAAATAGCGCTAGGGAGGTGCATTATAGATTCAGTAAGCGTACAATACTTCAAAACTCGTTTACTACCTCATTTTCCGCAATTTGATCTTACGTTCTTGCCTCAGTGTCAGAGGTACAACAACAGAGTTTGCGCTTGGCTGTCATCCATTCGTATGTTCCGCTACATTTTTGGAGAGAAACCCGGTTGCCGCACAGTCGCGGCGTTGGCCTCTCTCTCTCTCTCTCTCTCTCTCTCTCTCTCTCTCTCTCCGTCTCTGGTGCCGACTCGCTGAGTGTGACACCTAGCGGCAGCTCTGGGTACCTTTGGCGCGACGTCGGGAGTCACAATCCCAGAAAGCTAAGGAATTAACGCCGGGTCTTGAGACTCAGACCTGCTAGCCGCCAGTGGCGCACGCAACACCAAAGATCCCACCCTCCTCCAAACGGCGCGTGACCCCTGCGGGCCCCAATGTAGCTGCCCTGCCGGACTTCTAACCGGGGACTCAATGCTCTGAGCGGTGAGCAGGCTGTCCCTCCCTTATTCCCATTGTTGTGTGCCTCGTACGTTCTACAACTCTTGGGGAAACGAACTCCGAGGTTCCCACGAATTCTCTCAGCTGAAGTGATGTAAGTTAAGACACACAACCTCTGGAATTTTTATCAGGCACAATAGTGAAAATCAAGTATATTAATGAGAGTTTAATAAAGTGATGAGAATCGTGTTCCAGCATTTCTCCGTCATAAGGAGTGGGTGGTGTTATTTTATCAATGGATGGAGCAACCCAGATTGCTTGTAACATTTCAGCCGACGCCACGCCGGTCAATGATACCCAGACACTACAGGATCGCGTCTTCGACGCAACAACGAGCAAGCGTATTTCGGAGAGTGCGTGATCTCTTAAGCTGAGGATCAGAGTGATACATTTCCATTGGAGGAACGTCACGTTGAGCACCTCATATGAGAAATGTCATTAACGGATATCAGGATGGACGGCTCGTATGGACAAGTGTACAGATCACAGAAAGTATGCATTTCCCGATCCACGTTATAACATCCCAGCTTCCTCAACCAAATTATAACGTCCCAGGACTTTCTGCACCAAATTATAACATTTCAGCTCCTCAACACCAAGTTAAAACGTTGCATTAGGAGGTGTCTGCTTCGCGCAAAAGGTCTTGAGTTCATATTGACGACAACAAGTAATTCTTCATTACAGACATTTATTTACAAACAGAACTGACAGACTTCACAGACTCAACAACTGACTCTCCAAGCTAACCGCACTGCATATCCGAACTGGCAACTGACAACTCCTAGGTGTATTAATATCTTTCCAAACAATGAGAGTCTTTGACAATGTTTTGTTTACAATACGATAGCAATTCACGACTTAAAACTAAATTAGACATTACAGAATTTTAGTACAGATTAAGTAAAAGGATCAGTACATATAAATTCTTACAAGCATAATTTCCAAATAGATTTTATAACATTTTTCTACCAGCTTCTGGATAACCTTCACCAGATTTGTACCGGTGTTTCCAGAAATATCTTGACATTTGATTCTGGATATTTCTTGAGTGATTTAGAACAACTATTTATATGTAAAATGATTTAAATCGTGTTTCAAAACGTAAATAAATCTTTTTAGCACTATTTCTTGATACAAATCGTCTTTCGAAATCAGGTTATGAAAAAGTTTTCACAAGTTTTCGTATTTTTGCGATCGTAATATAGAATTTCTCCATAGAAAGTTAGAGAAGTGTGCATTAAACGTTCATTTCCAGACTTTCTCTTTAGCTGGTGAGTTTTTAAATGTATCTTGTCCATATTATACGAAATAATTTAGCTCAAAACTGATAATTTATACAATTAATCAGAGCTACAGCAAACAGTGAGTCTTTCTATTACAAAATGAAATATAATTACAAAATTGAATGAAAATAGGTTACTAACACTAATATATATTTACATTAATTCTATTTTTGTTCTTTCTGTGCAAAATGTCCTAATATTGACACAGCACAATATTTAAACATCACCAAAGTTTCCCTTTACATTTTGCATATCTGTATCGACATCCCCTAAAAGTCTACAGTATCGAATACTTCAATATGTCCCAATATGTCCTGTAATGTTACACAACCCCCCCATCAGCACTTCCACGTGAAACACGGAAGGGTTGATGTCCTTACATTACAAAACAGAAAAGTTTTACACATATCTTTGGTGTCTTCTTTCTTGAAGACCGGTGATCTTCTTTCTTGAAGGTCAGTGATCTTCTTCCTTAAAGGTCGGTATACCTCAATGCCGCACACTGTATTTCAGTCTCATCTTCACAGTCCGTATGGTTTCCATATACACTGCATGCTATCACAGGCTGCAATAGCACAGTCCGCTATGAATATACAGCACACAGTGGTCAAACCCAGTTAAACATTAGCAAAAGCATTTAATAGTCGGTGCACCGGTTTTTAAGGACACAGAAATTTGAATTCTCTAAAGTCTAATTACTCAAGAAAATTTACTCTAAATAATTTCTTAAAGCTAAGAGAGGATAGACTGACAGGTGGAGAAAATTGATTATACAGGATCACAGAATAAGTGTAAGATGCAATGCCAGAATACGAACATGAAATATGACAATTGCATAGCTAGGGGACCTAGTGCTCGCCAAACACTTAGCACACAAAGAATGTATGCTCCCCTGAGGAATCAGATAAATACAACATAACAAAGTATACAAAAATATCCTGGTAAGATTACATATAAAAGTCTATAAACATCTATTATCTAAAATACTTTTTTACATTTTTTTGTACAATTTCAGTTCGGTCACGTTTCGTAGGTCAAACAGTCTGCCAGAATTTGGGTAGACTAGACGGTAAGCATTCGGATGAGGATTGTCCTGAATCTTGAAAGGTCCAATATATATGTCAAAAAACTTTTTTAATTCACCACTGATGGCTTTAGACTTCTCTTGTGTTTCAACAAGGACCAAGTCTTCAATTTTAAATTGAGTAGGCTTCAATCTTTTGTCATGTCTACATTTCCTCTTATCACCTTGAGATTTCATGGTCTTTCTCACTATTTCCTCTCTCTCTTGAGTACTTAATGGTTTGCAGACTGGAAAATCAATGAAATCACTAATTGGATGTGGTGGTTTGCTATTATACTGTATTTCATACGGCGAAAACACTAATGCTGTAGGCTGTTCACAACATCTTCGAATTTCTCAACATAGTCAATCCAACTAGCATGATCAGTATTGCAGTAGGTTCTAAAGAATCGCCCAATTTCCCTCATGTATCTCTCCGAAGGGTTTCCTGACAGATGATAAGCTGAAATAAGAATGTGACTTATATTTTCATCTTCAACAAAAGCTTTCCATACTCCAGAAGTAAATTGAGTCCCATTGTCTGATAAGATTTTCTGAGGTTTTCCAACCCTGCCAAAATAGTCTCCTCTGATTTTTGAAATAATGCTCTTACTGTTTGCCTTGCGAAGAGGGTATGACTTAATGAATTTTGAAAAAAACATCAACCATAACAAAAATGTAGCAATAGCCTCCTCTGGTCTTTGGTAATGGTCCATATAAGTCGACAGCGACAAACTCGTGTTGTTCTTTCGGTAAGATGTTTTGAATCAATCCTCGACAAGTTTGGTTGGATACTTTTACTCTTTGGCACCTGTCACAACCCGTTAAAATTTTTCTAACCCTCCTGGCTATGTTGTTAAAGTACACATTTTCTTGGATTTTCTGGATACACTTTTGAATCCCACAATGACCAAAACTTTCATGAATGTACTTGATGAGTACATTGATGTACTATTCAGGCCAACATAATTTCCATACATCGCTATGTACACTGTTTCTCTTGAATAGAATCCCTTTGTAGATTTTGTAATAACCTCCCACTTTTTCATGTCCCTTTTTCCCTAAATAACTTTTGACCAGTTTACAGTTCTCATCGTGTTTCTGATTCTGTCGGATGTCATTACAAATGTCTCTGATTTCTTGTTCATTGTCCACCCCTCTTAAATACATAATTTTGAATTCTTTTTCACATTCCCCACTGTCATCTTCAAAGTCAGCCCCCACAGGTAGGCTAGATAAAGCATCAGCAACTACATTATCGGGTCCTCTAAGATATTTTATTGAGTAATTAAATTGTTGTAACAAGAGTGCCCACCTGGTAATCCTTCCATGATGCAACCTACATTCTTCAATATAAATTAATGCCTTATGGTCTGTGTAGACAACTACCTGGTTTCCCAATAAACAATTTCTGAATTTAGGAAATGCCCAGTAAATGGCCAAAAGCTCTTTCTCGGTAACAGTGTATTGCCTCTCATGTTTTTTCAAGGTTCGACTAGCAAAAGCAGTAGACCTGTGTTCTATTTTCCCATTTATATTTACTTCTTGGAAAAGGTGAGCACCTAGGCCATAATCACTACTATCTGCCATAATGCAAAAAGGTAAACTTAAATCAGGACGGTACAAAATATTACTGTTACATAACTGTGTTTTTATTTCTTCAAAAGCCGCTTCACATTCCTGATCCCAAACCCACATTGCGTTTTTCTTCAGCAATCTGTTAAGACTTGGAGCATTTAGAGCTTGGGTACTAATGAACTTTCTGTAGTAACCGCACATCCCGAAAATTGACTTGAGTTGTTTCTTGGTTTTTGGAATTGGGAATTTTGGAATTGCCTTGAGTTTTTCAGGATCTGGTAAAATACCTTCCTCAGAAATACTGTGCCCCAGAAACTTCAATTTTTTCATACCAAACTTACATTTAGATAATTTAAGTGACATTCCCCCTTTCCTTAATCTATTGCAAACCTCCCTCAAAGTATTAACATGTTCTTCCCAAGTTTCTCCAGTGATCAAAATGTCATCTACATACACAGTTAATTTTGATAAAAGATCTTTTCCCAAAACAAAGTCAATTGCTCTAATGAATTCGGCTACTGAGACATTCAGCCCAAATGGTACCACACAATACTGGTAACATCTTCCCCCATACAAAAAGGCAGTATACTTTTTGGAATCATTTTCTAATTCTACTTGGTGAAATCCTGGTGTGAGATCTAAACTGGTCATGTATTTCATTCTTTCAAATTTATGAAGTAGTACGTCTATATTCTCGAGATGATCGGTCTCTCTTTCCACATACTTATTTAGGTGTCTTGAATCTAGTACAAGCCTGACACTGCCATCACGTTTTGCAACCACTACCAAAGGATTATTGTATTGGCTCTTACTTCTCTCAATGATGCCCCACTCTTCCATCTTTTGAAGTTCCTTTTCTACATCTTTTCTCTTTGCAATGGGTACACTATAAGGTTTTATAAAGAATGGCTCATGTGGTTTTAACCTGAGTTTACATTGGTAATTCTTTACTCTGCCAGGTCTATCATCAAAAACATCACAGTAATTCCACAATAATCTTTCTAACTCTACCTTCTGTTCTTGGTTCAAATTATCTGATTCCCATAATTTTTCTTGAACTATATCCCCATATTCTCCATCATCATAATCCTCAGTAATTTCCTCTACACAATAACCACTGTCTTTAGAAAATGTAACGTCCCTAATTTCAATTCCCTTATCAGCACAGTTTTGAACCGACATGTCAGTACTGGAACATACTCTCGTCTTAGGATCAATAAAGGTAAACAAACTCTTTTCCCAATCAAATGCTGCATTAGCTTTTAATATCCAGTCCATACCCAACAGTACATTCTCATTTAGGTCACTTATTACAGGACATCCTCGAGTAAACTGTACATCATTTATACTGAAGGACAACAGCATCTGTCTATTAACAATTTTGCTCAGTTTGCCAGTAATGCCTCTAATTTTTATTCCAACAACTGGTAATTCAACAAAGTCAGGATCATGGTTAATTATATCTCTTAATTTGCTTGAAATGGCACTAATTGGACTCCATGTGTCAATCAAAAAATACCCTTCCCAACCTGCAGCTTTAATTTTTATGTATGGACAACCCATAGTGGTGTTTTCCCTTTCTTCCTGTTCTTCATACAAAAGATCTTCTGCTATCTCATCATACCTCTGTTCCATATTTAGGTTTTCTTTATTAGGCAATACTTTCTTCAAACTTCTAGGTCTACTGGAATTTACTGGAATGTCTGGATTACTATTTACCTCACTCACATCCTGACTAGTACCCCGTTTGATGATTTCATTAGGCTTAAAAGCAGAAACTGGTTCACAAATTTCCCTTAATTTGATCTTAACATCATTGTCATCACTGTAATCTTTAAATTTGTCCCAAATAGATTTCAAAATAATCACAGATGCATCAGCACAATCAACCCCCCTGTCTCCTGATGTATTACTAAGCTGAACTGGCACAATCTGATTCTCATGTGGAATGTAGTTAGAGTTCCTGGCACAACTATTCTCAACACTATTGCTTATAACATTCTCTTTAACCTCAACATAAACTATTCCATCCAATTCACCATCAAAATCTTCTAGTACATAATCACCATTAGCCTTATCATCAACATTATCATCATCATTGCCTGAGCTTACACTACAAACACTACTAGTATCACCAACATTACTCACAACACCATCTTCACCAACCACATCCACATGAATATCAGACTCTCCAGAAACTTCAGTACGAACATCATTATGACAACTTACATCTAAAACATCACCACACATAAGTTTGTACAATCCAAAATTATCAAAGTTATTCTTACCTTTCATTTCAGCATTAGGTGCTTCTTCTTGATTATATAAATTTGCAATTATATCATCTTCTAGGCCTACTTCATCAACGGTAGCCTGGTTCCTATTACAGTTGTTTCTAGTATTTTCTCTGATGACGTTCCAAAATTTCCTGTCAAATTTAATTTTTTCATTACCTCTATCTACAGATCGATCATAGCATACTGTCTATACTGGTTAGGTCTCTGATTATAGTGCTGTCTGTTCCGGGTGAAATTAGCCTGATTTTGAAAATTCCTTGCCTCAAACTGACAGACTCCCAGTGGAGCATTTAGTCGTTTAAAGGCCTATGTCTGTCGTTTCCCTGCCTCGGGTTACCTTCTCTCATGTCATTACCCCAGGACCTGTTTCGATTTTCCCATTCTCTGTTTGAATTAAAGTGCTGATCATTCCTACCAAAATTTCTTCTGTCATTGCTATTATAATTATCCCTGTTGTTGTTAAAGTTTCTTCGTTCACTATTACTGTTATTATTAGCACGGTTCGGTTCCCACCCTCTGTGTGCTGAACCTACAAAGTCGTTGAATGTGTTGTTTTGTTCAAAGGCTCTATCAAGTTTGTCCACATATTTCAAGAATTGTTCTATGGACTCATCTGGACCATAAACTAAACCCCATTGTACTCTTTTCGGAAGTCTCCGGTTTAGTGCATCAATTTGAGTTAGCTCATCAAATGGCTTATCCAGATGCACTAATTTTTGCAACTGTTTCTCACAATAGGCTTTCATTGACCCATCAGATTCTCTGTAACTAGGACCATTCAAGAATTCACTTTTGATTCGAGCTTGCTCAGTTTCAGACCAAAATTTGGTTAGAAAACATTTTTTCGAAATCTTCAAAGGACATTTCCGCATACCAATTCTGATTGGCCCACGAAAGCGCCTCACCATCAAGTAATTTCTTTACAAATTTTATCTTAACACTATCTGTCATTATGGACGTGAACTGCTCCTTGCAGAATAGCATGAAGTCTTTTGGGTGTATATTCTTGTCACCGGGATAAGTTTTAATTGGAAAATTTCCCCATATCCCATTACAACTATTACTAAAACCTTTTTGAAACATAGTTTCTTGTATTTCTACAAATTTTCTGTCTACAGTTTTTTCGACATTACCTACTCTACTACAAATTTCTGTGACCTTTTTGTCCGTATCAGATTCCGTATCAGATTTGAAAGATTCAATTTCGTTTTCAAAAAATCGTTTTGTCTGGTCAAATTCATTTCTCAATTGAGAATTTTCCTCATTTACAAAATCAACAACTTTTTTAAGTTTTGACTGGTTATTTAAAATTTTGTTACTTAAATCAGTTTGAAGGACAGAAATTTTGAACTCAACCGTGTCCACACGACAACTAAGTTCTTTTTGGTTTGACTCAAAAGTAATTCGCCATTCTTCGAGAACCTGATTAGTGTGAGCAATCTGTTCTGTATTTGAGTTTACTTCTGATTTTAAATCACACACAGCCTTCGAAATCGACCTGTCCATCTGTTGTTGTGTCTGTTCAATTTGTTGACGTAATTCGGCACGAGAATCGTCCATCTTCGAGTTTAACTCTGAAAACATTTGTATTAACATTTCCAACATTATTACACTGTCAGAAGCACTTTCCCTAATAGGTGTACTCGCTACACCGCTGTCAGTACTGAAATCTGCGTCTTTTTCCATTATTTTAGGAAGCAGTTACTTATCTTAGTGTCCGTCGGCGGTCGTTGGTGTCCGTGTTTTGCGAAATTTCTTCAATTCCAGGATGGTTTCACTCGGTTGATTCACTCCTCTTCTTGTGACCCCAGAATCGACGTATTTACTTCTTGTGATCCCAGAAGAGACGTATTTTATTTAGAAGAATCACTAGGTGGTCGTCAAATCGTCTGCTTCCTCCACCAAATTAAAATATCCCAGCTCCAGCGCCTCCACCAAATTATGACATCCCAGCTTCCTCAACCAAATTATAACGTCCCAGGACTTTCTGCACCAAATTATAACATTTCAGCTCCTCAACACCAAGTTAAAACGTTGCATTAGGAGGTGTCTCCTTTGTGCAAAAGGTCTTGAGTTCATATTGACGACAACAAGTAATTCTTCGTTACAGACGTTTATATACAAACAGAACTGACAGACTTCACAAACTCAATAACTGACTCTCCAAGCTAACCGCACTGCATATCCGAACTGGCAACTGACAACTCCTAGGTGTATTAATATCTTTCCAAACAATGAGAGTCTTTGACAATGTTTTGTTTACAATACGATAGCAATTCACGACTTAAAACTAAATTAGACATTACAGAATTTTAGTACAGATTAAAGTAAGGAAGAGGATCAGTACATATAAATTCTTACAAGCATTATTTACAAATAGATTTCATAACGTTTTTTCTACCAGCTTCTGGATAACCTTCACCAGATTTGTACCGGTGTTTCCAGAAATATTTTGACATTTGATTCTGGATATTTCTTGAGTGATTTAGAACAACTATTTATATGTAAAATGATTTAAATCGTGTTTCAAAACGTAAATAAATCTTTTTAGCAATATTTCTTGATACAAATCGTCTTTCGAAATTAGGTTATGAAACAGTTTTCACAAGTTTTCGTATTTTTGCGATCATAATATAGAATTTCTCCATTGAAAGTTCCAGAAGTGTGCATTAAACGTTCATTTACAGACTTTCTCGTTAGCTGGAGAGTTTTTAAAAGTATCTTGTCCATATTATACGAAATAATTTAGCTCAAAACTGATAATTTATACAATTAATCAGAGCTACAGCAAACAGTGAGTCTTTCTTTTACAAAATGAAATATAATTACAAAATTGAATGAAAATAGATTACTAACACTAATATATATTTACATTAATTCTATTTTTGTTCTTTCTGTGCAAAAGTCCTAATATTGACACAGCACAATATTTAAACACCACCAAAGTTTCCCTTTACATTTTGCATATCTGTATCGACATCCCCTAAAAGTCTACAGTATCGAATACTTCAATATGTCCCAATATGTCCTGTAATGTTACAACGTGTAATGGAATTTTTTTTCTTGTTTTGGTGGACAGCCCCACCTCTCCAAATATTCGACACTTTGCACTACAGGTTGAAAGAAGAGTGACGAACATAAGATGCCGTCAATATTTATTAACGTTGTGGGTGGTTCTCTTGATTTATGCTAACTTTTTTCCACCCTATGTCTAGATCTGGTTTTGTTCCCTGCATATAAAATTATATGCAAGCGTTTCTATCGCACCAGAAAGGATGGAGGAGGTTTGATGTAAGATCTATTCGTGGTTTCTCCCTTATCGAAATGGTTTCCCATAAGAATCCAAGCTACATCGTTAGCCTCGTGGTTATTGAGGTTGATCCTCAAAAAAACGTAGTACTAATAGTTCAATCCAGAACGGTTTAGGTAGCCTTTACGGTAGTTGGGTATAGCTGTGTGGTTGGTATCCGAACAGACATCCGAAGTAGTGTGGCGGTAATGCTTCAATCTGTCCGAAAAACAGTTCCAGCTTTATAAATGTAGCCAGAAGTGTATCGTGGCTAATGGAGTTGATCATGAAGACCGATTAAAGTATTTTCCTAATATATTTTGTTGCCCTTATTTTATAAAATCATTCGGTGGCTTTCTAAGAGGTACTTTGTGTTAGGAGTACGAAACGTAAATAAAATTAAATTTTCACACGTTTTACTTGAGGCAGAATTAGGTAATAAAGGCAGTCGATACCTTTCGTATAGTGGAACGACGTAGTTGCTTACTGGCTGAGTATTTTTCAAGAGATCCTCTCACACAGACTGGTAATTTACACTGTTTTTAAGAGACACTCCGAGTGCGCCGTATCAGTCACTCTTTAACCTGTTACGTAAGGCGATTCGTTCCTGTTGTTATCTTTTGCGTTAATTCAGTCCCGCAACCAATAACCGTGCATTCGGGCGGTAATCAGTTATCGGTGCGTTATTGTAGTCTAAAAACTGAATCCGTTATAGTAACTCTTTTGTTTACTCACTCGGGGTCCCACCGTTTTGTACACAACCTGAGGTGAGAAGTAGTTGTGACGTTCTCTACGGCGACATCAAAAACTCATTCTGAGGTGGTGTCGTCGAAAGCGTAAACCGAAGCAATCGGTCTGGATTCGAATACATCTTTCGAAGCGAGTACAAAAGAATATTATCACAGGACTTTACAAACAGGTTTTTCAGAAATTCCTACCAGTTCACTTACTTAAATTATTTAATATTGCAACGCGTTTCGAGCTATCACCTCTTTATCAGGCAAAATATGACAAAACAAAAAACATTCAAACAGAATGGACATAGACCTTAATGCAAGTATTTCTTTAGTCTTGTCGTTTGTTGTGGCTTTCCTGCAGAGAAAGTCAAATAGAAGCCGTATGAGAGCGCGTTTACTTCGTTTTCTTGTCTGTAGATGAATACTGGAGCACTCCGTTCATCAGAAAAGGCTGCCGTCTTGTGGCCACTGTGGCTTTAAATTGTAAGCACACCACGTAGCTCACTCGGAAAACATGAATAACTGATCTGGCTACTTCAGTATTATGGGCTTAATTTGTATTATTAGTTCACTTTTCTCGGACATGAGCAGACATCCACAAGTAGCAAATAATGTGACCGTGGCTTCCAAGTTAAGGTTCTTCGGTTAATCACAAGGCGTCTACTTCGGTAATAATCTTGCTGGCATTTCGATGATCTTTTTTGGGATTTCTTGATGATTCATTACATTCTTGCACGTGCTACCTTTTTATAGTTTTATGCACAGTGAGATATAATATTTAGCGATTTTAAAAAGCGAGTGAATCAAGCTGCGTCGGATAGAGGTGGAGGGGATAGCTTCAGTTACGTTTGACGCGAAATAGCATTTAGTCATAATGGAGCGTACACTGTCAAAGCATTTTTATCAAAACGGTAGTTCGTACCAGCTAGCACGTCGTGCAATCCGCAACCACTTCAGCGTTAATCGAAATCGGCCGGTGCACCTGCCTGGGCGATTAGAAAGTGGCTGGGGAACATTGAGGAGACAGCGCCAACTGGGAGACCAAAAACTGTGCGCTCGCCTGAAAAACATCGAACGTGTACGCCAAATGAAACGCGTATAGCACGTGTGATTTGACACGACACTACAGCGCGACACGCACGTGCCGCACGAGTCGCGCGGCTGCAGTGCATATTGCGACACGTACACCGTACTTAGCACGCGCCGACTGGCGACGCTCTGCGCTGACAGAACCGAAGCGCGCGCACCTTTTTATCTTTCTCTAATAATTTACAGAAACTATTCACTGAAAATATTTGATTTTTTTCCGTACTTGTGGCTTTACGTGTGAACTTCTTGGCCAAGTGCCTATCATCTGGCTAATAGTCATGCTTACTGTGATCTACACATTTTAGTAAGTCACTACGCAAAACTCAAAAAGTTTGCAATGAAAAATAGAGGGCGCTATGATTTAGCGTTTGGTGCGTATTACACCATATGTTTATGAGTATGAAATTCAGCTAACATATTAAATTTTTGTTTAGACTTAGGAGGAGGTCTCCATCTGTCTTCGATTTCGAGAAAATGGATCCCATGTAGAGCATTCACTCAGAATCTTACGCCACGGGAATGAAATATTCCTACATCACTGGTATTTCCTAAACCGCTCGAGACATGGAAACAAGATTTTGGTTAATGATGAAACAAGGAAGAGAGTACTTTGCCACGCCGGCCGGTGTGGCCAAGTGGTTCTAGGCGCTTCAGTCTGGAACCGCGCGACCGCTACGATCGCAGGGTCGAATCCTGCCTCGGGCATGGATGTGTGTCATGCCCCTAGGTTAGTTAGGTTTAAGTAGTTCTAAGTTCTATGGGACTGATGACCTCAGATTGTAAGTCCCATAGTGTTCAGAGCCATTTGAACCATATTTTGCCACGTCGTAAACACACTGAGCTTTCTTATCTATCACGGTATATCAGTAGTTACACTTCCCTATTTATTTATTTTTTTTCATTCCACTGTCTAATTTTTTTAGAGTTATCGACAGCTAGTGAGACAAGAGTGTCCTAATATGAAAGTAAACATGAAATTTCTTCTCTTATGTTGCCACAAACCGTCACAATGAGTTTTTTGATAAGATATTCGGCTCTCTGGTCGCCAGTTACTTGTTTAATGAGACAGATTTCTAAAACAGTGTGTCACAATAACTGCTGCAAAAATGAGTTTATGCAAATCATATTGTGTTTTGGCAAAAGAAGTGCTCTCAAACCCTTCAACAAGAGAAGTGTGACCGTTACTCGCAAATGGTATTGCATCTTCGAATGAGACGAGGTTAACAACTCACACGAAAATAAATCGCTAATTCTGTTGGAATTTTTGTTGAATCTCACAACCCATTTTATTTTTAACACCGAGCGACTGAAATGGAAACTTACCAAAGAGTTTTATTCCTTTCCTTCATCTGAGCAATAGCAAAGTAATGAAGAGCGTGGTCTTCAGGCGGGATACCACGCACACTACTGATGCCGGTTCCTCACCAACGCCTTGCCAAACTGACAGTCCGTGGTTCGCGAACAAAATAGTTGTTACTGAGAAAAGTAAACAACTGATACGTGGCACAACACAATGGCCAGTGTATCGTCAGCAGCTGGGAATAAATCGCGCGACAGGAATGCGGAAGCCAGCAAGTATGCTTTGTGAGAGGAAGAGTTCACATCGTTCCGAAAACATTGTCACCATTACATTTCTACATATCACCACACTCTTTCAGGATATTCCTACTTTTATAATAGTACCGACCACTAATTCCTTTGTGTAGCCTGTTGTGTAATTAGTTTATTAATGCTGATAGCGTGTATGCAACCACTGAAATACTTTTCCTCGTCACGACGAGCCGATTAAAACATCGTTATTTACGAGGGCTTCTCGACTATTTCGGGCTTGCAATGGAAATGTCACGTCCACATGTACGAAGTTTAACGTCTCTTATTAGACCCATATCCACATGATGATATGAAGTACGTAAGTTTTACTATCTCGGACGCTTTTTACCAGGAGCGCAAAGGGGTCATACCTGTGGAAATTATGCGTTTCCGACTTTTTGTAATGGATCGCAGAGATACTTCAGCATAAGAGGCAGCAAGTAGGTAACCTTGTTTTACTTTCCTGTCTTCCTTCTAGATGACACGATTTTATAATATTCCTTACTTCCTTATTCACTACCCTCACGGTAAATCGTCTGTCCCTTCTTACGTTCTGAAAAAATTGTGGAGGCAAACGATATACTTTCAGTGGCTAATGGCTCACCGGTTATTGAACTGTGCATTGGGTTTTTTGACAAAGAATAAACAAAACAAAAGAACTGTACATATGTATGTAAATGAAAACTATTACGTGCTAACGAAAATGGACGGAGCGCTTAAACAGCGAAAAAAAGAATAATGCTCAGTGATAGAAAACTTCAGTTTACATTACAGGCCGTACTCTTCGGATGGACAATACTTCCACTGTCCGTATGCGCCATGCCGAAGTGAGTATATGGCAGAACTGCCCTCCCGCTCCCCGCCTCACACATCCGTCAGTACCCGCGTGACGCGCGGCGCGAGAAACTGCGCCGCTACCACAAAGCCGCGCGACCTGGCGCAGGCGCGTGTCGCGTCCCAGTCGCGTCGCGTCGCAGTTTGCGCGGTCCCATTTGAACCTGTGAAGTTGCAAAAACGCGCGCTAAACTTGGGATTTCAAAGAGAACGGTAGGAAGGATTTAACCCCAGGATTTGCACTTTCACCCCTACAAAATCTAAACGGTACAGGTCCTTAAGGGAATAGATTATGTGATCCGCAGCCGCTTCTGATTAAAAGTTTTGGTCATGATTATTCGGGACCAGGACATTGTAAACCGTTTGTGGATGAGGGATGAAGCTCACTTCCGTCTCTCCAGTTATGTGAACAAGCAGAACTTTCGATTTTGCAGTGACGTTAATACTAGAGAACTGCATCAGCAACCACTGCACTGGGCAAAAGTTACTGTGTGGTTCGTAATGTCTTCAATTAGGGATCATAAGGCCAAACGATTTTTAAGTTGTAACACTGACTTCGCAGAGATACGCTAGTAATCATGAATATAGTCAGTCGTTTGTTTCCAAAGATATGGCCTCCCGAAATGGGTACATTGCATGGCCCTCTCGTTCACTGGACGACACATGTTTGTGACATTTTCTTTGGGGTTGTCTGAAGCGGAAAGTTTAGCAAGATAACCCACCTCGAACAACTGAAGCCCTGAAAGAGTGGATGCGACAGGAAGTGTGATGAGCCAGTACAAGGTCTGGCTGGAGGAATGCGTGCTTCTAAGCGGACGCCATAATAAGACAGTTATCTTGAAAAAGTAACTGAGGAGGAGGAGGACATTAGTGTTTAACGTCCCGTCGACAACGAGGTCATTAGAGACGGAGCGCCAGCTCGGGTGAGGGAAGTATGGAGAAGGAAATCGGCCGTGCCCTTCAAAGGAACCATCCCGACATTTGCCTGAAGCGATTTAGGGAAATCACGGAAAACCTAAATCAGGACGGCCGGAGACGGGATTGAACCGTCGTCCTCCCGAATGCGAGTCCAGTGTGCTAACCACTGCGCCACCTCGCTCGGTGAAAAAGTAACTGACGTTTTACTGTTACAGAAAACACTTTTTCGTATATTTTAAGATTATGAAATAGAAAAAGTGTCTTTATTTAACAGCTTTTCAAAAATCGCTCTTTCTTATGCCTCACCCTGTAGTTGAAACTCTCTTCTTCATTTAGCTCAGGAGGCCCTCAGCTTTAAAAGAATTTATTGTGTCGTAAACACAGTACTATTTCAATATGCTATACGAGCTTATTTTAGGAAAGACACACGGGAAATATGTAGTGGTAAATGCGAAAAACAAATACAGAACTAGTTCTCTCATAACTGTTATGACTACTCTTATTTTTTATTTGGGGGACTTACGAAATCTGAATATTTTCGTAGTCTCCATGAAATAGCTGTGTTAATCTTAGATAACGGTGGGTGAGATTAACGTCTCTGACTGGTGGTGTGGAACTGTCTCAAGTGAAGGACAGAAGGAATTGGGTTATTCAGATACACACAGTAGACGATTGTAACTGCACTGTTTACGTGGAAAGAACCCACACATATTACAAAAAATTGATGTATGTACGTATGTGGCACATCTCCCCCTAGACCACTGGACTGATATGGACCAAAGTTTGTGCACATACCCCTTACTGACAGGTAACAATCATAATTCAGGAGGTGCGGCATCATAAACAATGAGATGCATGAAAATCAGCCGCACCATGCCTGATGTTGAAATTTGCTTCTGCACTACTAACTCTATTCGTAACAAATTTCGCAGACATTCGAAGCGAAAGGCACATACAAAATTATATCATGATGCCACACATAATTCGGGAGATCCGACGTCATGAACACCAAGATGTGTGAAGAACTGCTGGAGTGTGCCTAATGTTTATATTTATCCTTGCTGCTCACTCTGTTAGCAACATATTTTGCTGACGGTATCGACATACGCCGCTGAATGCGCCTACATGAATGCATCGTTGTAGGACTCGAGTGAAGTGACTCCAGGCAGCGCTTTTGGCAGCTTTCAACTATGAGGCGCAAACGGTTGTAGGCCTCGCCACAGAGGCGTGCAGATACTCCAAGTAGCTGTGCCAAGCGCATCATCCCACGCCGAGCCTACTGGCAGGTGTGCGTGCAAGGTTCCTCGTTGTGGAAAACTGGCAAAGTGAACACCCCGACCGGCAGTGCCGGCTGTCAGCTAGTGTACAATAAAAACATTATGACAGGTGACAGACTTCCGTCATTCAACAGTCTCCGGTCAATGAATTAGTTCTTTCTTAAGATCTTAATGAATTATTGTCAATGTAAACAACGAGACACCAACAGAGATAGTGATAAATGGTTCAAATAGCTCTGAGTACTATGGGACTTAACATCTGAGGTCATCAGTCCCATAGACCTAGGGTAGTTAGGTTTAAGTAGTTCTAAGGACAGCACACACATCCATGCCCGAGACAGGATTCGAACCTGCGACCGTAGCAGCAGCGCGGTTCCGGACTGAAGCGCCTAGAAACGATCGGCCACAACGGCCGGCGAAAGCGATAAATGAGGTAGTAGTGAAAGATACTGGCTTATTAACATGGCTTGCTTCAAATTTTCAAAAAATGTAACTGATTCGAATATTTGACTAACGTAAAGCCTACCAAAATCGGCTGTATAGTTACGTTCATAGTCTGCACATAACTTTGCGGTGCACGGCCGTTGCCCCTGATAACAAAGTGCGAGTGCACCGCCCTCGTGGATAACATTGCGCCCCCTAGAGTGTGCAGCTGGAACACTGATAGAGGCAGAACATTCCCATTCGTCTGGTGCGCTCTCAAGTGTCATTGATACCTTCTCTGATAATGATCTCTTACCTTCGCCATCAAAATGGCCTACCTCACTGGGAACGCATTTCCGGCCATATGTCCGCATGACCTTTTTTCCTCCTTTTGCTGCGGAAGCTGTGATCTCTATATCTTGAAACAATACAAACCAAGGGAAAATCGAAATTACTATCTCTCGCCAATAAATAAACGATCTCTATAATCATACAAGACGAGCGAAATGTGTTAAGTAACTGATCGTTCATTTTGGCCGCTGTGTACAACGAAAATACCGTCTCCTTGCGATGAACAGCTTACGAATAGAAGAGGTTATAATTATTATTTGCGGGTCGTCTTGCCCCTCAAAAACTGGAGGGCAGTAAGTGATCTTGAAATTCGGCGACGTTCCTGGGTGCATTACGTGCTCCCACTTCTGGCCATATGAGGGTACGACGAGAATTCTCCATATAATCGTTCCGATGCTCACATGTTATGTTTTGGAGAGGCATACCGTTGGTTGGGCAAATTGATCATGGTACACTCGCAGGTCAGCGGCATTGTGACACTGCATTCGTTTCCAATGCGTATCTTTTCAGGCTGTATGCGACCGTCACTGTACTTTTAAGGACGACAATGCGTGATCGCATCGAAAGCACTGGTGTAGGAGGTCTTTGAATGAGTGGATGTTCGGCAAACTTAAACCCCGTGGGCCACGTCGTTATGCATTGGGGATGCATACCGCAGCTCGCCTACATGTTCCACCGACCATCCAGAGTTCTCAGTCAAACTTGTTGAGGAATGGAACGCTCTACCACATTTCCTTACCAACCTCGTGCCCAGCTTGGGAGCTGGTTACAGAGCACGCATAGCTGTGTTTGGTGATCACATGCTTTATGGAGAACACGTTCTGCCTTTTGCAATGTGACTACTGTCTTTGAACAAAAACGTCAGTTATGTTCGTATCATTGCATGTTTCTTTGTTACCATCTGTACCATGCAGCAACAATTATTTCTATTTTGCTTGACAGTGACACAACATGTGAAAGTTACTTTGACCCGGAGTTTCGCAAAGCACTAAAATCGAAAACGAAAAAGGTCTGACGGGGTCTATTGGGGTGAAGTGAGACCACGGGAGCTGATTCCATACCACTGTGGCGGCTGCTTTATTGTATGAAGGACTGAATTTAGTTGAAAGTACTTGATCTTCATTTGTCGAGTTTATGCTGAAGATTAAAGTTAATCGCATGTGAACCGCTACTTTCAGAGACTAAAATTAAGAGCTCCTGAAAACGCTATTTACTATTCCAAAGAAATGTGACTGGGATCCTAGAATACGAAACTGACTACAACTGTATGTAAGCAATATCGGTTTCTGCTGCTCCGGCTATGACAATATGAGAATAGGGGGGGGGGGGGCATAGGATAGTGTACCTACAAACACATCTTCTTTCTTGGTCGGTGTTTCAGTTAGTCACCGATTTTAGAACTATATGAAGCAACGCGTACTAGAGGACGCGGTAAGTAGTTCCTGGCATTTTCGACTGCTGCTGTTGTGGGGCCTGAGGTTTTGTTTTCTGCAGGGTTTGCAAATATAACGAGTTCTACATATTTAGTGTTGTGTAATATATTAAAGATATTTGGAGGATACTGTCTGTTCTATGGTTAAAGAATTTTGTGGCGAATAAAATATTGTTAAATTTTGACTAGTTACATAACGTGTGGATGAATAAGTTATAGTTCGTGGGTCACAAACCATCTCGTACCTTCAAACGGAAGACCTTGCACCATGGAGTATATGAGATTTGCAAAAGAAGTAAGTTTATGTAATGTATTAACGAAGTTACCTGTCTCGAAAAGGGAAATTTGTGATAGCTGCAACAGCTTCTATTTCAGATCGTTGTTAACTTCTAACTGGTTTTTGATAAAACGATTGATTTCGCTTGCTGATTATTCTTGTGTAGTAGAGTAATAACGTAAGACATTTCTCATAGAGAAATAGACTACTGACAAAATTTTTTCTCGATTGCAACGATCTGAACTGATATTTGTACCTAGGTACATGACCATGTTGTATCTTGGAACAGTCTCTCATTTGTCAAAAATCTTACTTTTCCAGAGTAATTGTAATTTCAGAAAGAAAGTGCACCACTCCTAAAGTGAATGCTGTCATTTCAAAATAGAATAACAAAATGGAGTAAAGGTCTATTAAAGTGTGAAAGTCTGAAGTGTGTTCCACGGTAAAACACTTTTCGCTAATAATTGTCAAAACTAAGAACAAACACAAAACGCTGTCCAAGCATATAAACGATCGATAGTCGAACTAAAAATCTGAATGCTGGGTGTTCGGACAAACTTCTAGGACTTTTAGAAGGGAGACAGGAAAGAATATTTTGAGTACAAACCCATGCCCAGGAATGTACCGTTTCAGTTCTACAATGGTTTCAACTTCGATTTTTAACTCATCCACTTCTGTTTGAGGGATTAAATTACGCATAAGGCAATACAAAACAATTCGAAATGAAACATAACGGAACACCTGTTTATCACTTAAGCACATTTGTTTGTGTTAAGACTCCTCGCCCTGTCCATCTGTCACCATATCGTTTGTTCAGATGTCTGCGAACTGCACGATACAAGGGAGTTGGTGCATCATCATGCTGAAACCACATTTCCTGATGGGCAATCAGTGGCACAGCTTTCAAGAACGGCCCCAATATCTTTTGTAGAAACATAAGAGATGCAAGACCAGTTAGAGTGGAAGGAGGTACGGCCCAGTTACATGACAGTCTGGAATGCCTGCCAACAAACAAATATCCAACAGGCACCGAAGCCTCGGAATGTGCTTCGCATGGGGCTTTTTGGCTGCCAGACATGGCTGTTTAGCGAATTCAGAACACAGTCCCTCCCCAGTGAACTCACATTTGTCTGTGAACAGGAGCAGTTGGGTAAGGAAAGGATCCGCACATTTTGTTAGCGCAGGTTGCCTACATCAGGATCAAGCATACATTCAGTGGAAAACCTATTGTTCTCTTTTGATTGACGAGTCCTTAACTTACTATTTTGCTAAGTGGATTATGACCATCTGAGGATAATCCGTCATTCCAAGAAACCCTCCATACTCCTCCCTTCCCTCTCCTTCTCCCCACTTCTCCTCCTTCTCCACCACCCCTCTGGAAATTGTCTCGCAATACAAGCACACTTATGATATGGGCCCATTTGACTAATTAATTAAATCGACCAATTAATTAACCCCTCCCTATCTGGGACACCCCCAGCAGTTCCCCTCCCCTCCCCCTCCAGGAATTTGTCTGGAAAAAGACCCAATTGATTGGCTAGCAGGTGGAAAATTGATTGCAGTGTACGGAATATTGTTTAACCCTTTATTTGGCAGTGTTGCTTTCAAGCAACATCACATTTACCTTGGCCTTATGGGACAACAAACTCTTCCCAGTGCATTTCACTGGCATTACTGCCTCCAGGCAACATTCCTTTACACACTGCGAACGCCAGTTTTTGTAATAGCTTAAGGTTTTCCACACGAGATAGCAGTTTGTGCAGTGGTGTTACAGAGATCTCGTGTGAGCAACAGGGGTGTCTTATTTTGGTTCTAAAAGAGTGGATTTAAATAGATTGAAGAAAAACTGCTATGATTACTGGCAAGATATACCCAGAGGTGTGTTTAGAGCAGTAATATTTCAATCTTTGTTTTGAAATACGTAAGTAGTATAAAACTTTTATGTTGCCTGTGAGCAACATTGCCTATAGTTAGGACATGTGACATTAGTATATTACACAGGTTTACGGCGTGACAAATAAGATGTTTTTATTTTTAGGGGCTTTTTAGCAATGGATTCCAGAATATTTTATGGAATTAAAAAAGCTAGAGGAATAGTAGTTCCACTAGAAAACCCGACTTTGTCTGATCTAAGTGAATCTGAAGACACTGCACTCGAAGTTTTAGCAGGCTGTAGTGATGATGATCCAGACTATATTCCAGAGCGTCAATCTCAGTTCCATAACCAAGTTATACCAGACACTGATTCTGATTTAGGAAGTGAAATCTCAGAAGCTGAACATGTGCAAGGACCTTCTGCAGTGAATCCTTCTAATGAAAGTGGCAGTCAAGTGAAAAAGTAAATTACAAAAGCAGTCACTTACATGTGGGTAAAGGAAGATACAACTGCTAGGGCAGAAAGTCTCTCTCCTGTGTTTTCTGATGAAGGCAATACACCACTGGGTTATTTCAGAAGATTCTTTGATTCAGAACTAATTGTGCAGGAAACGAACTTAAACTCTGACCAACGAACTACACGTCAGTAAACAGCAATTTAATTTAAATAGAACAATTTTTCGGTGTTCTGATATACATGGGTCTTGTTTCTATGTCTTAGTAGACTGACTATTGGTCTCAGTCAATGAACTGTGAAAAATTCACCAGCATTTTCAGTTTGAAGCGCTTTCAGAAACTCCGCCGATACCTGCATTTTACGAGCAATGAGAATGCTGTGAACTGTTCTGACAGACTTTTGAAAATAAGACCTGTTCTTGAGTCAATTGTATAGAACTGCCGTGAGCAGAAACAAGAGTCGGCATTTTCTACAGATGAGAAGATGGTTGCATATAAAGGTACAAGAGCAGGTAATTTGCGTCAATATATTCAAATAAGCAACACAAGTGGCGTTTTAAGATATTTGTTCGTGCTGGTGTGTCTAGAGTTGTCTATGATTTTCTTCCCTATACTGGCAAGGGGATGATAACTGATCTTGCTGATGACGAGAAAATAATGGAATTGGAATACTTTTATTTTGACAATTTATTTTGCAGCCTTGAACTTAAAACATACTTACAAAACATCAAACAATGAGTCCATGGGCACCATAAGGAAGAACTGAATAAACAACTGTCCTCTACATGACGAGAAGCGGTTACTGAATGACGAGTCAGCTATGACTACAGGAAGGACAGTCACTCAGACCTCATTTTAGTAAGGTGGGCAGGCTATAAAATCGTGACACTTGCAAGCTCGTTTTTTGGTGTCCAACTACTCTCAACAGGAAAACGATGGGACAGCAATCAAAAAAGAATTGATGTGCCCTGTCCCAGTATTGTACGTCAGTACAACAAGCACATGGGAGGAGTTGATCTTGCTGGTATGCTGATAGAGCTCTACAGAGTACCAATGAGAACTAGGCGATGGTACATGAGATGGTTTAGATTTATTCTAGATCTGAGTGTTTTAAATGCTTGCCTGCATTTTTCGAAGAGAATCTCTGGACAAGAAGACCTCATCAAAGTCATTTAGGGCAGATACTGCCAATGGTTTGATATTTTCAGGTAAAAGTAAAGTAGGAAGACCTTCAACAGACAAACCACCACCATAAAAGAAGAGTAGGAAGGCAACAGCTCCGACTGTTACACAAGATGTCCGATTTGATAATATGGAGCATTGGCCTGTATACGGTCCCAAAGGTCGTTGTCGTTATTGTCCGTCTGAATATTCTACAGTCATGTGTTCCAATTGCAATCTAGTATTGTACTTCGATCCAAAGAGGAACTGTTTCCAAAAATTCCATTGCAAGAAGAACAAGAAGGGAAAATGAAACAGTTCTATTACACAGCAGGAATGCATAAATGTGTTTATAAATTAAATTATTCACGTACGGCAAACATTTTGCTTGAGGTTATCGGCAAACTCCTTTTTCCTATGATATGTATAAGTGTGATCTACTGCTGGCAATGTTGCTTGTAAGCAACGTTTCATAATTTTCATAATTTTTGTCAAAAATTTCTAAAACTGACTGAATTGTATTTCTTTAAGTATAATAAATAGATATAAGCACTTAATTTTTTTTAATTTTCACCATTTGCCAAATAAAGGGTTAAAAAGTTTCTCATACACAAGACAATGTGTGAAAGATTCTTTATTTAAACAATTTAAGGGATACAAGGCAGTGTATATCATATAGTTCATTTATTTACTTTAAATATTTAAATAGACAAAATTCCATTCCCTACAAATTCTTTGAGGGTGAGAAGATACTTGGAATATTAAACAACTTCGAAATTTTTTTTAGCCCACCCGCCCAATCACTTCACTGGGCTTGTCATTCCACGTATTACTATATGTGGAGGCCACGCTACCCCTGCTCAGGTCCGTGACTGGCCACTATGAGAGCAGACGTTGCAGTAATCCCCAAACAAAAGAGCTTCTGATGGTGGCTGTCCTTTATTATTTGATTGCTGAGAAATTCCTGTTCAAGCACATGCGCTCTCTCTCTTTCCCCTATCCCCCTCTCTCTCCCTCCACCGCCCCCTCCTCACAACCGGTCATGTCCTGTAGTGTAACACTGCTAGGACTGCATTCACCATTGGCCATGGTCGGATCGAATCACACACAAAGCAGCATTTACCTAGTAAACCCCACCTGTGGATTTCTTAGAGTGACGTAATATCTCCATCAGATTGATTGTCTAATTAATTAAATCGATGCCCTTCGTGTGGGACAGTTTTCCGTTGCTTCCTATTGGTGGATTACTAGGATTAGAATATTTGATGGGATTCGATCCTACAGCTTCCCAATTTCCGAACCCTACTGTTATTTTTTCCCGTTGCCTCCTATTGGTGTATACTGATACAGTTAAGTCATTTATAGAAAGTCCATTAAGCTGGAGGTAGCTGAAAATTTCAAATTTCAGCTCAGCTGCATGCTGTGTCCATAGAAAATCTGTGGAGATTTCGGACTGGTATGTGTGCTCGCAATAAAGCAACAACAATAAATTGATTAAACGGGAATTGGATATTGCGATTGGATTTTTAAACCTTTGTGGAATTCCTAAATTGGTTCTCTCCACAACATTCGGAAGGAGGAGGAGGAGGCGGAGAAAGGGTCTGTTAGGGGATAGGACAAAGACACAGAAAATACCACAATCCAGGCCGTAGCAGTAGTTGTCATGGCCAGATGTTGGATATCGCTGAAATACATCCTGAATGCACATGCCCAGTGTCCACACGTCACTCGCCAATCTCCTCATGAGCAACCAGCGCCAACGCTCAGAGGTCGGACGGCCGTAGCCAGTTTGGTGGACGCGTGTGTCCGCCAGAGTGCACCACCCTGACGTGGAGGGCGTCTGGAAGTGATTGGAGTGGTAGGAATTAGGATGTTATCAACACGTTCATTGCCAACACTTGGCAGTTATCGATATTGAATGACTCAATTTTCCAAGGGGAATACATGCAACACATACGATCACAGAGACAGCCCAATGCACACTGTGTATTAGTTTACTGTTTAGCTATCGAAAGGGCACTGTGGCTGGGACTTACTCCTGTAGCTGTGTGCAATAACCGACTAGCTGGCCTACTGGAACTTCTCGTTGTAACCACCGATTGCCAGAAAAGCCCATTTGTTGTGGCCACATGCCTCCTCTGGCACACGCCTCACATTCGAAACCGCGTCGTCCTAGGAAACCAGCAAAATTTATTTATCGCTGTAATTAGAATTAAATATTACACTTGCAGCCCTAATCTCATAACATTCGACACTAACTCTGGAAATATCCCCCTTATAACTGGGTACAGATTAACACATAAAATGCTTCATCCTCCTTGGCGATATTGGTGCATTAGTACAATGGACATCCAGCTCACAAAATAGTTTCATTGGGGTGATCATGTGCCATCACTGTGGATTTTTAGAGTATAAAAGGAGGTGTGATAGGAGCAATCGTACACCTTGCATGTTTATTATTACTGGAGAATCTAGACAATATTGGTTGTTGTTTTGGTCTTCAGTCCTGAGACTGGTCTGATGCAGCTCTCCATGCTACTCTATCCTGTGCAAGCTTCATCATCTGCCAGTACCTACTGCAACCTACATCCTTCTGAATCTGCTTAGTGTATTCATCTCTTGGTCTCCCTCGACGTTTTTTACCCTCAAAGCTGCCCTCCGATACTAAATTGGTGATCCCTCGGTGTCTCAGAACATGTCCTACCAACCGATCCCTTCTTCTAGTCAAGTTGTGCCACAGGCTCCTCTTCTCCCCAATTCTATTCAATACCTCCTCATTAAGTATGTGATCTACCCATCTAATCTTCAGCACTCTTCTGTAGAACCTCATTTCGAAAGCTTCTATTCTCTTCTTGTCTAAGCTATTTATCGTCCATGTTTCACTTCCATACATGGCTACACCCCATAGAAATATTTTAAGAAACCACTTCCTGACACTTAAATCTATACTCGATGTTAACAAAATTTTCTTCTTCACAAACGCTTTCCTTGCCATTGCCATTCTATATTTTATATCCTCTCTACTTCGGCCATCATCAGTTATTTTGCTCCCCAAATAGCAAAACTCCTTTACAACTTTAAGTGTCTCATTTCCTAATCAAAATCCCTCAGCATCAGCCTCGTTTTGCTTTTGTTGATGTTCATCTTATACCCTCCTTTCAAGACACTGTCCATTTTGTTCAACTGCTATTCCAAGTCCTTTGCTGTCTCTGACGTTCGCCGATGAGATTGCAATTCTGTCAAAGTTTTTATTTCTTCTCCATGGATTTTAATATCTACTCCGAACTTTTCTTTTGTTTCCTTCATTGCTTGCTCAATATACAGATTGAATAACAACGGGGACAGGCTACAACCCTGTCTCACTCCCTTCCCAACCACTGCATCCCTTTGATACCCCCCGACTCTTATAACTGCCAACTGCTTTCTGTACAGATTGTAAATAGCCTTTCGCTCCCTGTATTTTACCCCTGCCACCTTCAGAATTTGAAAGAGAGTATTACAACCAACATTGTCAAAAGCTTTCTCTAAGTCTACAAATACTAGAATCGTAGATTTGCCTTTCCTTAATCTTTCTTCTAAGATAAGTCGTAGGGTAGGTATTGCCTCACGTGTTCCAACATTACTATGGAATCCAAGGTGATCTTCCCCGAGGTCGTCTTCTATAAGTTTTTCCATTCGTCTGTAAAGAATGCGCGTTAGTATTTTACAGCTGTGACTTATTAAACGGATAGTTAATTAATTTTCACATCTGTCCACGCCTGATTTCTTTGTGACTGGAATTATTATATTTTTCTTGAAGTATGAGGGTATTTCGCCTGTCTCATACCAAATGGTAGAATTTTGTCAGAACTGACTCTCCCAAGGCTGTCAGTAGTTCTAATGGAATCTTGTCTACTCCCGGGGCCTTGTTTCGACTCAGGTCTTTCAGTGCTCTGTCAAACTCTTCACGCAGTATCATATCTCCTATTTCAACTTCACGTACATCCTCTTCGATTTCGATAATATTATCCTCAAGTACATTGCCCTTGTATAGACCCTCTATATACTCCTTCCACATTTCTGCTTTGCCTTCTATGCTTAGAACTGGTATTCCATCTGAGCTCTTGATATCCATGCAATTGGTTCTCCTTTCTCCAAAGGTCTCTTTAATCTTCATGTAGACAGTATCTATCATACCCCTAGTGAGATAAGCCTCTATATCCTTACATTTATCGTCTAGCCATCCCTGCTTAGTCATTTTCCACTTGCTGTCGATCTCATTTTTGAGACGTTTGTATTCCTTTTTGCCTGTTTCATTTATATTTTCTCCTTTCATCAGTTAAATTGAGTATTTCTTCTGTTACCCAAGGATTTCTACTAGCCCTCGTGATTTTACCTACTTGATCCTCTGCTGCCTTGACTATTTCATCCCTCAAAGCTACCCATTCTTCTTCTACTGTATTTCTTTCCCCCATTCCTGTCAATTGTTCTGTTATGCTCTCCCTGAAACTCTGTACAACCTCTGGTTCTTTCAGTTTATCCAGGTCTCATGTCCTTAAATTCCCACCTTTTTGCAATTTCTTTAGCTTTAATCTTCATTTCATAACCAATAGATTGTGGCCAGAGTCCAAATCTGCCCCTGGAAATGTCTTGCACAAATATTGGTAATATAAATTATATCGAACGTGGTATGATCTTTAGCAGCACGAATTTAAGTGTTGTCGTGTCCTAACAGAGGATGAAGGGAAGACAGGGGTTTAAGGTCAGTCTACAAGTTATGAATGGTGAGAAGTAAATGCCGGCAGACAAATATCCAGTGAAGGGAGGTTGATGATTTGGATCAGCGTCAAACGGTGTCACAGGGCATATACAAGAGATGCAGATGTTGAGACTCGATACTTGCAGTAGGGGTCTGATTAGCACATTTGATTTGTGTTCAGACTATCTATTACACTGAATGCTACTTCTAAACATTAGAAAAAGCAAAGGAGGCGATTTGTTGCACAAGACAAGTCAATATCTAAAGCCACGGGAGCTGCACTACATGAGTCTGCAGACAGCCTCTCTCATGGATCATATCAGCACACGGAATTGTTTTTCAACGGCTGCCGCAGATGATGGATGTAGTGGAGTCTCATACAGGTACTAATCGACTGCTACTATATTTTTAATGATAGGCCTATCCAAAATTCATGCATGTGGACCATAAGGGAGAGGGCAAGTCTTTGGATTTTTAATAGTTTGGTGTACAATAAACGCAAATATTCTTGTAGAATATCAGACAGTACATGGGATGTCAGCACTACGACCACACCTATGGGAAACTTTGACGAAAAATTGAATAACGCATTATACGAGGTTTTTCTCGAATTTTACCGATTTCATCACGAAATACTGATGTGAAATACGTTGAAATTGAGGGAAATGCGATAAAATACGTAAAATCGCGAAAAACTAGTTAAATATACAAAATTAGAGAAGAATGCCATGAGATATGAAGTTAGCGAAATCAATAGGACTGCATATTCTGGAGGAGGGTGGTAGAATGGCGCTACATAAAGACACCTTAATAGCGGAGATGGCAATATTATCGTGCACATGAGCAATACAACCTAAAATCGGACCATGACTTCAGTGTGCAAGAGGAAGGTTACAAGGGGCAATGGTAAACTGTAGGACTGTTACACAATCTCTGGCACTGCCTGTAGTGCTTATTTCCTTGTAAGATGTCGCTGTTCCTTCGTATGCATTTTTGCCTACTGACGACCATTTTATGGGACTGTTGTGAAAAGATCACAATTTCCGAACTGTATTTGGCCTTCATACTTTTACAGAGGTGTATGACACCAGGTGTTTACAAAGTTTGAGTGTTTGTTTTACAAAGAATTAATGCCTTCTTTGACGTGATAGGTAGTAGTTTTATCACCATACAGTGCGTCACCATAGTTCACCATAAAGAAACTCACAGAAAGAATGTATATCATGCGCTTTATTACACTGGAATATTAACAGCGTTGTATTCCACACGACTAAGAAGGCACAAGCAGCACAGCTCTAGCATTATAGCGTGTTTAATGCAGGAACATGTAGCCCTTGGAATGTGTTTATGTTCCACGATCATTTCTCTCTTTCTGATACCGTACTTGTATGGGCACCAAACACAGGACCAATAATTTAGAATATTTTATATGAATCTACTGTGCTACCAGTTCTAAACTACATTCGTCTGGAGCTCAATCATGCACAAATTTCTTCTTTACGATCATCTGTTATATCATCACAACACTTTCATATCTACCATACACCGATAAGGGGTGCTAACCTCTTCGACATGTCTGCATCTGGAGATGCGCTGTGAGAACGATTGGTGTAGAATAGTCTCCCTGAACACCTGTTACGGATTCAGCTCTCTCTGTTCCTTCACGAGACCTGGGGTTTAATGGGTATAATAACCTCCTACTTCTGGTCAGTTGAAAATTAAATAGGAGACAGTTTGTAGGGAGGGTTGGTCAAAGACAGTGCAAGGAGACCTTTCAATATCCAACTTTATCTAATCAATTCAAGAATAGTCTGTGACCCACATCCACGCAGGGAAAGATGGGCAATCGTAATACTAAATTAAACACTGTGATCAAACTGCTAGAAATATGTAGATAACCAAACTTCATGAGTAGAGATGCTGTCTGGTCTACTTTGTGCAGTACATCTGTTCATCGATAATTCTTGTACATAAGCACCAGTCATCTATCTACATTCGGAATGGTACTCGGAAAGTAGAGGGGGGGGGGCAGTTTAGTGATGATGCAGAACCTGGGAAACATGCTACCATGTCACTGGTCCGCGTTGACATTATGGAAAAACTGATAATATTGCTGAAATTGATAGCACCATCAACTGTGGTGCTTATTACAGTGCATCTGTGGCATCTTTTCCATCTACTGGTACATGGTTGATTACCACATAATGATTGACCGACTCCACCTGTTTGAGGGGGAGAGAGTCTTTATGAGAGCAACACGTTCCAGGGATGACCAGCACCGATTCCTCATATTGCAGCTATGTACGTGATATCTGTTTCAATCATAATGGAACACCAAGACGTCTGCTACCCCCATCACTATTGAAGGTGAGATTAAATGTACAGGTCATCACCTCTGTATAGCTGTTTGGAAACGCTCCACAATGCCGCAAACTCTTCCAGTTTCCACATGTTGTGATGTTTTTCACATTTTTGTCAGTAAGAAACACCGCCTCTCTCTTATTTCAACCATCCTGTGTGCTGTGAGAACAGCTTCATTGTTTACACCATGCAATGTCCAGCTTTCTGTGAGAGCCAATGGATCGAAATGTGTTTATGTCGGTTTAACACATGACACAGACCTTGAAGTTGTGGTGGATAAAAAAAAAAAAAAAAAGGTATGGCGGTGTACAAAGCTGCAGACATATACTACTTCGATGTGTTACAGCGGAAAGCAACATATCAAACAAAGGCCCAATGACACTCTATTTTAATTGATAGTCTGTGGGATATGGTGGTCCTACAGTGCAGGTCCTGAAGCGACTTCGGTCACTGGTTACCTGCTCCAGTCGAGCAGTACCTGTATATTTTCAGTAGGATCTCCACATAGCACACAGACGGTACTTGTTTTTGACATATCGGAAGAGAGGAACACAGTAACACCTTATCAAATTCTCTATTGGGTGAGAGTGAAGATTTTATAGCTCATAGTTTCTTTCTATTGGATGGTACAAAATAACGAAGATAGAGATAATGTTTTGGTGACAGATAGAAATGCACCCTGAGGGATACTGTGCGCTAAGTCCGCCGCTTGCGGCCGGAGTGGCCGTGCGGTTCTAGGCGCTACAGTCTGGAGCCGAGAGACCGCTACGGTCGCAAGTTAGAATCCTGTCTCGGACATGGATGTGTGTGTGATGTCCTTAGAACTAATTAAACCTAACTAACCTAAGTTCTAGGCGACTGATGAGCTCAGAAGTTAAGTCGCATAGTGCTCAGAGCCATTTGAACCATTTGTAGTTTGAAAACATCCCTCAAAGCTGTAGCAAAATCATTGTCCATCTTCTAGATGACATATTATGTGGAGTCTACCTAACTTTCCTCATAAACACTACTGTAACTGCTGGTACTGTCTTTCCTACTAGCTTGTGTCGCAGGAGAAAGCTTTGTTTGGCACTGGCTTTACACATTGCACACGGTTATCAGAGCTACGACAAAATGTTCCCATTTCCACCAGACGGTAAAAAGATCGTCCCGTTGCATTAACTCAGCTCTCCGTGTTTGTCTCTCCAACTTCGGCTCAGTTACGACTCAAACTGTGATGACCACATGGACAAGGCTGCAGTGAGATCGTGGCAGAGACCGAGGGAGAGTTACAAGGTGCAGAGGGACTGATTAAAATCACGATGGAGTTTTGCCGTACAGGGTCCTTAGCAGACAGGATCGAAAGAGGTAACTAGTTTTGAGATAGGAGAGTGCCGTGAATATAATCTACCAGTGGCAGTAATCATTAAAATGTAAATCTGATGTAACTATGGCCTCCCGTCGGGTAGAGTGTTCGCCGGGTGCAAGTCTTTCTACATCTACATTCATACTCCGCAAGCCACCTGACGGTGTGTGGAGGAGGGTACCCTGAGTACCTCTATCGGTTCTCCCTTCTACTCCAGTCTTGTATTGTTCGTAGAAAGAAGGATTGTCGGTATGCTTCTGTGGGGGTTCTAATCTCTCTGATTTTATCCTCATGGTCTCTTCGCGAGATATACGTAGGAGGGAGCAATATACTGCTTGACTCTTCGGTGAAGGTATGTTCTCGAAACTTTAACAAAAGCCCGTACCGAGCTACTGAGCGTCTCTCCTGCAGAGTCTTTCACTGGAGTTTATCTATCATCCCGTAACGCTTTCGCGATTACTAAATGATCCTGTAACGAAGCGCGCTGCTCTCCTTTGGATCTTCTCTGTCTCTTCTATCAAACCTATCTGGTGCGGATCCCACACTGCTGAGCAGTATTCAAGCAGTGGGTGAACAAGCGTACTGCAGCCTACTTCCTTTGTTTTCGGATTGCATTTCCTTGGGATTCTTCCAACGTATCTCAGTCTGGCATCTGCTTTACCGACGATCAACTTTATATGATCATTCCATTTTAAATCATACCTAATGCGTACTCCCAGATAATTTATGCAATTAACTGCTTCCAGTTGCTGACCTATTTTGTAGATAAATAAGGGATCTATCTTTCTATGTATTCGCAGCACATTACACTTGTCTACATTGAGATTCAATTGCCATTCCTTGCACCATGCGTCAATTCGCTGCAGATCCTCCTGCATTTCAGTACAATTTTCCATTGTTGCAACCTCTCGATACACCACAGTATCACCTGCAAAAAGCCTCAGTGAACTTCCGATGTCATCCACCAGGTCATTTATTGTGAAAAGCAACGGTCCTATGACACTCCCCTGCGGCACACCTGAAATCACTCTTACTTCGGAAGACTTCTCTCCATTGAGAATGACATGTTGCGTTCTGTTATCTAGGAACTCCTCAATCGAATCACACAATTGGTCTGATAGTCCGTATGCTCTTACTTTGTTCGTTAAACGACTGTGGGGAACTGTGTCAAACGCCTTGCGGAAGTCAAGAAACAGGGCATCTACCTGTGAACCAGTGTCTGTGGCCCTCTGAGTCTCGTGGACGGATAGCGCGAGCTGGGTTTCAAACGACCGTCTTTTTCGAAACCCATGCTGATTCCCACAGAGTAGATTTCTAGTCTCCAGAAAATACATTGTACTCGAACATAATACGTGTTCTACAACTGATCGACGTTAGAGATATAGGTCTATAGTTCTGCACATCTGTTCGATGTCCCTTCTTGAAAACGGGGAGGACCTGTGTCCTTTTCCAATCCTTTGGAACGCTTCGCTCTTCTAGAGACCTACGGTACACTGCTCCAAGAAGGGGGGCAAGTTCCTTAGCGTACTCTGTGTAAAATCAAACTGGTATCCCATCAGGTCCAGCGGCCTTTCCCCTTTTGAGCAATTTTAATTGTTTCTCTATCCCTCTGTCGTCTATTTCGATATCTACCATTTTGTCAACTGTGCGACAATCTAGAGAAGGAAGTACAGTGCAGTCTTCCTCTGTGAAACAGCTTTGGAAGAAGACATTTAGTATTTCGGTCTTTAGTCTGTCATCCTCTGTTTCAGTACCATTTTGGTCACAGAGTGTCTGGACATTTTGTTTTGATCCACCTACCGCTTTGACATAGGACCAACATTTCTTAGGATTTCTGCCAAGTCAGTACATAAAACTTTACTTTCGAATTCATTGAACGCCTCTCGCATAGCCCTCCTCACACTACCTTTCGCTTCTCGTAATTTTTGTTTGTCTGCAAGGCTTTGGCTATGTTTACGTTTGCTGTGAAGTTCCCTTTGCTTCCGCAGCAGTTTTCTAACTCGGTTGTTGTACCACTGTGGCTCTTTTCCATCGCTTACGATCTTGCTTGTCACATACTCATCTAACGCATAGTGTACGATGGTTTTGAACTTTGTCCACTGATTCTCAACACTATCTGTATTTGAGACAAAACTTTTATGTTGAGCCATCAGGTACTTTGTAATCTGCTTTTCGTCACTTTTGCTAAACAGAAAAATCTTCCTACCTTTTTTAATATTTCTATTTACGGCTGAAATCATCGATGCAGTAACCGCTTTATGATCACTGATTCCCTGTTCTGCATTAACTGATTCAAATAGTTTGGGTCTGTTTGTCACCAGAAGGTCTAATATGTTATCGCCACGAGTCGGTTCTCTGTTTAACTGCTCAAGGTAGATAAAGCACTTAAAAAGTTTCACTGGATTCTTTGTCCCTGCCACCCGTTATGAACGTTTGAGTCACCCAGTCTGTATCCGGCAAGTTAAAATCTGCACCCAGAACTATAACATGGTAGGGAAATGCACTCGAAATGTTTTCCAAATTATTCTTCAGGTGCTGAGCCACATCAGCTGCTGAGCCCGGGGTCCTATAGAGACATCCAATTACAATGTCTGAGCCTGCTTTAACCTTGACCTTCACCCAAATCATTTGACAATTCGGATCTCCGTCAACTTCCTTCGATACTATTGCACTTCTTATCGCTATAAACACGCCTCCCCCTTCACTGTCCAGCCTGTCTCTGCGGTATACATTCCAATCTGAGTTTAGGATTTCATTACTGTTTACGTCTGGTTTCAGCCAACTTTCTGTCCCTAGTACTATATGGGCGCTGTGACCGTTTATTAATGAGAGCAGTTCTGGGACCTTACTATAGACGCTCCTGCAGTTTACTATTAGCACATTAATATTGTTATTCCCTGTTGCATTTTGCCTACTCCTACCTTGCCGCGTCTCAGGAGGCGTCTTGTAGGGCCTAGGGAGGGAATTCTCTAACCTAAAAACCCCCATGTGCACTCCACACGTACTCCGCTACCCTTGTAGCCGCATCCGGCCATGGTTTAAGCCTTCCACTCGGCTCCAAACCAGAGGACCGCGATCGGTTCTGGGAACGATACTACAAATAGTTAGCTCAGATTCCACCCCGCAAGCGAGGCTTTCCGCCTTCACCAATTCCGCCAACCGCCTGTACGAACTGAGGATGACCTCTGAACCCAGACGGCAGGAGTCATTGGTGCCGACATGAGCAACAATTTGCAGTCAGGTGCACCCAGTGCTCTCTATCGCCGCCGGTAGGGCCTCCTTCACATCTCGGATGAGACCCCCGGCAAGCAGACAGAGTGAACACTGGCCTTCTTCCCCGACCTTTCCGCTATTTCCCTAAGGGGCTCCATCACCCTCCTAACGTTGGAGCTCCCAATAACTAATAAACCCCTCCCCCCGTGTGCCTGCTCGGACCTTGCTGAAGGAGCAGCCACATGTCCACTCACAGACAGAGCGGGCGATGCCACACGGCCAGCCTCCACATTGACCCTCCGCCTCGTGCGCCGCGAACGCCACTGAACCCGCCACTCCCCTAGCAGAGAGGGTGGCCCAACCGCGCCCGGTACCCGCGAAGGTATCTCGACAGAAGGGACAGTGGGTGAAGCATGTAACACCTGGGGTGTACCTTGCGACGCACCAGACTCCCTACTGCCGCTACACTCCGAGGCAGCAGCCTGAAGACGGATGACCGCGGCCATCAACACGCTCAGCTGTTCGTGAAGAGTGGCCAGCTCCTCGTGCGTCCGTACACAGCAGTCATACATCCTATCCATCCTAAGGAATTAATTTACTGAAGAGACTTAATCAACTTTTAACTACTGCTAATTCACTAAAGGCGGCTGATTATTGACTAAACTGTGATTGCTAGCCACTTCTTGTAGAAAACAATGAAAATAGCACTACCCGTCTCTGGACTGTATTGAAAACAAACACTAGCACTACTGGCACTATGGCTCACTAAAGGGACTCTCTCTGACTGTATTCAAAACTAACACGAAATCTATGGAACACTATTAATAGCAGTCGACAATTAAAGCTTCCTAAAAGCAAAAACACACGGAAAAAGAAGTGACAAGTAAGAAAAATACAGTTAATACTTACATAACGTAGCTCGCTGCACAGCAGACGTGAAGCAGACGGCGGTTAGGACGACATTTTCGGTTTGACGCCACTTCGACGAGTTGCGCGTCGATGGGGGATGAAATGATGATGGTTAGAACACAACAACATCCAGTCCCTGAGCGGAAAAAATCTCCAGTCCAGCCGGGAAACGAACCCGGTCGCTTAGGATTGACATTCTGTCGAGCTGACCACTCAGCTACCGGGACCGGACGCTGTAATCATTAAGACAACGCGATAGGATGCACCCAAAATATGTGGCTGAATGGTACTAAATACCAGACAGCATTTCTGGCTGAAAGCTTGCCACTAAAGACCTGAGAAGTCATGGGATTTTATACATATTTTATGAGGTCCATCTAGTGATGCATTTTAAGTGATTGCTCATCTAACACACCATCCACTGTATGCGATCATTCTCAATCAACCATCAACCTCCCCTATAACCACGTGGACATGTCGCAGAACCTCTGTTACACTGTCTACATACTATCGATATAGAAGACGCTACAAATACTGTTTGTTAGTGTGACAAATACCTAGCAGCTGCAAGAAGCAGTCGCAAATATTGGACTAGTACCATGTTTCTTAGCTGCATCACTTTCTAAATTCGGTGATAGTGTTGATTTTATTACGGGCTTACATCGCTAGCAATGTGCACCTACACTTTCGGTCTGTTAATACAGAAACCGCAATCACTATCCACGTTCAATATCTTGGTATTTGTGCGGAAGACTACTTCATTCAGAAGCACTAGCATACCTCGATTTATAAGGAAGGAATACTTTTCAGCATGGATATCGTTGTTGATACTTGGGTGTCTGTAGAACGAAGACCGATTTTTATGCGGGGTTACAATAACACGGTCTTTGCGATCGTATTTTTAATATCTGGTCGCTCATAAGACGATTGTGTCTCTCTTCCTAAGACACACATGCAAGGTAAACAAATGAGGCATGTCGATCCATCGCGGTTTTCCACTGAATATTGCTTGGAGCCACCAGCATTCAGTTACTGGCGAAGTATTGTACTTAGTTGGCGGTATGAATGGCATGCTTATAAAGCTTGTTTTGGGGGTGTGAAGTGACTGTGGTTATTGTTGCAACATGTACAAAGAAAACGGCTGTGTCCAGTCATAAGGGAGATATTGGTTTGACATGGGGGACTGCAGTTTCAAGGCATCGATAGCCATAAGGAGATGCCCAGTCATAAGAGGGTTATTGATATTTCCAGAGCCACAGTCTTCAGGAGGAGGTGTTTCTGTTACTTCGATCTCTGTTTAATGTTATCAGGTTGGGGCTGCAATCGAACTATGTGATTGTAATTATAGTGGTAAATACGTCGCTGGTTTCCTAGGACGACAAAATTCGTCATGAGGAGCACGTGGCAGAGATAGACTGTGGCCAGAACAGATGGGTTTGTTGGCTAAAAGCTCTTGCGAGTGGTAGAGACAAAGAAAAGTTCAGGCCAGCGGACTAGTCGTTTTTTGCGCGCAGCTGCAGGACAACTCCCGGCGATTATGCACTCTGGATAGCTGAATAGCGAACTGATACTCAGTACGAGTTGAGCTGTCTTTTCGATCGCGTGTGTTGCATGTATTCTCCATGGACAATTGAGCAATTCAGTATTGATCACTGCCAAGTGTTGGTCCTGAACGCATTGATGAAATCCGAAGTCCTACCACTCCAATTATCCCTGGACGCCGCCCATGGCTTGGATGGTGCATTCTGGTATACACGCACATCCATGGCTGCTACAGTTTTCTCTGGCCTCTGAGCGTTGGCAATGGCGGTGTACGAGGGGACAGGTGCGCTGTGTGTGGACGATCAGGAGGTGGTTTAAGTGTGTCAGGTTTAGTGCTTCTCAATACATCACAGTGATCTCTGTCTTTCAGTGGTATTTGCTGTTGTCTCTATCATATCAGGCAGTAGACCCTTCCTGCTCATTCTCCTCCATCTCCATCTCATTGTAGCACCAGTACAAACCCTCCACAGATTGTTTATAGACATAGCGTGCAACTGAACTGAACTTCGAAATTTTCAGTTACCTTCAACTTAATGGACTTTCTACCAAATGACGTAACTGTACTAGTATCGACCGATAGGAGGCAAGTGAAAAAAATAACAGTAGGGTTTGCATACTGGGAGGTTGTAAAAATGGCTGTGAGCACTATGGGACTTAACAGCTCAGGACATCAGTCCCCTAGAACTTAGAACTACTTAAACCTAACTAACCTAAGGACATCACACACAACCATGCTCGAGGCAGAATTCGAACCTGCCACCGCAGCAGTCGCGCGGATCCAGACTGAAGCGCCTAGAAACGCTCGGTCACTCCGGCCGGCTGGGAGGTTGTAGGATAACATCCCATCAAATATTCCAGTTCTATTATCCACCAATAGGAAGCAAGGAAAAACTGTCCACAAAAAGGGTATCGATGTAATTAATTACTCAATCAGTCAGATAGAGTGCGGGAATATTTCCAAGACATGCACACCTGGGGTTTACTAGGTAAATGCTGCTTTGTTTGTGGTTTTAACCAACCATGACCAACGGTGCGTACAGTCCTGGCAGTGTCACACTACATGACGTGACTGCTTGAGAGAGAGAGAGAGAGAGAGAGAGAGAGAGAGCATGTGCTTCAACAGGAATTTCTCAGGTATCAAATATCGAAACTTTGCCACCAGCTGAAGCTTTTGTTTAGGGATTAGTGCAACTTCCGCTCTGCCAGTAGCCAGTCATGGACCTGAGTGGGAGTAGTGCAGCCTCCGCATGAAGAAATAGGCGAAATGGCCAGCCTCGCGAACTGGTTGGAGGTGTGGTCGCACAGTGCTATGAGGTTGATGAAAAGGATTTTCAACAGTGTAATAACGCTTGGTGAGTTATGTTGATGGAATTCCTTGCACAATTGGGATAATAAAGCGGCACAATTGTTTAAATATTCCGAACTACATTGTCACCATCAAAATGTTCCAGGCTCTCGTAAACGACGGCGAGAAATATTTATAGAAATTCTAAATAATTCTAATATTTCAAATATTTCCCCCTATGAGTGAATATAACTTGGTTCAAGAATCATGAAAGAAGGTTGTATACGTGGAAGAAGCTTAGAGATACTAGAAGGTATCAGATAAATTATATAATGGTAAGACAGAGATTTAGGAACCAGGTTTTAAATTTTAATGACAAAAAAAGGTTCAAATGGCTCTGAGCACAATGGGACTTAAAATCTGAGGTCATCAGTCCCCTAGAAATCCGAAGTAAATAAACCTAACTAACCTAAGGACATCACTCACATCCATGCCCGAGCCAGGATTCGAACCTGCGACAGTAGCGGTCGCGTGGTTCCAGACTGTAGCACCTAGAACCGCTCGGCCACTCAGGCCGGCAAATTGTAAGGCATTTTCAAGGGTAGATGTGGACCCTGACCACAATCTATTGGTTATGAATTGTAGATTAAAACTGAAGAAACTGCGAAAAGGGGGAATTTAAGGAGATGGGGCCTGGATAAACTGACTAAACCAGAGATTGTACAGAGTTTTAGGGAGAGCATAAGGGCACAATTGACAAGAATGGGGGAAAGAAATACAGCAGAAGATGAATGGGTAGCACTGAGTTATGAAGTAGTGAAGGCAGCAGAGGATCAGGTAGATAAAAAGACGAGAGATGCTAGAAATCTTTGGGTAACAGAAGAAATATTGAATTTAATTGATGAAAGGAGAAAATATAAAAATGCAGTAAATGAAGCGGGCAAAAAGGAATAGAAACGTCTCAAAAATGAGATCGGCAGGAAGTGCAAAATGGCTAAGCAGGGATGGCTAGACGACAAATGTAAGAATGTAGAGGGCTTATCTCACTAGGGGTAAGATAGATACTGCCTACAGGAAGAAAGGAGAAAGGACAACCACTTGCATGAATATCAAGAGCTCTGATGGAAACCCAGTTCTAAGCAAAGAAGGGAAAGCAGAAAGGTTGAAGGATTATATAGAGGGTCTATACAAGGGCAATGTAATTGAGGACAATATTATGGAAATGAAAGAGGATGTAGATGAAGAAGAAATGGGAGATATTGTACTGCATGAAGAGTTTGAAAGAGCACTGAAAGACCTGAGTCGAAACAAAGCCCCGGGAGTGGACAACATTCCATTAGAACTACTGACAGCCTTGGGAGAGCCAGTCCTGACAAAACTCTACCATCTGGTCAGTAAGATATATGAGACAGGCGAAATACCCTCATACTTCAAGAAGAGTATAATAATTCCAATTCCAAATGAAGCAAGTGTTGACAGATGTGAAAATTACCGAACTATCAGTTTAATAAGTCACGGCTGTAAAATACTAGTACGAATGCTTAACAGACAAATGGAAAAACTGGTAAAAGCCGAACTCAAGAAACATCAGTTTGGATTCCGTAGAAATGCTGTAACACGTGAGGCAATACTGACCCTACGGCTTATCTTAGAAGAAAGATTAAGGAAAGGCAAACCTACATTCCTAGCATTTGTAGACTTAGAGAAAGCTTTTGACAGTGTTGACTGGAATACTCTCTTTCAAATTCTGAAGGTGGCAGGGGTAAAATACAGGGAGCGAAAGTCGTTTTTCAATTTTAACAGAAACCAGATGGCAGTTATAAGAGTCAAGGGGCACGAAAGAGAAGCAGTGGTTGGAAAGGGATTGAGACGGGATTGTAGCCTCTCCCCGATGCTGTTGAATCTGTATATTGAGCAAGTAGTAAAGAAAACCAAATATAAATTCGGAGTAGGTATTAAAATTCATGGAGAAGAAATAAAAACTTTGACAGAGTTAAAATGTCATTTGCGAACCTCAGAGACAGCAAAGGACTTGGAAGAGCAGTTGAACGGAATGGACAGTGTCTTGAAAGGAGGATATAAGATGAACATCAACAAAAGCAAAACGAGGATAGTGGAACTTAGTCGAATTAAGGCCTGTGATGCTGAGGGAATTGGATTAGGAAATGAGACGTTTAATGTAGTAAAGGAGTTTTGCTATTTGGGGAAAGAAATAACTGATGATATTCTAAGTAGAGAGGATATAAAATGTAGACCGAGAATGGCAAGGAAAGCGTTTCTGAAAAAGAGAAATTTGTTAACACCGAGTATAGATTGAGAAGTATTTGTATGGAGTACGTGGACGATAAATAGTTTGGACAAGAAGAGAATAGAAGCTTTCGAAATGTGGTGCTATACAAAGATGCTGAAGATTAGATGGGTGGATCACATAACTAATGAGAAGGTATTGAATAGAATTGGGGAAAAGAGGAGTTTGTGGCACAACTTGACTAGAAGTAGGAATAGGATGGTAGGACATGTTCTGAGGCATCAAGGGATCACCAATTTAGTACTGGAGGGCAGTGTGGAGGGTAAAAATCGTAGAGGGAGACCTAGAGATGACTACACTAAGCAAATCCAGAAGGATGTAGTTTGGGGTAGGTGCTGGGAGATGAAGCAGCTTGCACAGGATAGAGTAGCATGGAGAGCTGCATCAAACCAGTCTCAGGACTGAAGACCAAAACAACAACAACAACAACGTGAGTGATTACAATGACTACTGTTAACCCGCTGCCCTACATTTTGTATAGACCCTCTACATACTCCTTCGACCTCCCACCTTTCCCATCTTTGCTGAAGACTGGTTCTCCATCTGAGATCTTTATATTCGTACAGCTGCTTCTCTTTTTTTCTCGAATACCTCCATAACTTTCCTGTAGCCTAATTCACAGAACAATTTCGGTCGAGTGGTAAAAAGTGAAACAAATGCCTGAAATGGCATCGGCTTTTATTGAAATGTAAAAAGACAGTAAAACTGGGCAACAGACGGGCAACTTTGCAAACTGTCAGCGTGGCGGGTGCGAGGTAGGGCGATGTTACTAAATCGCATCGTCCCATGTCTGGCTAATAAACACTCTCCGAAAGGTACGACTTTTATCCAGGACGGCGCCCCACTCCGCACTGCTACACGTGTGCAAGATGTCTCGCGCACATTATTTAGTGAGGATCACGAGCTGAGCAGCCACTCCCGGCTCCCCAGACCTCAGTACGTGTGATTATTGGCTGTGGGCTTAGCTGAAGTCTCAAGTCACCCGCGATCGTCCGACCGCATTAACGATGCTAAAAGACAACACTGGACGGCAGTTTTTCACCATACCAACTGGTAAGTTGTACAGAGCATTTCACAACTTTGTCGCCTGACTACAGGCACTGTGGGTGAATGACGGCCGACATACTGAGCATTTGTTATAAGTAACATCTTCAAAACTCCATTGCTATGCTAAATATTGCTTTTGTATCATATAAAGAGCCATCTGTTGGTGTACATCTGCATCTACATCTACATGGATACTCTGCAAATTACATTCAAGTGCCTGGCAGAGGGTTCATAGAAACACCTTCACAATTCTCTATTATTCCAATTTCGTATAGCGCGGGGAAAGAATGAAAACCTGTATCTTTCCGTACGAGCTCTGATTTCCCTTATTTTATGGTGGTGATCGTGCCTCCCTATATAGTTCGGTGTCAACAAAACATTTTCGCACCCGGAGGAGAAAGTTGGTGATTGGAATTTCGTGAGAAGATTCCGTCAGAACGAAAAACGCCTTAAATGATGCCCAACCCACTTCCGGTATCATTTCGGTGACACTCTCTCCCATATTTCGCCATAAAACAAAATGTGCTGCCTTTCTTGGAGCTTTTTCGATGTTCTCCGTCAGTCCTATCTGGTAAGTATCCCATACCGCGCAGCAGTATTCTAAAAGAGGACGGACAAGTGTACTGTAGGCAGTCTCCTTAGAAAATGTAACCGACCTACTAAGTGTCCTGAAAATAAAACGCAGCCTTTGGTGAGCCTTTCCCACATCATTTTCTATGTGTTCTGTCCAATTTAACTTGTTCGTAATTGTAATACCTAGATATTTAGTTGAATTTACGGCTTTTCGATTAGACCTATTTATCGTGTAACCGAAGTTTAAAGAGTTCCTTTTAGAACTCTTGTGGATGATCTCACACTTTTCGTTATTTAGGGTCAGCTGCCACTTTTCGCACAATCAGATATCTTTTCTAAATCATTTTGCAGTTTATTTTGATCTTTTGATCTAGGCGCGCAGTCCGGAACCATGCGACTGCTACTGTCGCAGGTTCGAATCCTGCCTCGGGCATGGATGTGTGTGATGTCCTTAGGTTAGTTAGGTTTAAGTAGTTCTAAGTTCTAGGGGACTAATGACCACAGCAGTTGAGTTCCATAGTGCTCAGAGCAATTTGAATTTGATCTTTTGATAACTTTATTAGTCGATAAACGGAAGCGTCATCTGCAAACAACCAAAGACGGCTGCTCAGATTGTCTCCCAAATCGTTTATATGGATAAGGAACAGAAAAGGGCCTATAGCACTACCTTGGGGAACGCCGGAAATCACTTCTGCTTTACTAGATGACATTCCGTCAGTTACTAAGAATTGTGACCTTCGTGACAGGAAATGGCCAATCCAGTCACAAAACTGAGACGATATTCCATAAGCACGCATTTTCACTACGAGCCGCTTGTGCGGTACAGTGTCAAAGGCCTTCCGGAAATACGGAATCGATCTCAAATCCCTTGCCAATAGCACTCAACAAGAGCTAGTTGTGTTTCACAGGAACGATCTTTACTAAACCCATGTTGACTGCGTGTCAATAAACCGTTTCCTTCGAGGTAATTCGTAATGTTCGAACACAATATATGTTCTAAAGTCCTGCTGCATATCGACGTTAACGATATGGTCCTGCAATTTAGTGGATTACTCCTACTACCTTTCTTGTATATTTGTGTGACCTGTGCAACCTTCCAGTCTTGGGGTACAGATCTCACGTTGAGCGGACGGTTGTATATGATTGTTAAGCATGTAGCTAATGCATCAGCATACTCGGAAAGGAACCTAATTTTTATACAGTCTGGGGCAGAAGACTTGCTTTTATTAAGTGATTTGAGTTGCTTCACTACTCCAAGGATATTTACTTCTACGTTGCTCTCGTTGGCAGCTGTTCTCGATTCGAATTCTGGAACATTTACTACTTCTTCTTTTGTGAAGGCATTTCGGAAGGCTGCGTTTAGTAACTCTACTTCGGTAGCTCTGTCTTCGATAGTATCTCCAGTGTTATAGCGCAGAGGAGGCATTGATTGTAAATTGCCACTAGCATACTTCATATACTAACAGAATATCCTGGATTTGTCTGCCAGGTTTCGAGACAAAGTTTCGTCGTGGAAACTGTTATAGGCATCTCGCATTGAACTCTGGCTATCCTTTAGAGAAGCCCGGAATTTAGCGCATCTTAGGGATTTTGCGTCTGTTTAAATTTGGTATGTTTGTTTAGTTGTTTCTGCAACAGTGTTCTAACCCGTTTGTGTACCACGGAGGATCAGCTCCGCCGTTTGTTAGTTTATTTCGTATAAATCTCTCAATTGCTGCCGATACTATTTTTTGAATGCAAACCACTTCTGGTCTACACTTATATTATTAATTTGGAATGAGTCGAGATTGTCTCTCAGGAAGGCGTCAAGTGAATTTTTATCAACATTTTTGAATAGGTATACTTTTTGTTTGTTTTTCGAGGATTTCGGGATTACAATATACAGTATCGCTACGACAACCCTGTGTTCACTAATCCCTATAACGGTTTTGATGCTCGTTATTAACTCAGGATTATTTGTCATTTGCACTTTCTTTAGTTTCAGTAAAAACCTAAATTTGGGAAATTTGTGGTAAGTTCCTATGGGACCAAACAGCTGAGACCATCGGTCCCTAACTTAAACTGACTTACACTACGGACAAAACACATACCCGTGCCCGAGGAAGGGCTCGAACCTCCGAGGGGAGCCGTGCGAACCGTGGCAAGGCGCCCAAGACAACTCGGCTACCGCGTGCGGCTCTCTCTACCTGCATTATTCCGTGAAATATTGACTTTTGAAATAATACGGACTTTAGCATTTCCCTGCACAATATCAACAGTAAGGCTTCCAAGACACTTCCCTTGGGCACAATCTAAGTTACTTTGATACTTAATGATGACTCTTCATCCAAGATTACAAGCTACATTCTCCTTATCAAATATCCTCAACTGACGCAAATTTTCATTGATACGTCATAGTGCCTCACTTTTTATAATAGTATAGCCGTGGTACTGAATCAAATACTTTTCGAAAATCGAAAAATACTGCATTTACCTCCCTTCGTCCATTACTTTTAGCAGTCATCTGAGAAAATAGCGAGTTGGGTTTCACGTGATCAATGTTTTCGGAAATCATACAGGTTGCCATGGGGAGGTTATTCTGTCAGAGATACCTCGCTATTTTTTTAATTTAGAATATATTCGAAGATTCTATAACAAATCGATATCAAGGATACCGGACGGAAGTTTTGAGGATCACGTGTCCTGCCCTTCTTGTAAACGGGTGCGATCTGTGATTTCTTCCAACTACTGGGCAGGGCTCTTTGTTCGTGCGATGGGCGATGGATTATAGTTAACAGAACTGCTAACGCAGCCGCAAATACCATGCACCGTGTTAAGGGATCGGTCGAGCCATGGAGCTTCATTCAATTTGAGAGATTTCAGCTGTTCTCAATGTCCGATGATCTATTGGAATTTGCCGGACGCTGTGGCCGAGCGGTTCTAGGCGCTTCAGTCCGGGAATGCGCTGCTGCTACGGTCGCAGGTTCGAATCCTGCCTCGGGCATGGATGTGTGTGATGTCCTTAGGTTAGTTAGGCTTAAGTAGTTCCAGGTCTAGGGGACTGATGACTTCAGATGTTAAGTCCCATAGGGCTCAGAGCAATTTCAACCATCTATTGAAACTGATTAAAGGTAAACATATTATATGAGCAGAAGCGTTCTCTTCTGCAAATGCTTTGCAAAAAAGAGATGACAGTCCTTTTTGAACAGCAATCTGTTGTAGACTAATTATTATTGGTTTTCCCATATTAAGGATACTGCAAATAATTAAACAGTATTTTCACCATATTTATAACGCATCTTCCTAGTCATTCTGGGAGTATGGATATACGTTATAACACACACAAAAACTATAGGCCATGAAAGAATAATGCGAATGAGACGAAAATCCGTCGATGTGTAGTACATGTACAGAACAATGTGGATGATTTATCCAACAAAAAGTGCTTCAGAAATCGAGCAAGTAAGTAACGCGTTGATCCACATTTGGTGCTTATTCAGGTATTTATTCGATTCGGCATTATTAAGTACAGTTGTAGGATGTTCTCCTGAGGTATATCGTGCCAAAACTCTGTCGAACTGACGCGTTAGATCGGCGAAATCCCGACGAAAGATCAGTACCCAAAGACTGGAAAGTTGCACAGGTCACACCAATATTCAAGAAAAGTAGTAGGATAACATTATGAATTACCTCGAAGAAAACGATCTATTGACACACAGTGAACATGGATTTAGTGAAGATCGTTCTTATGTAACATGTGAAGTGTTGACTGCTATTGACAAGTGATTTCAGATCGATTCCGTATTTCTGGATATCCAGAAGGCTTTTGACACTGTACCACATGAGCGGCTTTTAGTGAAATTGCGTGCTTTGGAATATCGTCTCAGTTTTGTGACTGGATTTGTGATTTGCTGTCAGGGAAGTCACAGTTCGTAGCAATCGACGGAAAGCCATCGAGTAAAACAGAAGTGACTTCTGGCGTTCCAAAGGTAGTGTTATAGGCCCTTTTCTGTTCCTTATATTTATAAACGATTTTGAAGACAATCTGAGTAGCTGTCATAGATTGTTTGCAGATGACGCTGTCGTTTATCGACTAGTAAAGTCGTGAGAACAGCAAAACAAATTACAACACGATTTAGAAAATATATCTGTATAGTGCGAAAATTGTCAATTGACCCTAAATAACGAAAAGCGTGAGGTCATCCATTTGAGTGCTAAAAGGAATCCGTTAAACTTCGGTTACACGATAAATCAGTCAAATATGAAGGCCGTAGATTCAACTAAATGCCTAGGAATTACAATTACGAACAACCAAAAATTGGAAGGAACACAAAGAAAATGTTGTGGGGACGGCTAACCAAAGACTCCGTTTTATTGGTAGGACACATAGAAAATGTAACAGATCTACTAACGAGACTGACTACACTACGTTTGTCCGTCCTCTTTTAGAATACTGCTGCGTGGTGTGGGTTCCTTACCAGATACGACTGACTGAGTACATCGAAAAAGTTCAAAGAAGGGCAGCACGTATTGTATTATCGCGAAATATGGGAGAGAGTGCCACAGAAATGATACAGGATTTGGGCTGGACATCATTAAAAGAAAGCCGTTTTTCGTTCCGACTGAATCTTGTCATTAAATTCACCAACTTTTTCCTCCGAATGCGAAAATATATTGTTGACACTGACTACATAGGGAGAAACGATCACCACGATAAGGTAAATCAGAGCTCGTACGAAAAGATATAGGTGTTCGTTGTTTCCGCGAGGTTTACGAGTTTGGAATAATAGAGGATTGTGAAGGTGGTTCGATGATCCCTCTGCCAGGCACTTAAATGTAATTTGCAGAGTATCCATGCTGATGAGGTGCTGCCCATAATGCTCCGAACGTTCTCAGTTGGAGAGAGACCAGGCGACCTTGCCGGCCGAGGTATGGTTTGGCAAGGACGAAGACAAGCAGTAGAAACTCCCGCCGTGTGCTGACAGGCATTGTCTTTCTGAAGTGTCAGACCAGAATGGCTTCTCATGAAGAACAAAAAAAAAAAAAAAAAAAAAGACACCACGTGCAATGTCTTGGACGTACCACTGCTGTGCTGTAAGGGTGTCGCGGCTGACAACCAAAGAGGCCTTACTGTGAAAAGTTATGGCACCCCGGAGCATGACTCCTGGTTGTCGGGTCGTATGGTGGTATACCACCACTGTCCATGAGGTTTCCACAAACGCTTTCGGCCTGGAATCTCATTGGCTGGGGTAGAGCTGTGTTCATTCTTGAGTCCGGCTTCGAACTGAGCGAAAGTGCGTCTGGAGGCGCCCTGGACAGCAGTGGGATACCTACTTGACTCTTCCAAATTGGACTGTAGAGTGTAACGTGGTTACCGGTTCCAGGGTCTGCTTAGAATCGACGTTTAACGTGATCCAGTAACAAGTTTTTGAGGTAATATTATTTTGTTTCCATCGGGATGCTCACTATCGCTGAGCACCCATGCCGCTCACCATTGGAATGCTTGATTTCGTTGAGTATCCATGGCAGGTGAGCCTGTCATTATCACCTTGTGGGCATTTTAACTTATTAGAGTGGTTGTGGTTTGTGTTCCGCGTAGCGGCCAGCGTGAGATTTACAGCGGTTGGGCGGAAACGCACATCTAAATCGGTCCAGGGAGGCGACCGAAGTGAAGCATTCAGCTTCAAATGGTTCAAATGGCTCTGAGCACTATGGGACTTAACATCTGAGGTCATCAGTGCCCTAGAACTCAGAACTCAGGATTGGAACCTGCGATAGTAGCGCCTAGAACCGCTCGGCCACAACGCCCGGCGAAGCATTCACGTGGTTTGGGCACTTATCACAGCCAACCCCGTAGGAAACAGAAAACTACGTTACCATACAAGTAGCTTATTTGCTAGAAATGTCTTTTATTTTCCCCGTACACATTTACAACACACTCAAGCAATGTCTGAAGATCAGTATGTACCTTTTGAACAGAAAGGTTTACATTTACATCGTAAATGAAACGTAGAATCAAATGCTTTGTGTCTTAAATGCAAAAACAGGCACAGTGGATATTTGTCGATTACAGCGCCATCTTCCGCGATTGGGAAACAATGGTTTGGGTAGGCCGCAGGAATGTTTCTTTTTTCTTTTCTTTTCTTTCTTTTACTTACACACTTTCCTGCATGACGGACTGCCACCGACTCGTTGTTATGTTAGTAGCTATCGCTTGGTCTCACGCTGTTAGTAAGATAGTAAGGGACTTCTGTCTTGGTGCGTGACAGTGGATAAGTGTGGCGAACAGAAATTCGCGAAATACTGAGCAACAAATACTCTTAGGAAGAGCTACATACTCTGTGATTTACGAACTTTACCGTACATATGATAATGCGTTTATTGTCTCATTTGACGGACGCCATACGATGCTTGCCCAGTTTCGTTATTCAAACTTTAATAAATATATCAGTTTTTAATGTCCCAGTGCGTTTTCGTTAATTGCAGTTTGCCGACAATCAACAGAGTCCCAAAGAAAAAAAATCCAGATATACTACGAGGTAAAACCACTCGTAACAAACAAATGAGTAACCGAACGATTCTCTACAGTGATTTCGCATAAGCATTTCGCTTATTCTTCATATGTATAATACTTTTCACGATTTTGCGCGTTTCCGTCAGTAACTGCAAATATAGCCTGTAAGAAAATATTATGAAAACAATATATTACATATATGCAATGAAAAGTACATGCCTAATGACATAAGGCAGCTTCCTCGCATTTCGAGCTTCATTTAAATAGCATTATTTTAAAAGAGTATTACTGCTGTTAAATATGTCGCGTAACGCAACGTTAATGCCAGCATAGATGCAACAGGGAGAGGATTGTATAAGCGAGTATATTAAGTAATGCGGTAAAGTTCAAAGGTAATAGAGAATATAGCTTTTTCTGAGAGAACTAAGTGTTCTACATCCCACAGTACAATGAGGTATCTGCCAACCACAATCACTCACCTCGGGCCACCACAGTACTGATGAAACACGTGGAAGACTCTATCACCACTAAATTGCATCATAAGTGATACAATAAAAACATTTTTAAATATATGGCAATGCTCTTAAGTCATATACACTGAAGAGCCAAAGAAACTGGGACACCTCCCTAACATCGTGTAAAGCCCCCGTGAGTACACGGAAGTACCGCAACTCGACGTGGCATGGCTCGACTAATGTCTGAGGTTAGAATTACATTAATACCTTCAGCTGCTGATGGGCGTTGATATATATTAACGGGCACAGGTGAAAATGTGTGCCCCGACCGGGACTCGAACCCGGGATCCCTGCTTACATGAAGGACGCTCTATCCCGGTCGGGCACACATTTTCACCAGTCCCCGTTGCTATACGTCAACGCCCGTCAGCAGCTCAAGGTATTAATACAATCGTAATTTCGTTCTAGACGGCCTCAGGTCAGCAATGGTGTCTGTTCTATCGGACGAGACTCGTCCGACCAGGCAACATATTTCCAGTCACCATTAGTCCAATATCGGTGTTGAAGGGCCTAGTGCAGGCGTAAAGCTTTGTGTCGTGCAGTCATCAAGGATACACGAGTGGGCTTTCTGCTCCGAAAGCCCATATCGATGATGTTTCGTTAAATGATGCGGACGCAGCGATGGGGGAGACTTGATATTTTACCGGATTCCTGATATTCACGGTTCACTACACATACATCCTCACTTCGTCGCTACTTTGGAGATGCTGTGTCCCATAGCTCGTGCGCCTACTATAACATCACGTTCAAACTCACTTAAATCTTGATAACCTGTCATTGTAGCAGTAGTAACCGATCTAACAACTGAGCGTGACACCTGTTCTCTTATATTGCCGTTGCCGACCGCAGCGCCGTATTCAGCCTGTATTTGAATACGCATGCCTATACCAGTCTGTTTGGCGCTTCAGTGCATATTATTTAGTATTACCGAAGAGTAATTATTGCTCCATATTTCGCGGATTTTGCCTACTTCACTCAGCCACTACCACGTACCGTGACCAAACTAACATGATAACTGCACTCATGATATCCTTAATGAGATATACGTCTGTGTGCATCTCATATCTAGACCGCTACGCATGGCTGGTCTCATGCCACACATTCTGACTCGGGCAACGATCTAGATGAGAAAAACTGGCGATACCTGCAAGAAAATGACCCAGGTTCCGAGCCAGAACCACAATCCCACAACGAGGCAGCTTCAATCGAATAACCTGGTAGCTGGGATTTGTTGCAGCTGCAGTGTTCATTCCTTCGTATGGGCCATTACTATGGAGTAACACTTGTAAGCAGCAACAATCTGATGTAATGAAAGTTTACTTTATTACTGGCGCTTCCTGGCAGATTAAAACTGTGTGCCGGACCGTGACTCGAACTCGGGATATTTGCCTCACGGTGTTCTCTGCCGTCTGAGCTACCCAAGCACGACTCACGACCCATCCTCACAGCTTCAATTGTGCCAGTACCCCGTCTCCTACCTTCCTAACTTCACCGAAGCTCTTCTGCGAGCGTTGCAGAACTGGCTCTCCTGGAAGAAAGGATTTTGTAGAGACATGGCTTAGCCACAGCCTGGTGGATATTTCCAGATTGATATTGGGTACTTTATTACTGTTTAATTAAACAGCTTCATTAAACAACGAAAAAGTAACTCACATTATATGAGCTGAATCACTAAGATTAAACTGCGTAATAACAGCAGCGCCGTCATTCACTAATGAACATGAAAAATATCAGTTCTGCAGAAGTATGTAAAGATTCTTACGAAAATTCCAATAGAGTTGCAGATTCTCAAGATAAGAAGGCTACACACAGCCCGCTACACTGGCCATACTAATGTAAAAGTTGATTCCTTATTTGCCTCGCAAAGTCCAAAACATCCCCACCACGCCTGAGGTTTTGCGGACCTCCTACCACGCCGTGCGTCAGCGCCGGCACGGAGACCTGTCTCTGAACTAACAGAGCACCCCATTAATTCGGGCTGAAACACGCCACCACTCTCCAGGACAGGTGCAAGACCCACCCGTGGCTGGCGATAAGTCGCACGGAGACGTGGTGTGGATGTTTTACCAAATAGGCGCGCCTCCACTGACGGAACAGTTTCTGTCAACCTGCAGACTACAGGGCCCCTCATCATACAAGATACTTCCAGTCAGCGTTTGGTGTTAGGAAGCCTTCCAAATTTCGTATATACTCTACACTCGACACTCAAAATTATGTTTGAGAACATTTTTCATATTATCCCCACTATTTGTAGTTAAAGAAAGAAAATGATTACAGTGCTTCAAAAAGTAATATTTGCAGTAAACTGAAAAACGTATTGATTTAATTTTACATATTTTAAAAGAAGAAATGTTGAATTTTCTCGCGCAGAGTACGAGAGACTGGCGCGGCTATATGCGCACTGTTTTGACAGACAGGTGGAGCTGAGCTAGATAGGAGCTGGCGTGTATAGCTGGCTGTCTAACGAGCAGGCGATAACCGTGATACTGGCGGAATGTGTGCGCCACTTAGAAAGCGAGTGTCGTAATGACTGCAAGTCTAGTATACAGGCACGTTAATGCAAGTGCTTTTTCCAAGGGAGGGTGGTCTTCCCTGGCCCTCGCGACGTGTGACGGTGCCTCACGCCGCAAATTCTAAGATCGCAAGCTATTAGGATGGTGCATAAGATCGCAGCGTTTTCTTCTGTATATTAATATTGTTATAGGTTTGGGATTTTACAAGGAGTGTTATACGTCATTGGTCCCTTACCTGCATTTGTCGTAGATCCCTCGCCCAGCGCGAAGTTCCAAGCGACTGGAAAAAAAGCGCAGATGACTCCAGTATATAGAGAGGTAAAGAAACGGACCCGTAAAATTAGAGACCAATATCCCAAACTTCTGATTGCTGCAGACTCCCTGTACACATTCTCAGTTCGATTATAATAGACTTACGTGAGGCTAAGCAACATACGTCGACGAATCAACATGGCTTTAGGAAGCATCGTAAGTGCGAAACTCAGCTTGCCCTTTCCTCACGTGACATACTGAGAACTATGTATGAAGGGCAACAGGCAGATTCCATATTTCTAGATTTCCGGAAAGAATTTGACATCGTGCCCCATTGCAGATTGTTAAAGAAACTACGAGCATATCGAATAAGTTCACAGATATGTGAATGGCTCGAAAACTTCTTGAAAAATAGTACGCAGTATGTTGTCCTCGATGGTGAGGGTTCATCAGAGACCACGAAATGTCATAGAACGGCTGTTGTTCTTTATACAGGGCGAGGCCATCTAAATGTTCAATACATTAGCTCCGAGGAACAAATGGCAGTTTACTGAAATGTCCAGTCCTAGTTGCTTTTGGTAAAATATGTCAAAAGCTGGGGATAGCTAATTTTACGGGTAATTAAGGAAAGTATTAAATTGATGGGGGTGTTGAAGTAATGACAATTTAATAATTATACTTTGCTAACTTCCAGCATTCTGAAAGGCATTGTAGTGTCTCGAGAATTTCGGAGTAAATTCTAGAGACCCTCGTATTTCCACCGTCTTGAACACGGGTTATTTTAGAGACGAGTGTGGTAAAGTAGAACGTATCTACTGCACCACAATTATGTGTGTGCAGGACGGACATGTATAGGACGGATGATAGGCGCGGGCAGGTAGTCGCCGATCCTGGCTAACAAGGGGAACGCCTCAGACACGGCCAACCGATTCGGCTCAAATGTGGCAGGTTGCTTGTGTAGAACCTAAAATGAAATACTCCAAGATATTTTGGGTCAACACCCCCGCAATTTTGAGAAAATCAACCCTAAAGGTTTTGACGAGCAACGGACTCAGAATTAGAGCGATCGATAGATAATTGTAAATAGAGCATTTTTCATCATCAGGTATGGGGTCCGCAAACGCAAACTTTTCCAAAAATTGAGGAAAGAAACTTTTACAATTGTCGCTCCTGTACCCACATGGTAAACGCTTTTCGCCGACAGCGGCGATAGCGGAACAGCTAAGGTAACTAACTGGCTGGGAATCGGAGAACCCTAGCGGATGTTATTATTTTCGTTTGTATTTTTCCATATCTCAATTGATAGGGATAGGATGGTTAATAAGGTAAGTAAATTAATAAAGAATGATAATAATAAAGTAGGCAAACTAATTACCCCAACGCCGTTGGTTAGTAAAGTATTAAAATTTTAAGGCTTGTCACATGACCACAACTACGACTAACAAGGGGAGGCCGCCAATTGTGAAATTCAGATTCGATCCCTACTGCGCATAATAAAAGCTCATGGCCAGAGGTGTAATGTGGCAAAGCACCAAGATGCACTTCTCAGCCGTTGTCGAGAAAATCGACAGTTAAAAGAAACCGTTGCGGTGAAATACTCTCTACGGTTGATAGTTTTCTACAGCGTCGTGGCGCAACGGTAAACGCTCGGGTTCGTAATCCGAAGGTGGCCGGATCGAACAGCCGGCACGGTAGCTTAGCGTGTTCGGTCAGTGTGTTAGCTGCCGTCTGTAATAAAGAAACTGAGTTAATGGATCAACGACTAACTGAAACGGGTGTCTTGCCATGTCCGCCCCGAGCAGATACAATGAACAAAAATGAAATTAAAAAAATAAACAAAATAAAAAAATCAATGGAACGCCTAACCAATTAATTAGCAGCATAAGCAGCGCAGGGTATATGAAGCGTGTCGGGAGAGGCGGAAAAATAAAAAAAAAAAAACCTCGCGCCATGCAACATTTTTTATTATTAGTGTTTTGTAATTCATATATGAATTGCTTACACATATTGGTGAAGGCGGATCGCTGTCCAATTGTACCGCCTCAATTTTTCCGTTTGTTTAACAGGGTGTACCAAAGCTCTCACGTCCGCACTGATTTTCGATGATGTTATAAGTTGCGCTAGGGACCGCACCTACCTTCTTTCGAAGTTGGCAGGCAACTACGCTGTTATGCGGCGGCTCGTTTCGGCCCATTCAACATCTGTCCTTCGAGTGTAACGAGCGAGTAACGGAGTTTATATTTCATACCTGCCACAGCAAATTTGTGTACGTGGGGTTTGTTTTCTAATTCGAACGTTTGATTTATGCTATACGTATTCGTTTCGGAATATCGTTTCTACGTCTTCCATTAACTATACTTGGTTAACATTATGAAGACAATTAATAACATTAATGAAATACAACTTTGTTTGCGGAAAACATAATGATGTTCGAAGTTGCCAGTTTTTCCACGACAAACGACTTTCAACAACTTATTATATGCATAATTGTTGCAACTGATTGCTGGGAATTATATATATATATTGTGTGTATGTACACACATTTGAATTACAAAAAAACAAATACTAAAAAAAATGGTTGCATGGCGCGAGATTCGATCCGGCGAACTTCTGAATTACGAACCCGAACCCGAGAGCTTACCGCTGCGCCACGACGCTGTAGAAAACTATCAATCGTAGTGAGTATTTCACCGCAACAGTTTCTTTTAACTGTCGATGTTCGCGACGACGTCTGAGAAGTACATCTTGGTGCTTTCCCACATAGCACCTCTGGCCATGAGCTTTTATTATGCGCAGTATGAATTGAATCTGAATTTCACAATTGGCGGCCTCCCCTTGTAAGAGTGCTTCGAATTCCTCACGAGGGATCACAGACAGCCAACCGCGCGACGCTTGTTTACAGCGAGGCTCGGGACAGAATGCACGCGGGGAGAGTTATGTTGTCCCGGTTGCCTCTTCGTCATATCATAGTTGTGAATCTGGAAGAGAGAAGGTGTCCAGCACGAGCCTTATAGACGTAAATCGGAAAGAGTTGTTTTCCGCCATTAGGCTGCCGCGATCCTGGCGGATACAGTAGTGATTTTTCCATCATTAATGTGCCGAATGAAATAAGTTTCGTGAATGAATACAGTGTTATTCTGTAAGTAACATATGACGAGTGCTGTATGTAGTTTGTAGAAATTAGCTCGTCTGTTTATGCCGTAGTAACTAGTTATTATTTGTTGTCATATCTTTCAGGTGCATAATCTGAGTAACGGAGGATGTACACCCTTCGACTAGCGTTGTAATATATAGTTGGGAGCCTGTCACAGACGATGGCAAGCGGGAAGTTACTGTCACTGTGTTTTGGTTTGCAAAATACAGATGCATTATCAACGCACTACCGGAAGCAGCCAGGTGTGTTTCTCGGCGTTCCAGGTTGATAGAAAAGGCTATGGTCGAGAGATATTTGGTGGTGACGAACGAAATGACTTTTCTTGATACTGAGGTACTATACGATGAAGACGAAGCAGAAGGTGATTCAGTGGAAGATATCCCGACTAGTGAATCGCTAAATTGTCATAACACTTCAGAAATCTCCACGTCACTGGGAATATGTGCTTCATCCGTTCCCGATGAGTATCACAAACCGGTTACTAAACGACTTAACTACAGCTCTATACCCCTTGAAGTAAAAGTTAAGGCGGTAGCGCTAGCCAGGAATCATCCAAATTTGAACTTACAAACACTGCAAAAGAATGGAGCAACAACAGCCCTGGAACGGAAGAAGGACTTGAAATTGTGGAAAAGTGATATCGTTAAAGGAGGGACAAGATACGACAAATACCAGGCGATAAATATGTGGACATACGACCGAATTGTCGAATCTTGTTGACGTAACGAGAATGTAACAGCGAGAATACTTCTGGAGAGGGCTGCAGGTGCAGCGCTTCAATATACGGCCAACAAGGATTCTACGTCTGCTGCATCATTATCTTGGGCAAAAAATTTCAGATCGGGGTATAAAATTCGTCAACGGCGCGTCACTAAATACGTCTCTCATAAGGAAGTACAAAATATAGAAGATATACAGAAAGTGGGAGCTCTTTTCAACAGGCAAACGGCGTCACTTATGACCGGTTTTAATAGTGATTACGTGATCAACACCGGTCATACAGGATGCGAGCATTGGGTGAACATTCGACGCACGTTATCGCATAAGGGAGAAAAACTAATCCTTGTCGCAGTTGGTAGTAAAAACCTAGTAAGACATTCGTACACGGCGCAACATGCCACTACAGCCTCTGGAAATCTGTTACGTAAGGTTTTCCTATGTTTACAAGAAACGAATGTTACATTTGGTCCTCAGGTTATAGAAGAGGTCAACCGTTTAACCGACTCGTTGAAAAATGTTTACATTACCTTCTCCAAACTGACGAATGTGATTTACAGAACATTTCTTGAGAATGTTTTAAGACCATACGTTTCTGATAGCAAGTTTTTTCTAGTAGTGGATTCCTGGAGTGGACAAAGTAATGCTATATTATATGACACAATGATTATAGATGGCGAGGGTCAGCCGACGTGCACGGTAAAAGTAACACCGCCCAACTGTACACCTGTGTACGAGCTGTGTGATGTTGATTTCGATCGCCAGGTTAAAAACTTTATTTCCATTCTTCAGGATTGCAGTGTGCTTCTAGAAACCCAGTGGGAATTGGACAACTGCACGGATACAATAACTATTTACAACATAATTCATAACCAACTTTCAGCACCGATTTTTCACGCAATGATATCGTATGCGTGGTACGCATCAAAATTAATTCCCGAAAAAGACATTTTGAAATGTAAACCAAGTTTGTTTTCCGCCTACTCTTGGGAAGGAACAGTGTAGCTTTCGAAAGATTGAATTCATTAGATGTTCTTGGTGCCGTGAGTATATTTGTTTCAAATTTTTATGTGACAAGTACCACCCATCTCGTTGTTCGACGAAAAATGAGGACACGTATCAGTGACTGGAAGAGCCATTCTAAAGTGACCTGGAGTAACATTTTAGTTGTTTACTACCCCAAGAAGTTTCGGAAATTTATTTGCCTACCTTATTTTTATCGTTCCTTATAGATTTACTTACCTTATTAACCCTCCTATTCCTATCAATTGAGATATGGAAAAATACAAACGAAAATAATAACATCCACTGGGTTTCCTCGCGATTCGAACCCGGGTTCTCAGATTCCCAGCCAGTTACCTAAAATATCTTAGATTCCTCCTTTTTAGGTTGTACACAAGCGACTGCCAAATTTGAGCCGAATCGGTTGGCCATGTCTGAGGCCTTCCATTTGTAAGGAGTTACACGTCCAGCTCAAGGAACAAACGCGCCGTCTCAGTGCGATGTCAAACATTATTTGTGAATATTTGAATGTTGTTGAAAGACAAGAAGGAACAATTACTTATTCATTCTTTCTCTTACTTTTGTAAGGTCCAGACGGTTGTCTTGTTAAATTTTGTGAGATTTGTAGACTGTATTTATGGAAAAATGAATGTGATAGTTTCTGACGGACCAGAAGGTTCCGAGCTTGCGAAAAATGTTTTGTTATTGTTGTTGTTGTGGTCTCCAGTCCTGAGATTGGTTTGCTGCAGCTCTCCATGCTACTCTGTCCTGTGCAAGCTTCTTCATCTCCCAGATCCTACTGCAACCTACATCCTTCTGAATCTGCTAAGTGTATTCACCTCTTGGTCTCCCTCTACGATTTTTACCCTCCACGCTGCCCTCAAATGCTAAATTTGTGATCCCTTGATGCCTCAAAACATGTCCTACCAACGGATCCCTTCTTCTAGTCAAGTTGTGCTACAAATTGCTCTTCTCCCCAATTCTATTCAATACCTCCTCATTAGGTACGTAATCTATCCACCTTATTTTTAGCATTCTTCTGTAGCACCACATTTCGAAAGCTTCTATTCTATTCTTGTTCAAACTATTTATCGTACATGTTTCACTTCCATACATGACTACACTCCATACTTTCGGAAACGGTTTCCTGATACATAAATCTATACTCGATGTTAACAAATTTCTCGTCTTCAGAAATGGTTACCTTGCCATTGCCAGTCTACATTTTATACCCTCTCTACTTCGAACATCATCTGTTATTTTACTTCCTAAATAGCAAAACTCCTTTACTACTTTAAGCGTCTCATTTCATAATCTAATTCCCTCAGCATCACCCGATTTAATTTGACTACATTCCATTATCCTCGTTTTGCTTTTGTTGATGTTCATCTTATATCCTCCTTTCAAGACACTGTCCATTCCGTTCAACTGCTCTTCCAGGTCCTTTGCTGTCTCTGACAGAATTACAATGTCATCGGCGAACCTCAAAGTTTTTACTTCTTCTCCATGAATTTTAATACCTACTCCGAATTTTTCTTTTGTTTCCTTTACTGCTTGCTCAATATACAGATTAAATAACATCAGGGAGAGGCTACAACCCTGTCTCACTCCTTTCCCAACCACTGCTTCCCTTTCATGCCCCTCGACTCTTATGACTGCCATCTAGTTTCTGTACAAATTGTAAATAGCCTCTCGCTCCCTGTATTTTACCCCTGACACCTTAAGAATTTGAAAGCGAGTATTCCAGTCAACATTGTCAAAAGCTTTCTCCAAGTCTACAAATGCTAGTAACGTAGGTTTGCCTTTTCTTAATCTTTCTTCTAAGATAAGTCATAAGGTCAGTACTGCCTCACGTGTTCCAACATTTCTACGGAATCCAAACTGATCCTCTCCGAGGTCCGCATCTACCAGTTTTTCCATTCGTCTGTAAAGAATGCGCGTTAGTATTTTGCAGCTGTGACTTATTAAACTGATAGTTAGGTAATTTTCACATCTGTCAGCACCTGCTTTCTTTGTGATTGGAATTATTGTATTCTTCTTTTAGTCTGAGGGTATTTCGCCTGTCTCATACATCTTGCTCACCAGCTGGTAGAGTTTTGTCATGACTGGCTCTACCAAGGCTGTCAGTAGTTCTAATGGAATGTTGTCTACTCCTGGGGCCTTGTTTCGACTCAGGTCTTTCAGTGCTCTGTCAAACTCTTCAAGCAGTATCTTATCTCCCATTTCATCTTCATCTACATCCTCTTCCATTTCCATAATATTGTCCTCAAGTACATCGCCGTTGTATAGACCCTCTATATACTCCTTCCACCTTTCTGCCTTTCCTTCTTTGCTTAGAACTGGGTTTCCATCTGAGCTCTTGATATTCATACAAGTGGTTCTCTTTTCTCCAAAGGTCTCTTTAATTTTCCTGTAGGCAGTATCTATCTTACCCCTAGTGAGATACGCCTCTACATCCTTACATTTGCCCTCTAGCCATCCCTGCTTAGCCATTTTGCACTTCCTATCAATCTCATTTTTGAGACCTTTTGTATTCCTTTTTGCCTCCGTCATTTACTGCATTTTTATCAATTAAATTCAATATTTCTTCTGTTACCCAAGGATTTCTAGCAGCTCTCGTCATTTTACCTACTTTATCCTCTGCTGCTTTCAATACTACATCCCTCAGAGCTACCCATTCTTCTTCTGCTGTGTTTCTTTCCCCCATTCCTGCCAATTGTTCCCTTATGCTCTCCTTCAAACTCGGTACAACCTATGGTTCTTTCAGCTTATCCAGATCCCATGTCCTTAAATTCCCACCTTTTTGCAGTTTCTTCAGTTTTAATCTACAGGTCATAACCAATAGATTATGGCCAGTGTCCACATCTGCCCCTGGAAATCTACTACAATTAAAAACTTGATTCCTTAATCTCTGTCTTACCATTAAATAATCTATCTCATACCTTTTAGTATCTCCAGGATTCTTCCATGTATACAACCTTCTTTTATGATTCTTCAATCAAGTGTTAGCTATGATTAAGTTATGCTCTGTGCAAAATTCTACCAGACGGCTTCCTCTTTCATTTCTTAGCCCCAATCCATATTCACCCACTATGTTTCCTTCTCTCCCTTTTCCTACTGACGAATTCCAGTCACCAATGACGATTACATTTTCGTCTCCCTTCATTACCTGAGTAATGTCTTTTATCTCATCCTACATTTCATCAATTTCTTCATCATCTGCAAAGCTAGTTGGCATATAAATTATACTATTCTAGTAGGCATGGGGTTTCTGTCTATCTTGGCCACAATAATGCGTTCACTATGCTGGTTGTAGTAGCTTACCCGCACTCCTATTTTTTTATTCATTATTAAACCTACTCCTGCATTACCGCTATTTGATTTTGTATTTATAGCCCTATATTCACCTGACCAAAAATCTTGTTCCTCCTGCACAGAACTTCACTAATTCCCACTATATCTAACTTTAACCTATCCATTTCCCTTTTTAAATTTTCTAACCTACCTTCCCGATTAAAGGATCTAACATTCCACGCTCCGATCCGTAGAACGCCAGTTTTCATTCTCCTAATAATGACGTCCTCCTGAGTAGTCCCCGCCTGGAGATACAAATGGCGGACTATTTTACCTCCAGAATATTTTACCCAAGAGGACGCCATTATCATTTAATCATACAGTAAAGCTGCATGTCCTCAGGAAAAATTACGGCTGTAGTTTCCCCTTGCTTTCAGCCTTTCCCAGTACCAGCACAACAAGGCCGTTTTGGTTAATGTTGCAAGGCCAGATCAGTCAATCATCCAGACTGTTGCCCCTGCAACTACTGAAAAGGCTGCTGCCCCTCTTCAGGAACCACATGTTTGTCTGGCCTCTCAACAGATACCCCTCCGTTCTATCTACAAACCTTGCCACAGCGACCCCATTCCAGTAATCCAGCAAGATCTCCAGTCACTACTCAAATCCTTATGCCCACCTCAGAGCCTCTCCCTGGAGTCGATGCCTCTGCTCCACTCTCTCACTCCACTAATAAATCCTACCTTCTACATGATTCCTAAAGTCCATAAACCTAATCACCCAAGACGCCCCATTGTGGTCGGTTACTGAGAGAATTGCTGCTCTCATAGACCAACCCCTACAATCTATTACCCCTAACATACCTTCCTATTTAAAAGACACCAACCATTTCCTCCAGCCACCCAGAGTGGCCGAGCGGTTCTAAGCACTACAGTCTGAAACCGCGCGACCGCTATGGTTGAAGGTCCGAATCTTGCATCGGGCAAGGATATGTGTGATGTCGTTAGGTTAGTTAGGTTTAAGTAGTTCTAAATTCTGGGGGACTTATGACCTCAGAAGTTAAGTCCCGTAGTGCTCAGAGGCATTTGAACAATTTCCTTCACTGACTCTCCACAGTTCCTGACTCTTTACCACAAAGTGCCATGCTTCTCACTATTGGTGCCACCTCCCTGTACACTAATGTTCCTAACGCCCATAGCCTTCCTGCTATTGAACACTCCCTTTCCCAAAGATTGACAGATTCAAAACCAACAACCTAGTCACCATGACAAGTTTATCCTCACACACAATTTCTTCTGCTTTGGAGGCATTACCCACAAACAAATTCAGGGTATGGCTATGGGCACCCTCATAGCACCATCTAATGCCAACCTATTCATGGGCCATATAAACGAACCCTTCCTAAAAACAGAGAATCCTAAACCCCACTCCTGGTTCAGATTCAGTGATTACATCTTTGCTATCTGGAGTGAGGATAAGGATACCCTATCCACATTCCTCCAGAACTTCAACTACTTCTCCCCCATTTGCTTCACAAGGTCCTACTCAACCCAACAATCTACCTTCCTAGATGTTGACCTCCACCTCAAATGTGGTTACATCAGTACATCCGTCCATATCAAACCTACTAACCACCAGCAATACCTCCACTTCAACAATTGCCATCCATTCCATACCAAGAAGTCCCTTCCATATAGCCTATCCCCACTAGGTCACCGCATCTGCAGTGATGAGCAGCCCCAATCTAAATATCTCACTAAAGGCTTCACTGACCATAATTATCCCCCCATCGTTGTATAAAAACAAATCTTGCGTGCCTTATCTATTCAGTCTCCCACCACCTCCCAAAATCCCACTGTCTGACCACAGACGACCATGCCCCTCATAACTCAGCACCACTCAGGACCGGAGAAACTGAATTACACTCTATGCCAGGGTTTTGATTACCTCTTGTCGTGGCCTGAAATGAGAAGTAGCCAGACCACTATCCTTCCCATGCCTCACATGGTATTCTGTCATCCACCGAACCTGCATAATGTACCCATCCTTACACAACCCCTGCTCCCAATCCCTTACCTCATGGTTCATACCTCTGTAACACACCTACATCCATACATTCTCCTGCCACCACCTACTCCAGGTCAGGCACCATCACCACTAATCCCATCAAAGGCAGGCCTACCTGTGAATCTAGTCATGTGCTTTACAAGCTAAGTTGCTACCACTGTGCTGCATTCTATGTAGGAATGAGAACCAACAAGCTGTCTGTCCACACAAATGGTCACCAACAAACTGCAACCAAGAAACAAGTGGACCACCCTGTTGCTGAACATGCTGCCAAACATGATATATCAATGACTGCTTCACAGTGTGTGCTATATAGATCCTTCCCACCAACACCAGCTTTTCTGAATTGTGCAGGTGGGAACTTTCCCTGCAATACATCCGATATTCCCATAACCCTCCTGGTCTCAACCTTCATTAGTCACTGTTCTCATCCATCCCACACATTCCCTGCACCCGTTCCAGCACTATGCAGCCATTATTCCACCACCACACCCAGTCTTTTTATTTCCCTCCGTTTCTGCTACTTCTGCCACCCTCCCCACCTCTCCCCTGCCCGTGGTCTAACCTGCAGCACTTTACTCTACATCACTTCCACCCTCCCTCCCTGCCCCAGTATCCTCCATACCCCCACCCAGTTGCCACTCCTATCATGCAATGTTGCTGTGTGTGTGTGTGTGTGTGTGTGTGTGTGTGTGTGTGTGTGTGTGTGTGTGTGTGTGTGTGTGTGTGAATTGTGAGAGTCGTTGTTGTGTGTATCAGCGACACAGCATCTCCGCTAGATAGTGAGTAGCAGCTTTCTTTCTCGTAATATTGTTACATTCTATCCAGGATTTTCCATTATTTGAATATATATTATACTAATTCATGAACGAGATAGATGAGCACTTAAAATAAAGGGCCAAAGGGCCAAAATGAACTCCCTTGGCCTCTTTCAAAACAGAAAGAGCATATATTATTCAAAAAATTTCATGTAGAATGCCCAAGTACAAGTAGACCCTAATATAAGTAAATCTATATTTTTATTTGAATGCTCCTGACAAAGTACCTGATCTGACTATTGTTGTAAGCATACCTGTATTCATTCCATCTATGCTGCAATCAAATGGTTAATTTTCCATACCTGTGTGTGAAGTGTAAATATTCCATTGTACAATTTCCCTGTATAAAACTGATGTGCTCAATACTATGTGGAAAATGATTCAAAATCAGTAGCCAATAATTAATTAAATAAAAAAAGTCCATTTGCAGTGTATATGTACAAATTGAGAAAGCTCATTTTTCTTAGTAAAGCCACAAAGACAAGTTTTATGAAATTACACAAGTTTTTTTGTACTCAAGTTGATTAGATACACTAATTACATACAGCAGCAGCGTTTTTTCATCATAATGGTCCAGCTAGGCATTGGGGATATGGTATTCTTTGAGAAGGTACTCCACTATTTTCCATTTTTAGATCACCTACAATGCTCAAATATTTCAATATGTGTAAAACCCTAAAAACCATTAACAATACCCTCTAACACAACCGAAGGCCAGATAGAAGGTCAACTGTTTCAGGAACTACAAGAAATGGAAAGAATAGAATCCCATTAGTTGTCAACTGCTGGACACTGGGGGTTCTAGATAGTTATTTCCATAGCGGTACAAAAATATTTTGCTCACTCCAGTAACTATTCTCTCCGGAAATGTCACTGGGTTACCTGTAGTGGTAGCGTGTTAAGTGTCAGAGAATGAAACTTAGAGAGAATAATAACAGCTAGAGAAAAATAACAACCTCTGACAGTTATTTCCATTGTCGCTCCAATTGCTTTATTTGTACTAACTGACCAAACTAATGACGCAAGGGAACTCTAGTACATGTACAATGCCTTTAAGTTTGCTCCTATCAGCAACCACTCTGACATTAACTTTATTTAGTTTTTATGCTGAAAGTAGTGAGAGCGCACAAAATAACACATAGTTGTATTAATAGATGGCGCATAGTCTCTGTTATTTCCATGACATGTAGAACCTCTTCCAGATGACATATCCCTCTCTATCATAGCCAGATCTCAGATTAGTTGACGTGAAAGCATAGTATGATCTTCTGTAAACAGGTGGCGCAAAGCACTGTTATTTAAGTAACTGCTAGTATCAGATGAGCCCTTATCACAGTAACTGCTACTTCTCAATAACCAGTTATTTCTATCAGTTACGTTATTTTCTTGTCACCTCTAATGTACACCATTACGCCAGGAGATACTGATTTACTGAATACTGGGGAAAACATCTGCAGTAAAATTCATTTTTACAGCCTTATATACACTCCTGGAAATGGAAAAAAGAACACATTGACACCGATGTGTCAGACCAACCATACTTGCTCCGGACACGCCCCAACATCGTGCATCGTGCCTCCAGTGGTGTCGCGACAGGCGTGAATGGTGGGACGAATGCAGACGTGTCGTCTTCAACGATGAGAGTCGCTTTTGCCTTGGTGTCAATGATGGTCGTATGCGTGTTTGGCGCCGTGCAGGTGAGCGCCACAATCAGGACTGCATACGACCGAGGCACACAGGGCCAACACCCGGCATCATGGTGTGGGGAGCGATCTCTTACACTGGCTGTACACCTCTGGTGATCGTCGAGGGGACACTGAATAGTGCACGATACATCCAAACCGTCAGCAAACCCATCGTTCTACCATTCCTAGACCGGCAAGGGAACTTGCTGTTCCAACAGGACAAAGCACGTCCGCATGTATCCCGTGCCACCCAATGTGCTCTAGAAGGTGTAAGTCAACTACCCTGGCCAGCAAGATCTCCGGATCTGTCCCCCATTGAGCATGTTTGGGACTGGATGAAGCGTCGTCTCACGTGGTTGCACGTCCAGCACGAACACTGGTCCAACTGAGGCGCCAGATGGAAATGGCATGGCAAGCCGTTCCACAGGACTACATCCAGCATCTCTACGATTGTCTCCATGGGAGAATAGCAGCCTGCATTGATGTGAAAGGTGGATATACACTGTACTAGTGCCGACATTGTGCATGCTCTGTTGCCTGTGTCTATGTGCCTGTTTTTCTGTCAGTGTGATCATGTGATGTGTCTGACCCCAGGAATGAGTCAATAAAGTTTCCCCTTCCTGGGACAATGAATTCATGGTGTTCTTATTTCAATTTCCAGGAGTGTATATATCAAGATAGACGACAAACAATGTCATATAGTTATTTGCCATATCAAGCGAGAACAAATTCCCTCTCGGTCATACCACTACACTTCATAACTGTATCAAGAAGAAGATTCCATAAGCTAAACGGCAGCAGATGTCCAGGGCTGTTAAAATGACAATTTTTGCTATGCCTAGGTTGTATAATCTGAGTTGACAAGTAGCATAAATAATAGTTGAAGGAGACCAAAAGAGTGTTACAATACAGTACAAACATAGACAAAGACCACAGTATGGAGATAGCTACACATTGTATAAAAGTCTCATTCACAGTGATTATTAATTTTATAAAAATCGTTCATGCACTTGCAGCTTGTTTGATATTTCACTGTACACATATGGACCAAAAATTCACACAATTCAGAGCAATGATCAGTTAATGACTTCAGATTTCTAAAGTCAAGGCTATGTTTTTTACTTGTGGTGGCAGGCTGTTCTGTATCTTGGTTAAATGGTGCCATTGTTCATTGTTTGGACATGGAGTTTCCTATCTAATACAAAGTGTGTTGAAATGATGATAATGTAATAATAATCCTTTAAGTTACTTTCTCTTTGTCTTTTTATGTGTTTTTTCTGTGTTTCTTTGCTCTGTTTATATTTTGTCTTCATTCTTGTCCCATGGTTGTAATTGTAAATTGTGTGAAGTAACGAGTTGAAATTACTTATCCTAAATAACTGTTATTTTCTTAGCAACTGGTCATGGACCCAGGTGCCAGGTGTTGCAGTACAACAAATAATGGTGGAAAAAATTAATCCATTACCTATTTAGAGTCATGGCTCAAGAAGAAGTGGAATACAAGGTACTTTTGTTTAATGGGAAGAACTTTAGCAACTGAAAATTTATGACTGAAATACTTCTATATGAGCTGGAAGTGAGTTTTGTGTGAAAGAGATACATGGACATGGCTGAGACAGCTGAATAGTGTGCATGGAAGAAAACTCTTCTGGGAGAGCTTGGCAAAACCGATAAGAAGTGTAAGTCTCAAGTAATCCAAAGAATTTCACAAAGTTGCTTGGCGTAGGCCTACACCAAAAATAAGAAATACATTAATTCAAACATTTGAGCTGAAAGGTATGGCTTTTATTAAGAACGACCTTTAAAGATTAATGCAAATGACAATAACTCTTGAAATTAATTTTTTGGAGTTTCGTAAGTTAATGGGTAATTTGAAGGATCGGATGATAATATTGGAGGAACTGATATAGTATGCGGTTTCTTACAAACAATTCCACCAGAAACCGAAGTAGTTGTTACTGCTCTGAATACCTTCTCAAGTGAGGAATTGGAACCGAATTTCTTAAAGGGTAGATTACTAGACAAAGAAGCAAAACTTAGTAAATCTAAAGGTAACAACTGGACAGTAAATGAATTGCCATCGTCGACAGCATCTGACAGCAAGGTAAAAGGATGTATTCAGAGACAACCAAGTCTCAAGCTATGTATGATGCAGCCAAAGCTTTGTCTAAAATAAGATTTTAGTTGATATTGTGGATGCTAGGAGTTGTCATTTTTTACTTTGTAATTCACTGTTGCTATATGAATTCACATATTGTCATTTTGTTATATAGAGATAATGAGTGGAGGTTCGGACACTAGAAAATGGAGTGCCTAGTGGAGAAATCTAAACATTTCTTATGTATTCTTCTATTACAGTTCAATAGGAATGACAGCTACGGAGGCAGTCAGAAACATTCACGCCACATGTGGGAGGGGGATAATTCCATGAGACAGATCATGGCAAGAATGCAGTTTTCTTGTTTTAAGAAGGATCATTTTGACATTAGTGATTCAGCACATTCAGGAAGACAGTCAAAGTTTCATAAAGATTGTTTAAACACATTAACCCACAATAATCAATGTCAGGAAACTCGAGAACTGGCAAATGTTATTAACTGTGATCATTCTACCATCGTGCGACATTTGCATGCAATGGAGAAGGTTGCAAAAAGGTACCACATGCTCTAAGCCGAAAACACATAAATCAGCAGGTGGATGTATGTGCTTTTCTCATTGTTCGTGATCAGTTTGCTTGAAAGCAACGTTGACCATTCCTAACTTGTATTGTTATAGCCTTATAGGTGACAAGAAATGGTGTCTTTATCCTAAGATCATAAGGAAAAGAAAAGAATGGTTGCCCCCATACAAAGCAGCAACTCCCCATATAAAAGCCTGCATGCATCCATAATATTATGCATCTAGTTGAACACTGATGGTGTGGTGTAGTACAGATTGCTTCCCTGAGATGTAACCATCACTGATGATATTTATTGTCAGTAACTGAGACATCTTGTGGACGCAATTCGAGGACAACAACCAGGCAGACTGCGAAAAGTGATGCTACTCCACGATAACGCCCACGCCCATTCTGCTAGACTGACCAAAAACTTTATACTAGAATTGGATTGGGAGGTCATTCTGCACTCACCTTATTCAACTGATCTTGCACCCTCAGTTTTTCCTGCTCCCTATCGAACAAACTTCAAGCTAAGCTTTGCCGGATGCAAAAGGTGCTCCTACCATGGCTCGACGAGTTCTTCACCTCAAAACCACTCGATGTCTACAGTCATGGAATCAAAAAGTTATTTCAGCATTGATAGACTGTTGTAAATAGTGATGGAGAATATATTATGGATGAGTAGGGTGTGTATGTGTATCTGTTGTGTTTATCAAACGTACAGAAAAATGCAACAAACTTATGTAACAACCCAATATATGTGTTACAGACGTGGGAAACAATGCCATTATTGGGGAAAAATACAATGTTAGATTGCCACAAAAGCATAGAGGTATAGTTCTGCAAATTTAGCTAAATCTCTCCAAAAAATAAACAGAAATGAAAATAATTTTTCTTTCTCAGCTGTTACTGGAAGTTTTCCAGGTGGCAAAGTGGATTGGTTTCTAGATTTGAGGGTAACAGGATATTTAGTTAATTAATCTGTTCTTTGATGGATGTGAACAAACTGGTGAATCAAATAAGAATAAAGGTTGGAGAAATTTATGTTGAAAGCATAGTTTGTGGACTGGAATTTCAAATTAAAACTAAAAGGTGCTCTTCTAGTGTCAGGTTCACTAAATAATTAATTGTCAGTGCATAAACTATAAATGGCTGGATGATGCTTGTTTTTAAAAATTCAGCAGGTTCAATTCAAAAGGGTGATAGCTATAGCTGCAGCTCACAGAAATGATTCAATTGTGTATATACACACACTAACAAGGGGAGTGCGAGGGTTGGGAAATGAAGTTAAGAGTGGGATGGCATGTGTTGGCAGCACTACCCCATAGAGTTACAATGCCCCAGCCATACGGCCAGATGGCTAGCCACTCACGAGAAAAACACTCCGAAACTTTCAGTCCTACAGTATATAATACCCATGTGTCAGCTCACTGAACTGTATGGCACAGTGGTCGATACAATATTGGTAACAATTCTTGCTTCGTATTTCCAAAGTATGTATTTGCTGAAAATCAGGAGATTTAAAAGTGACAACGGTCATGAGTATATTTGCAAAGTCATTTACGAAATGGAGTGGCAGAGCGACTAAATCATACTGTCATTGAAAAGGCTCATTGCACAATTCTTGGACGCGAAGTTTGAAAGCAATTTTAGTCAAAAGTTACTGGCAGATACTTTTATCATTAACCGTAGTTATACTTCAGTTTTAGATGCAGAAATTCTAGAAATGCTATCGGATGGAAGAAAGCCAAATTTGAACAAATATGACTTTGGGTGTGTTGCATAGTGGCACATTCCAAGGAAAGTATTGAAAAGGAACTAGCGCATTAAAATGTTTCGTGACTGGAAACTGTCTAATTAGCCACAGAATATCGTGCGCCAAGCAACACAAAGTTGTATTTGGGAGAGAGGTAATTTTTGAAAAAGATAAGTTTCTATTTGTAGGTGAAAGCAATGATGATTGGATCTTGAAGAAGACCATTCAAGTGAACAATGTAATTCAGAACATTCTTCAGTTTCCTCAAAGTTAGTTCTGTTTTGAAGTCCTTGATTTTGTGCAAACTGTTGAAGGGAACTCAAGGCCCACAATGTCAGAAGAAGTGGAAGCCAGCAGAAACTTTTGCGGAAAAGCAATAGAATAACAAGAAAATTATGTTTTTCAAGGATTATGCAGTGTTTCCCTTGAATGCAAAAATATTCGTGGGAAAACTTACCTCAGAAGTCTGAAGACGTTCAGGTTAGGCATCATGAAGAAGAAGTAGAAGAAGAATGGAAAAAAAGCAATAAAGGAAAAACTGGGCTCTCAGTCATCTAATGGAACTTTGACTTATGCACCACTTACAGCAAATAAAAGTATCACTGACAGTAAGAGGATGTTCAAAGTAAAAATAGACATGTCTGGAAATATTGAAAGAGATATGACTATACTCCACTTGCTCAATTCACAACACTAAGAATGCTCCTTAGTGTGGTGAAGGAACATAATTCATTTATGGAACAAACAGATGTACAAAATTGATTCCTGCATTGAGACCTGGTGTAAAGATTAAGAAAAGTCTTGTATGCAAACTAAAAAAAAACTTTTGACAGTTTTAGAAGGAAATCATGTTTCGACAACCCAAAATTGGCAGATGTCTCTATGATGAAATCATTGATGATCATTATACTCAATTTGCTTCCATAAGTAGATAATATTCCAGCTAGATGTAATAGTAAAAAAAAAAGTCACCTACATTAAGAACTAGTTAAAATGTCGAATGTGAGAACTTGGAGAACCAAAATCATTCCTCAGAATAAATATGCAGAGCAACAGTGGCAAAATGTTTCTTTGTCACTATGTTCATATTGAATACTTATTGAAAAGATTCAACATGGAAGACTGTAAACACTGAGAACATCGATGGAAGTCAAATCCAGTGGAGATGCGTGTGGTCAAATGGATGAATTTAAACCAGATGGACAATTACTGTGTTTTTCAATGTATATAATGACAGCTGTGACCAGACGAAGTGCATCACTTAACTATTTTAGTAGACAGCAAAATAAACCAACAGAATTAGAGTAGAAATTTTTGAAATGAATTCTTTAATATATTAAAGGAACACTTGATGTTGGCAGGTGTTACAAAAAGGAAATTTTAAATGCTATTACTGCTATGTTGATTCTGACTGTGTTATGTTGTAGATCTTCTGTCTTCTTCACTTTCTTATAGTTTTTTGTTTGAAAATACTGTTTCTGGTGACAAGGAGACAGATGAGTTTCACTAGGAAATGGAAGCAGAATATCCAGCTTCGGCGACAGCTATGCCAGACACCCCATGGCTTAAGCATCTTCTTGAAGAATCTGTCAATTACGGAAGTGGGAACATAGATGACTGAAGCATGTGGATGTGAAATCCGTTCTACACAAGAGCTATACAACAAAGCCCATCTGAATGTTCAATACATTAGCTCCGAGGAACAAATGGCCCATATTTTACCAAAAGTAGCTAAGAGTGCATGTTTCAATGGACTGTGTTAAAAGCTGGGGATAGTGAATTTTATGAGCAATTTAGGAAATTATTAAATTGATTGGGGGGGGGGGGGGTGTTGAAATAATGACATTTTAATAATTATACTTTTCTAACTTCCAGCATTCTGGAAGGCATTGTAATGCCTAAGGAATTTCGGAGTAAATTCTAGAGACCCTCGTATTTCCACCGTCTTGAACACGCGTTATTTTAGAGATGAGTAGAACTGTGTCTACTGCACCACAGTTATGTGTGTGTGCAGGACGGACGTGTATGGGACGGATGATCGGCGTGGGCATGTAGTCGCCTATAGTTACACATCCAGCTCAAGGAATAAACGCGCCGTACTCCATGCGACATGAAACATACTGTGTGAACATTTGAATGTTGTTGAAAGAAGAGAAGGGACAATTACGAATGTAAGAGAAAGAATCAATAAGTAAGGTCTAGACAGTTGTCTTGTTAAACTTTGTGAGATTTGTAGACTGTATTTATGGAAAAATTAATGTGATAGTTTTCATACAACTAAAACATTTTTTGTAAGCTTGAAACCTTCCGGTCTGTCAGAAACTGTTGTGTGTGATGAAAATACAGTGAGATTGAGTTTTATAATAACTCCGTACACTCAAGAATATTTTAAAGTATAAAAAATTTCCTCCATGTAGCATCCTATATTCAGAGAAGAAGTCGTGCAGGACATCACAGCTGGCTATCCTGAAAAGATGATCGGCGAAGCAACTCCAAGTAAGTTTGATAGCCAAGAGGGAGTGTGAGTCTTGCACACCAGTACCACACTGACACCCTTAATCACCGGAAACCACCAGAGCATGTCAGAAAAAACACTATGGTTTACCAAATTATGCAATAAATTGCAGAGAACTGTCAAAGTGGAAATATTAATTTGTTTTACTTCATTACTATGCAATAATTAATGCAGAGTAATGTCGGAGGCAGCCACTTCCAGGTACGTTGGAAATGTGAGATGGTCTATGGACAGCTGATTCTAAGTGAGAAATGACAACCATGGCAGACAAAGCCCTGAATTCAAATATGTGTCCTAAGCTAACCACAACCCCATGATGTGAAATGCATCAAAGAGAATAGCAATCAACAATCTGTGCAGATTTAAAAATCGCACTTGCTTTGTTTATGGTGGTTAAAGCTAACCTCTACGAAGCAACTCGAGACGGACACACACACATTAACAATTATTTCCACATTATAGGTGACACAGGCAGATTCCAGGAGAAAAAAGAATGACAGAAAGAAAAATAAGGGTAAATAAAACAAACAATAATATCAAAAATTACGTGTAAACGAATTAATTGAATAAAAATAATAATCACATTCTTTTGATCGGATTTATAAATTGAAAAAAAGTTTCATTTGTCGTTTTTTGATCCAACAACTTTCTACGTCATGTTTATATGATAACCATTGCGCTAGGCCCCAACACAGGTATGTAGCTGGTGCATTAGTTTTTATACTTTTTCTATAGGTTTAATAAACATAACAGAGACTTCAGCGTACAATAATATATCATCCTTCAGTGCTTACGATGGACAGCAAACATTGGGGAAATTTTCGATTCTGCGAAATAGAAATGGCATGGTTTTCTGGTGAAGAATTCATTGAGTCATGTTCAGAACACTTTCTTAACCCGAAAGGGAAGTTCCATGAAAGTTATTTGATAGAGAGTGGAAAAGGCTCAAATCTGAGGCACAAGATCAGGTGAATAAGGTGGGTGTGACATGACTTCCCAACCCAACTTTTGCTAGACTGACAAAAAAATACTGTACGAAATGCAGGCAGGCTCTTTCATGGATCAGTATTGCTTCACGTGGACTTCCTGGTTGCTGTTCTTAGACTGTATAAGCAAGACATCTTTTCTGTTGACAGAAAATGTCAGCAACCACCGTTACATCTTGCGGAAGCAATTCATAATACAACCCACCATCGTCGTCCCACTAGATGCATAACATTATCTTTTGTGAAAGCATGCAGATTTTTGTATGGGATGTTGCTCCTTTGTTTGGCCCCAACCAATCCTTTCTTTTCCTTATGTTAGAATACAGACACAATTTTTCATCACCAGGATAGTGCTGCACTAGTGTCAGTCTAGTCAAGGGAAAGGGAAATTTTTTCGAAATTCAATGAAGGCGCTGTTGGGGGATGAAATCTGGGGCCGCTGGCAGAGTGCCGCAACAGACAACAGGCAGCAGGCCAGGCAAGGTAAACATGGCACCTGCCGTCGCAGAGCTGCGACAGCGGTATTGCATGCACGATTTGTTTTGAGTGGAGCAACAACAAGGTAGGAAACTGCAGCGTTGCTCTTAGTTAGTGGATATATGAGGTGGGGCACTAGGCCAGAGCCAGGAGAGGATATTTGTAAATGGCTGACCTGTAGGAATTTATCCCTACAATTGTTCCTGTCTCTCTCTGACACTATGTCAGAAGCAAGGGAGAAACCAATATAAATAGACGGGCAAGTTTAGCTTGACAGGGTCTGCCAGGTCAGTGGAACGTCGGGACAGACCTGTGCTGCTCTATGCTAATAGTGGCCAGTCTGGCAGCAATATTATAAGCATTCTGTATAAATTTTGTACTTTGTTTCTATGTTGTTGCTCGGGCTATATTCTGCATTGGGGGACACAACGCCAGGGGAGGGTAGAATGGCATCCTTCCACTTGGAGATAGCATGGTCTGCCTGAAAAACGGCAGTGAGAGAGGTCTGCAGCAGGTCCAGGAGGGTCTCAGTTCCACTCTAGTGTAGTTGCCAAGTTTGCTTCCCACCTGGCATACTGGGTCCGGGCGAGGCGTACCCTGAGGGTAGCAGAGCAGCACTACGACAGCGCCAGAGATGGCAGTGGGTGTTGCCATCCGGCAAGCACCATTAGCGGAAAATTTCAGCACAGAATCCAGGTGCGCGAAGGTTTGAGTCAGGTCACTAGTTGGGAGCAGCGGTGGCCTGAGGGCCACGGGTCACCAGTACATCCACCTTCATCCCTTGGTCAGACAGAGCAGGCCTAATGGGGCAGAGAAAGTCACAAGGCGCTACGCATCGCTGGGTGGTGACCGGGAGAGCGGCGGCCAAGTTCCGTTGGCAGGCAGCCTTGATAACAACAGCAGTGGCATCGGCATACCAGGAGTCTGCTGAGCCGGCTGGACTTGCAGGACATCGGGTGGGCAGCATGCTGACACTACGCTTCACCATCAAATACTGTAAATTAACTGAATAAAGCAATGTTACTGAATACCGCTGTATCACTCTGCACTGTCTCTCAAAATTCTTGAACTTGCTCGGCCTCCTGACGAAATACGGTGTGGTGGGTCCCAGCTTCAGGTCTGCCATGTGGAGTCCCGGGTTTGACCCCTAACCCCACAACAATTGTAATGTTCAGTATTTCATGAGCCACTTGATGATGAGCAAATAGAGATAGATATGACCACCAACTGATTTTTGCGATTTTCACTTCGGACATGCGGTACTCATACACCTCATTTTGAAACCTTTCTGTTTCATGCAAAATTTGCACAGTGGTGGAATGATCATGATCATCAATGACCCAGATCTTGAATACATTGGCATGCATCACTGAGGATTAATCTTTCCATGATATTCAGGAAGGCCTTCGCATTTTTATGAACTTAGTGGGTCACTAATGTGAAAATGGTCCTCCTTTAAATGAGAAAACCATATTCTTGCTGTGCTCTGATGAATAGCATTATCCCCACATATGGTGCAGATGTTTCTGGCTGCCTTCACTGCTGTCACCCCTCTACTGAACTCAAGAAGAAAATGTTCAGATTATTCCATTTGGCACTCCACTTTCTAGCGTCCACAGCTCCACTCACTATCTCCAAATGTCAAAATGTAAACTGAGATAGCAACAGTGAACTACAAATTAAAATGGCAATTGATGAAGAAACCCGCAGCAACATGCAAAACGAAAATGCTATTAACTTGTGTGTGAACCTTATACGTGTCAAAGTGTATGAAAAAGCTGATAGTTATACATATGTTACATAATTGGGCATAAAGTGTTTGACACACAATAAATAAAGGTTTTGAGTTTGATAATTTAATGTTTTTTTTCAATTGGGATTAACAAAAAGATAGTTGTGTTCTCAGTGGAAAGTGAAAAGCTGCTGTATCACATATATACCTAGTATATGACAAAGTAGTTGAGAGGAAAAGTAACAAATTAAAGGAAACTTCTGTATTCTCAGTACTACTTCATGATTTCAAAATGAGTGGTGCACAACTCTATTGATAAGAACAAACTGGATAACAACATTTCCTTGTGTAACAGTAAATGAGGTCTTAATGAACAGTCTGTAGTTAATCTTAAGTTTGTATCAGAGAAAGCACATTATTAAATGTTAATATAACATAGAGGGAAGGTATGACTCAGTGAAAGACACAGTAAGAGTGACAGAATGGAAAGTAGTAGGAAACCCATGTATCAAGTAAAACTTAAATATGCTATGTAGACACTTTTGACACAGAAAGAGATATAGTTTCAATTTTTAAGTTCAGTGAACCCAGTTTTATGTATGGAAGTGAGGGGGACATAGACGGACCCATAGGAGGGATGGTGTTACCTGGGGTCAGGTGGATACATAGAGGAAATTACCTATACTATTTTTGTATGGAGGTATAAAAGAAGGGACAATATCATCTCAAAAATAATATATGTACACAGTGTCTGTCCTAAAATTGAGTTGTAAATGTTGGTGCTACAAATATCTTAAGCTGCAATGTGATGTTGTGTCACAATAATGACATAGTCTCCAAAATAGTCAAAAGTAAAGAGACTTAGCTGGAAAATGACAAGTCAACCTGTACAGAGACACCATTTAATATTTGTCACAAATCAGATTTGAAGTAACGTAGTGCAGTACAGAGCGCAGAATCAGCATGTGACTCCCTATGGTAAAGAACAGTTAAACTATTTCCACCAAAACATGGTTATAAACTATGTCCTTACGAATTAATTACATACTATTACACATAACTGGAAATGTTATAAGTGTGATCAAACTTAACAAGAACTTGAAATGCATTTATTATCTCTCACGCCGAGGAACGACATTCGTAATTGTTAAAAACATATTTTAAGTAATCAGTAGGTGTGGGCCAACCAACCGTGTGTGCCCTTTGTCGTGTATGTATAGATTTGTGAAAAGTGGAGTTAACTAATTAAGATCAGCAAGGCACAGCAGTGTTTGTGCTTCCACCCTGCTGTGGAGGTCCACCTGTGGGTTGAAGTCATGGCTTGGCAGTGTCTTTGAACTCGAGGAGAAAATGGACACTGGCGACCACGATCCAGAAACTTTTCTGTCACAGAAAGATTGAATGACAGCTCCTGTTATGAGCCTGGCCACACCTACATACATATTCCACCAGAAGCTGTAGTGTGCGTGTACCCTGTGCCACTACTAGTCATTCCCTTTCCTCTTCCACTTGCATAAAGAGTGAGGGAGAAATGAATATCTATATGCGTCTGTGTAAGCCCCAGTATCTTATAGCTTATCTTTACAATTCATATGCAAAATGTATGCTGCTGGCAGTAGAATCATTCCGCAATCAGCTTTAGATGCCAGTTCTCTAAATTTCTCTATACAGTGTTCCTTAAAGAGAATATTGCTTTCTCTCCAGGGATTCCCATACGAGTTCCCAAAGCATCTATGTACAACTTAGATGTCATTTGAAAATACCGTTAACACATCCTTCTCTCTCTCTCTCTCTCTCTCTCTCAGTACCTTAGAAACTTGGTTTCAGCTAAATGGGCTGAATCTAAACATATCTAAGACTCACGTGATGCAGTTCAAAACCAAACAGTCAAAATGTGAGCAAATTAAGATTGTACACAACAACCAAGTTATAGAAGAAGTTGACTCAGTCAAATTCTTAGGTCTAAAAGTAGATGAAAATTTGAGGTGGCAGGCACACATTGAATACCTTGCAAACAAATTGAGCAGCTTTGCATTTGCAATGCAAATATTATCAACTGCAACGGACATTGACACGCGGAAAGTAGCATATACAAGCTACTTTGAATCCATTATTAGGTATGGTATTGTTTTTTGGGGTAACTCGACAAACATAGTGCGGATACTAAAAATACAGAAAAAAATCATACGAAATATGTGCACTGCCAATCACAAAGAACCATGTCGACCATTATTTAGGAAACTCAAAATATTAACTCTGCCATCCTTATACATATATGAGATTATTATATTTTTGTACTCCAGACGCGACTTATTTGAGGGAAACCATTTTGTCCATTCACATGATACCAGAAACAAAGAAAATTTTATGCTCCCCACCCACCGCCTCAGACTGTTTGCCCAGGGACCTCAATACATGGGAATGAAAATTTTTAATAAATTAAAAGGGAACAAGTTGATGCAGATGAATTTAGGTTCACTTAAAAGAAAGCTATATGAGGTACTGACAATGAAGTGTTATTACTCAGTGGATGAATTCATGCAGGACAATCTGGAAATTTGAGCTGGGTACAATGTGTTACATGTTCCAAGAAATATCCTTATAGTGTTGTTATTTATTATAGTGCTATCATTAATTAATGTAAAAATCATTGTAATTGTTTTATAAATTTTTGACATGTCTCCTGTACGCAAACCAAATGGATTGCAAATGTACGTCATGAGATGAATAAAACACAATTCACAATTCACAATTCTCTCTCTCTCACTCACTCACTCACTCACTCACACACACACACACACACACACACACACACACACACACACACACACACACACACACACACACAACCATAAATGTTGTCTAAATCATCTTGTATCACAGCACCATCTGCAAACAACCGCAGATTATTCCCCACCCTGCCTGCCAAATCATTATGTTTACAGAAAACACTTCCCTAGGGGCATTCCTGACAATACCATTGTTTCCGTTGAACACTCGTCTCATTAGAGGAGTTTGTTAAGAGTGGTTACATTACTTTATCATGAGTCTGAGTAGATATGTGCTTTCTTAAGGACCTCAAACATCTGCTAACAGAAATAAAATTACATGGCCAGAAGTATTGGAACTGCACAGCAGGTCCACTGCATCAAGAAAGTACAAAGTGCAGCAGCAAATTTAAAGATCTATTCACAGCAAATGAGAGACAAGAGTGTTACTATGGAACGGTGGGTTTCCTACGGATTTCCATGAATACTACTACAGGTTGTTGAATGGAGATGTGGATCGTGTGCTGCCTAAACCAGACATAAGTACAGAGAGATGACAAACCAAAGATTCTGTGTGAGAGCTCCCACAGTTGTTTCTATTGGTATTTTGAAGGAATAAATTGCAACGGGCACCAGTATATTTGATTTACCTGTTGCACCAATCTGAAAAATCCAATAAATATTTCTCACTGTGGAACAATGAATGGTAAATGGTTATCAATCTCATACCCTAATATTTGTGTTTTGGAACAGATGAGACAGTATGCCATGCACTTGTCACCACCCACTTTCTGGGAGAGCACGGTGAAAGCATCATTAAGAATGGGAGGTTAAACCCTAGTATACCTTTCTGTTTACATCATTAGGCCTTCACAGTTTTCCTATCGATGGCATGGAATAAACTGCAAGTTCCTCTTTTTCAGTTTGCAAAAGCCACAAGATTTTACATACCACTTAAAATTTTGAAAATGGTGCCTTAACAGGATAAAGAGTCACTCCCTAAACGAATGTGATAATTAACGTACCCTAAATATGAGTGTAAATTTATTTACCACAACAGGGCTTATTTATTGCGTCCGAGTGTTACTTAGGAGTAACAATTGTTTCTACACAATCAGAACAAGATTATGAAATTTTTAGATATGTTTTTCAGATTTACTTGCCCCTTAAGGTTTTAGGGAGATATCAAGCTTTCAACAGCTTCTCTGTTATTGACAGGACCTGCCTGTTGAACCGCACACTGTCATCCTCTGTATATAAAAAACTGTCACAGTGTTACTGGCAGAGCTAACTCTCTTAACTGAGTATGGAAGAAGCTCCCAAATGCTCAAGCTATCTGTGCACCCTCATGTGGGAATAGGAGAAAATTATCCCATTATGCTGTCACAAAAGAAATTTTGATTATTGGAAAATTCTGTTCTAATGTAGTGTATAACCACTCAGATACAACCATTTCAGTGTTGTGTATTTGATAACAGCACTTGCCACCATTATCTTTCTTCCCAATTCCAAATTTTATGGACAAAAACGTTGCAAGAGTTTGTTTTACATCTTGAGGTTGCTTCCTGACTTACACATCAAATTAATAAACACTGCCAGAGATGAAATAAGTTATATGTGAGATATCCTTAGGGAGATGAATTAAAATACCTATACATGTCAAACATATTTTTATTTCTTTCTGGATGAAGGCATAGCCGCTTACACTATAATTCAACAACATTGTTAACATCCACTTTCCGCAACAGGCAATAAAGATATAAAAATAGATGATGTATATAAATCAAGAATTTGCTTTCATAAGAGATCAGTAACAAAATAATAGTAAGTGGCCATAAAAGTGTAAATCAGCATCAACATATTACAATGACTTACAAAACACTGCGAGTGACAGTAGGGGATAACTTTAATAATGTATTTCAGGATAGTTAGTAAAATTCTTTAATGTTCAGAACATACTAACAGTGAAACATCATACTAAACTTAAATAACATATTATACACAAAGAACTTTTTTTTTACAATTATAGCTCTGAAAACTAAATTACAAACAAGTGTTAGGCAATGCTATACATAAATTCGAGATAAAAATGGCAATAGTGACAAGGATTCAGATGAGGCATTAAAGAAATGGTACACTGGTGTATTTAACATCCAAATGAATACAGAATTCCATCAAATGAACAATTCAATCATATCATTTAATTTTACTTTATTGTTGCAGCAACATATGTGCACACGAAAAATTTATTGAATAAAGCAGAAATTTGTATTAAGCAGTCTTGCTTCAGGTGGTAATGCAGTCATCATTGCACTGATTAACAATCAACTCATCTAACACAATAAATAAATAATTACAAATTTACTGTCCAGTGAATAGACTATTATAAGTGTTGTTCATGTCATCAATGTCGTTATCATCGCCATTAATACTGTTCACTGTGCTGTGGGTTATTTATGTAATGTTATAACTTAACTGGGTCAAAGAGCACTTCGTGACACATTTGATGCTGTAGAATTAAATACTCTGAAACCCCTGATGGATGTTCTCAAAAAGAAGTACATGCCACATATGCACAGCCTTTATTGCCACTACTTTAGAGGCAGTCTTGGATAAGGTAGTGGTAAGCTGTCAAGTTACAGTTCACAGTGCCGCAAACGTATGTCGGCTACCCATGTCTTGTGTTGCATAAGAAGGGCTTTGATGCACATACAGATTCATATCCATATAAAATTTGAGAACTGTTGTTCATGTGTGGAGTGAGGATGGGTCTGTGTAGGACCAATTTTCTCTTGGAAAGGAAACTGAAGCCTCTTCGCAAGTGTCACGTTACCCACTGCACCTGCAAAGGGAGGTACAAAGAACAAGGTGTGGTAGACAGCGTGATAGCAGTACAGATTGATCCAGGAGTCTAAGAAATATGGAATGTCCAGTACAGCTAGGAACAGAGCGTAATCCTGGTGGCTGCACACCTATCAAGAGAAATTCTTGCACCCCAGAGATGGTCATCCACTCAAGAATGTTTTCATTTCCACGCCAGTCCCATTGTAGCACTAGTCCCATTGTCAAATCAGCCCAATCGTAGCACTAGTTATGCTGTTACATCCAGAAACATCATAGAAATGACGTTTCTGATTATCACAGAATGTCATTAGCTCTGATAGTATTGTTAACATGTGAATACAGAGCTCATTTGTTTTACACAAAAGTAGTATTGTTTTGACTTCTCCCATATGATGCATACAAATATAAAGTAACCAAGCAAAACTGAAGCTAACACAGCTAACATTTACAGCATTAAGTATCAGGTACCAGCTAGGCATCTTTACACTTAAAAATGCATGCAGAAATCAGTGTACAGTAAGAAAGGAAAGAATGTCTTTAAGCATTAATCTGAATGTTACTAAGTTTACATTTAATTTTGAATATTTTAAGATAATTGTGCATAAACTATTTTAATTATTATCATAAATTATAACAATCTGTTTGGAATTGTGTTGACCCAAACTTAAGTTTCCTAGCGAACAATAAACATTTACATACATAATGTATAAACAGGTTACTATACAACATGAATAAAAGTACTTACGTAACTAGAAACATTCTAGATTAAGGAATAATCATTATGTCAACATGACAAATTACTATCAAGCAGTTACAACTTTTACAAGCAGCGCAATGGCAGATTTCTATAGTGATGTTTGCTACATACAGAATGTAAACATCAAAGGTAATTATAAGTTTAAGGTAGAAGATCAATTTTCAACATTTGGTAAATACAACTTCAGTTATAGCTGAGCAGTCTAAATATGCACATAGTGCAAACTTCACATCATCCTCTGTGTCATTCATTTTACATTATTGTTTGCACAACATACTTATATGTAGCATCTCTGTCCCAAATAATCCCACCGCAAACCTCATAGTTTGGGCAATTACATAATATCAGACTGAATAACAATATTTTTGGCTTATACAGAACAAAGCAGTTATCTCACAAACAGCTGTATTCACATGATCTGAGTAAATATCAGTTTTGTCCGACTCATGTTTCAAGATAAACAAAACAACAGCCAGTATTTTCTACAAAGGAATAAAACTGCACCATAATTTTTTTGAATGCATTAAAACCCTAATATTAAAAAAAATGAAGCATACCTCTCAAATAGTTAATACTAAAAAGTCCATGATTATTTATATAACATCAAGCAGGCATTGAAAAAATTATTATTATTTAACTAGAAATAATGTGAAATTCTGCACCCAGTGTCTGTGATGGATAATTTCCATCCTTCATCCAATTTTGTCATCTTAACTTTGTGGTGAGCTGATGACTCTGCTTTTTCAAATGGGCTCAAGAGACAACACAAAGAATACAAGGGGATGCTAAAAGTATTGTCAAGGTACTTAAAACAGCTGAAAGGCAGTGCCCAAACTACAAATATTCGCTCACCCAGTGTGTAGTTATGCGACACAAACTGTACTTTTTTTTACATAAATTGTAAACTTGTTTGGCAATGTGTATAAAAAATTGTACAAAACACTTCAAAATTAACAGCAGATCATCATCATCTACAACTGTAAAAGATGTTATTGATGTATGTATGGATTAGTTAATTAAAAAACTGTTTCCTCTTTCAATTAACATGACATATGTAATATTTCATAAATATTCTATGGTTGAATAAAGTAACTTACTAATATTTTCTGCACAATTTCGACTTTAAGCCCATAGATGCACACTAAATGCGGCAACATAACATAGTACATAAAACCAAAACCATTGGGCTGGGTCTCTAAAAACTGAGGAGTACACAGTACTGATTGTGACAATTGCATCAGATTTTATCTTGGCCTGACTGGCAGCAACTTCAAGATATCATAAGTACAAGGATGCTTTTAGACTGAAAACATTTAAGTACATCTGCAACTGCCACTCACATGGCTCAATATAGATACAGCATTTCAAACACTAAAGATAATCTACAAACAAAATATACAACTAACTTATGGAGGAAAATGGGTATCTTAAAATAACTAGAAATATGCATTCACACCTTCAATTCATCTCAGCAAATTCTAAATGAGCAACTACAGCTGGCTAACAAACAATCCTGAAAATGTTCATTGCACTTTTCTCACAAATTAAACATGATTGATCTGTGTTAGGACTCTGAACAAGGGTATGCTTATTCCACCAGCTGCCCAACTTAACATCCATTGAAGAATATTGTCAGGGACCAAAATCAAAACACATGCCATTGCTTCTCGAGAGTAGCCTGATAAATCTTCTTGTTAATTTCTCCTATGACATGCTACAATTAGAGTTCCTCACTTGTAAGAAGTGCACTTTTCTGGACAAAGCATTTTTCTGTTATTTAGATTTGTATCGTCCACACATTCTTTACTTAACATACAGTAGATGAGATGTTTCCTTGTTAAGAAATGAGTGATATCGTTGGTCAGTGGATAGACTTTTCACTGTAAGCAAAATCATTACATGTGAAGTACTTGTCAAAGGCTGCAACTGATGAAAAATACTGTGAAGTGTGTGCACAACACAGTGGATTGTTTAGAATAAGTGCATTGTCTATAATTCTTAACTCTTCGTGTGTCATGCTGAAAATGCTTAAGGACCAAAGAAAGCCTAAATGATACCGACAAAACAAATCGAGGGTATATAAGTATTTCATTTTATATTTTATCAAATACATGTATATTAGCACATTGTTGCAATTACTTAAAACAAAGTAAGTAAATAAAATAAAAACCTGTAGACAGACATAATAGCTTGAGACTGGTAATGGCATTTAAATAAATACTTTTAGAAGTACTCATGGTTGGTTGCATTCTTAATCAACATTTGTTCACAGCTGTTGAGTTCAGAAAGATCCAGAATGGATAAAAGACCATTAAAATTATATGCTAAGCTGACAACAGCCAATGATCCAACATTACATATTTATAAAAGCATTTCAACCCTCAGAGAAATTTTGAAGTGAAATTATCTATAAAACGTGATAAACTGAACTGTACATTTAACTATGTGGGCCCGAATAGTATGGAAACAAATGTGTACCCAGTAACTTAGATCCATAAGGGAATGCATCACATATCCTGTGACTATCTACATACAGCAAATAATAATGGTGTACAGGCATTTTTCCATATTATAAAAAGTTTTTACATCTATTTATCATGTTTTATGTTATTTAATTACAGGAAAATTGAAAATAACTCTGTGGGCAGCTACTGACAGGTTATGTATACAGAGATGCATGCTGAACTGATTACAAAAAATGCAATATTAAATACTTTTTATTGTATGCAGGCCTGCAAGGGACTGCAGGTGCTTTATGTGGATCAACTCAGTTTCATATAAGCATCATTTCATCATACTGGAAGAAAAAAACATCAGGACAGTGGAAGTTTTATAAAACTAAACAAAACAAACCGGGACCAGAAATGAGAAAAATCAGTAAAAAGTAGTAAATAGTGTTATGATGATGAAACTTTCCAAAATATTACTAATGTTAACAGTTTAATTCCATTACCCACAGACATTCTTGAATTCATTCACAAATTACTGAAACTATTGTCACTGATAAGCTTATTAAGCAAACGACTTCATTGACATGAATGTTCATAAATATCCTGAAGCTTATTAGCAAGAAAAACAGATATAAAAGACTGAAGGTGACACTGTCAAAAGGGTGCAACAGTAAAGAACTGACTTATTTGTAACTACAGATTCTTTAATTTTTTGTATTTTCATTAAATACGCCACCAGCTTGTTCCCCTATCCAGGCATTTTGCTATTTCATACTTCAAATATCTGTATCTGTGCTTACAAACATATCAATTCTTTACCATTGCATCGTTTTGACAACTTCACTTTCAGTTCTTTATATCCATTTTTCCCATGGATAATAAGCTTCAGGGCTACTCAAAATTCATGCAGGTTCAAGATCCGTGCCAACATAGTTGAGGGCAAAAGCTAGTGGATATTAAGAGAAGAATTGGAATGCCCAAGCCTCCAGAAATAAGAGTAAATTATTTACAGACAGACACCTTAGTATACAAAGAAGGACAGTGACTTGGATCATTTTAATTATAGTTGCCAGGAATGGACTTTGTAGAAACAGAAAAAAATATACAGAAGCATTAGGAATGTGAAGTTGCAGAAAATCTGCTACAACATCCTGGGCCGGAAGAAGATAATTTTCCCATTTGGTTGCAGTTGCTGCTCACTGTTAACCCATTGTGATACAGTTTTTCTGGACACACAACTTGGTGTCTTTTCAGGCTTTTCACTTTAAATATGTTTTTAGTGACACTTTTACATTTAATTACGTCTCTAATAGTTTCACGTCTCTATATCATGCTAATTTTCTTTCAGCCCAAGATGTTCACAAACACTGCCCAGCTAAGAAATTGAAATTCACAGAAAGAAAAGAAATGCCATGGGTTCAGTCGGTATGTGATGTTACTTTAGTGATTACAAAATTGAGTCAGATTTACAAAGAACTTGGCAGTATGAGCTCACTTATCAATATGACATGCACCCAATTGCCCTTCTTGCATACACTTGTTTGTTTGGGAGGGTGTCGTAAGGCCACTAGATTCCTTCCTCGGGCAAGCTGGCCTCAAACTGTTGTAATGGTCCACAATATTCTGGATACTGACACTGGGGCAGAGTTTATGTCCAAGCTCGTGCCACATATGCTCTGCAGGGAACATATCTAAGGATTTTGCTGACTATGGGAGAAGCTAATACCATGCATACAATTGATACATACACATGCCACTATGTGGATGAGCACTGTTGTGTTGGAAATAACATCACGATACTGTCATACAAGATGTAACACGAGGATTATCGACATCTGAAAGATTGTTGTTCCGTCACAGTTCCCTCAATCACTATCAACTGCAACCTACAATCATAACCATTTGCTGGCCATACTGTGCCTTTCCAAAACACTGGAAGAATGGAATGTCCCCCAAGCTGCCGCCACACGTGCTGACAGTGGTCATCGGGGATAGTGCAGAACCGTGATTCAACACTGAACACAATGTGACACCTCTCATCAGTAGTCTACCCGATGGTGCTCACACCTCTTGTATACCCTCCACCATCAACACTAGTGGCCTTTCTACTTTCGCTGAGAACCGCTGCTCTAATTGTGTACATGCCCGCTAATAGTTTGTACTTGTACAAAGTTACACTGTTATTGGTGCTTTATTTCCTTTTTCCAGACACTGCATATGAGGTGTGATCAAAAAGTTACAGGAATTTAATTCTGTTGGCTGTATACATTTTTGTTCTTTTCTTATTAGTAGACGTGTTCCTGATGTACCGTACATATATTTACATCTATTTTCAGTATTTAGTTCATTGTTGACAGTGGAAAAGGAGGTCTTCGTTTTTGAGTGCTCAGAGAATTTTTACTTTCGAAAAAGATGGATCAAAGATTCTCCATTAAATTTTGTTTAAAAATGGAACAAAGTGCAGTATCGCATTGGAAACATCGAGTGTGGCTTTTGGCGACTCTACTACGAGTACAAGACTTTACAAGTGGTACAAATGTTTCAAAGATGGTTGAGAAGATGTTGAAAACGACTACTGCAATTACTGACGACAATGTGGTAGGAGCGAAGTAAATTGTGGTAACCACAACCATCAGCAGGAATGGCTGGGGCTGCGGATCGGAGCCGCCAGGCAGGGAAGACGCCAGCGGTGGAGCACGCACCACAAGGTAAACACAGGACAAGTCGGACGACAGACCAACGACACCTGACAACAACCAACCGCTACCGACTATAGGCGACACAAGGAGGAAGAGATAAACAACAGAGGCTTGTGGACACCAAACACCAAACATAAATCCACTCGGAACCAGAGCCAGGCTATTGTCAACAACGAGCAACGACCAGAATGCACTACCACCGAGATAGAAACAAAACCCAGAGCGAGTACCAGACTGGCTGGACTAGGGCAGAGCGGGTCCCTATTACGAAACCGGAGAGAGCAGCTATTGGCCACTGTCTGCACGTGGCTTTCACTGTGACATAGATTAAGGCTTCCTGAATGAAAATGAGGAGAGATTTAATTAGGTGAAAAATGAATTAGTTACTTACATTATATCCTTTATTTCTCATCAACTGAGTTTGCACATGTTCCCCATGTGCTAAATATAATGCATAAATATGAATTATGTTCACTGGAAGCTCAGATGTAACTAAAGAAGATCTACGTAGTTAGTGTGTGTGTGTGTGTGTGTGTGTGTGTGTGTGTGTGTGTGTGTGTGTGTGTGTGTGTGTGTGTGTGAAGTTTGATTTCAACTTGCAATGGTACAGAATATAAAATACAATGGCCAGGTTGCCCTGCCTTACCACACAGACATAGGACACTCATTTACAGAAGGAAATGGCTTTCACTCAAATCATTTTTCAATGTCGGCCACTGTGGAAGACATGTTCTACAACAAACACATTGTTAATGATATGCAGAAAAACCTGCATATTCATTCCAGTGGCAGGAAAATGTATCTCCTGGAGCAGATAGATATACATTTATAAATGAAAAATAACAAAATGTATACCACCTGAAAAAGAATGGTTTACCAGTCACACATGATTCTACTGACTCTTTTAGACCTTTTGTAAAGTTACAGAATTTTTAATACTGCAGTCTACCACAATAGCATTGTCTGTGTTTTCACGTCGACTAAAGATCTTATTCTTTCCCAAACCCACTACGCTTCTCAACTCTCAACTGCTTCAATCCTGTATATGAACATGAGGAATTAGAGCACAGCAGAAAGGCCTTTTGAAGTACATTACTTGACACACATTTCCTCAGACAGGTCCGATAATAATTTAAGTTAAATAGTGACAACAGTTGGAAACTGTGGCTGAAATTCACTACATTCTAGTTCAATCCCAAGGAAACATGTACGCCAGGTTAGTGCTGTTTCCTCTAAATACACGAGCTACAACAAAAAACTTTGTCGATGACTAATATTCAGTGTTTTATCAAGAATGAAAACACGTGATACGTGAAGGATAGAAAATACTGCGAAGCTACTCACACCACGCGCATTAAATGACCTCCTACTCCTCCTTTCACAAGGTACACTTCAGGAGACAAGCACACATTTACACAACATAGGCTTTCACAGCGACTGTTCACATTAGTCAAAACTTCTGGACTGGCTTGTGGGAGGACGGCACAGTCGATGAATAAAATTATTTCTGACATTTCATCTCCGACTGAGGTAGACATCTTAGGATTGGTTGGTTTTTGGGGGGTTAAAGAGACCAGGCTGCTATGGTCATTGGTCCCTTTTTCTAATACTAAAAACACCCACAGAGAATAAGAACAATCAACAAACGAGAGGACAGATGACACAGAACGAGAGAAACTGAGACAAAGATCAGACAAGACGAACTAAAATCACACGGAGAGTGACGGTGGGTTGCCGACCATAGAAACAGAAAAGGAAAAGCCAACCACTGAGAAACACATTAAAAAAAGCAGACTAAAATCGTAGCCCAAAGGCCAGAATCAACACAAAGCACACACAAAAACACACACATTTACATTAAGCGATAAAATCCCCCTGCCCCTAATAAAATGCAAAACTAAGTCCGCTATGGAACAGTCATAAGTTAAAAGCGCAGAGAGCATTTCAGCCATCAGAAAAGTCTGCCTGAGCACAGTTAAAAGGGCGCACTCCAACAGAATATGGACCACTGTCAAGGACACCCCACAACAACAAAGAGGTGGATCCTCACGACACAGGAAATAACTGGGCATCAGTCAGGTGTGGCCAATGCGGAGACAGCAAAGGATGACTGAGTCCCTGCAGTGGCTCGCATGGATGACCACCACACAGTCATCGTCTCCTTGTTATGACGGAGTTTGTTTGGCATGGGCAGGTTGCGCCAATCACTGTCCCATAAATCTAAAAGTTTTTGGCGTAATAGTGCCCGCAAATCAATCTCCGGGAGGCTAATCTCCAGAGATGCTTTACTGGTGGCCTCTTTCGCCAGGCAGTCAACAGTTTCATTGCAAGCTATCCCAACATAGCCTGGGTTCCAAACAAAGACAACAGACCGCCGCAACGGGCAAGATTATGCAGGGACAACTGGATAGCCATCACCAGACGAGAATGAGATAAACACTTGTCGAGAGCTGGTAAACCACTCAGGTAATCGCCACAGATAATGAAGGACTCACCTGAGCAGGAGCGGAGATACTCTAGAGCTCGAAAGATGGTGACCACGTCAGCAGTGTAAAAGCTGCAGCCAGCCGGAAATGAAAGATGTTCACAATGGTCCCCTAGAGTTAGGGCATAACCGACACGACCAGCAACCATCGAACCGACAGTGTAGACAATGCCAGAGCCGTGATACGTGGCTAAGATGGAATAAAAGTGGTGGCGCAAGACCTCCGGAGGGACTGAGTCCTTCGGGCACTGTGCCAATTACAGCCGAAGGCAAGGGCAAGGCACACACCAAGGCAGCATACACTATGTGGTATAATTAGTACACAGACGCAATCATTACATTTCATCCATTACCTGATGTAAAGTATTTCTGAGGAAACCTGCAGAAATCTCCTCCCTCAATGGCATCACTTTGTTGGTATGATTAGTACACAGACACAATCATTACATTTCTTTTATGGAGTTTGTTTGTTGGAATGGTTACTACAAAGCCAAAATCATTGCATTTCATTCATTACCCTGTGTATGGTTACTACAATCATTACATTTCATCCATTACCTGATGTGACATATTTCTGAGGGAAGCTACAGAAAGCTCCTCCCTCATTTCGTTTGTTTGTTGGTATGGTTCCTACAAACCCTGAATCATGGAATTTCATCTATCACCCTATGTGAAATATTTCTGAGAAGAGCTACAGAAAGGTCCTCCCTCATTTGCGTTTGTTTCTTGGAATAGTTACTACAAAGCCAGAATCATCGCATTTCATCTATAACCCTATGTGATGTATTTCAGAGAGAAGGTGCAGAATGCTCCTCCCTCACTTTCATCTGATCGTTGGTATGATTAGTACACTACCCTACGTGAAGTATTTCTGAGAGAAGGTGCAGAAAGCTCCTCCATCACTTTCATCTGATTGTTGGTATGATTAGTACACAGACACAATCATTACATTTCATCCATTACCTGATGTGAATTATTTCTGAGGGAAGCTGCAGAAAGCTAATCCCTCAATTGAATCCCATTGTTGGTATGATTAGTACAGAGACAAAATCATTACATTTCTTTTATGGACTTTGTTTGTTGGTATGGTTACTACAAAGCCAGAATCATCGCATTTCATCTATTACCCTATGTGAAGTATTTCTGAGGAGAGCTACAGAAAGCTCCTCCCACATTTGCATTTGTTTGTTGGTATGGTTACCACCAAACCAGAATCATTGCATTTCATCTATTACCCTATGTAATGTATTTCATGGAAAAGCTGCAGAAAGCTCTTCCCTCACTTGCATCTGTTTATGGTATGATTAGTACACAAACACAAACAGTACATTTAATCCATTACCGGATGTGAAGTATTTCTGAGGGAAGCTGCAGAAAGCTCTTCCCTCACTTACATCTGTTTGTTGTTATTATTAGTACACAGACACAATCACTGCGTTTCATCCATTACCTGATGTGAAGTATTTCTGAGGGGGGCTACAGGAAGCTCCTACCTCAGTTGTGTTTGTTTGTTGGTATTATTACTACAAATCCAGGATCATTGCATTTCATCTATTACCCTTTGTGATGTATTTCTGAGAAAAGATACAGAAGGCTCAAGCGTCACTTGCGTTTGTTTGTTGGTACGGTTACTGCAAAACTAGAATCATCGCTTTTTATCTGTTAACCTATGTGATGTATTTCAGAGAGAAGCTGCAGAAAGCTCCTCCGTCATTTGCATCTGTTTGTTGGTATTCTTGCTACAAAACCAGAATCATCACATTTCATTTATTACTCTATGTGATGTATTTCAGAGTGAAGTTTGCAGAAAGCTCTTATCTCACTTGAATCTGTTTGTTGGTATTATTAGTGCACAGACACAAGCATTAAATTTCATTTACAAGATGATGTGAAGTATTTCTCAGATATGCTACAGAAAGCTCTTCTCTAATTTGCATTTGTTTGTTGGTATGGTTACTACGAAGCCAGATTCATCCCATTTCATTTGTTACCCTATGTGATGTATTTCAGAGAGAAGCTGCAATAGATGTAATTCAGAGAGAAGCTGCAATAATCTCCTCCCTCGCCTGCATCTGTTTTTGTATGATTAGTACACAGACACATGTATTTCGGAGGAAAGCTGCAGAAAGCTCCTTTCTCACTTGCATCAGTTCGTTGGAATGATTACTACAGAAAGCACCTCCCTCATTTGTGTTTGTTTGTTGGTATGATTAGTACACAGACACAATCATTACATTTCATTTATTACATGATGTGAAATATTACTGAAGGCTGCTGCTGAAAGCTTCTCCCTAATATTCATTTCTTTGTTTGTATGATCACTACAAAGTTAGTATCATCACATTTCATCTATTACCCTATGTCAAATATTTCAGAGAATAGCTATAGAAAACTCATCCCTCATTTGCATTTGTTTCTTCGTATGATTATTACAAATGTAGAATCTTTGCAATTCATCTATTACCCTATGTGATGTATTTCAGAAAAAAAAAACCTGCAGAAAGCTTTTCCCTCACTTGCATCTGTTTATGGTATGATTAGTACACATACACAATCATTGCATTTCATCCATCACCTGATGTTAAGTATTTCTGAGGGGGGCTAGCGAGAGCTCTTCCCTCATTTGCGTTTTGTTGTTGGTATGGTTAACACAAAGCCAGAATCATCGCATTTCATCTTTTGCCATGTGTGAAGTATTTCTGAAAAGAGCTACAGAAAGCTCAAGCGTCATTTGCGTTTGTTTGTTGGTATTGTTACTACAAAGCCAGAATCATTGCATTTCATCCATTACCCAATGTGATGTATTTCAGAGAGAAGCTGCAGAAAGCTCCTCCCTCACTTGCATCTGTTTATGGTATTCTCACTACAAAACCAGAATCACTGCATTTCATTTATTACTCTATGTGCTGTATTTTAGAGAGAAGTTGCAGTAAGCTCCTCCTTCACTTGCATCATTTTGTTGTATGATTAGTACACAGACAAAAACATTACATTTCATTCATTACATGGTGTGAAGTATTTCTGAGGGATGCTACAGAAAGCTCCTCCCTAATTTGCAATTGTTTGTTGGTATGGTTACTACGAAGCCAGAATCATCGCATTTCATCTATTACCCTATGTGAAGTATTTCTGAGTATAGATACAGAGAGCTCCTCCGTCATTTGCATTTGTTTGTTGCTAGGCTACTACAAAGCCAGAATCATCCCATTTTACATATTACCTTATGTGAGGTATTCCAGAGAGGAGCAGCAGAAAGCTCCTCCCTCACTTGCTCTGTATGTTGGTATGATTAGTACTAAGACAAAATCATTACATTTCATCGATTACCTTAAGTGAAGTATTTCTGAGGGAAGCTACAGAAAGCTCCTCCCTCATTTGCGTTTCTTTGTTGGAATGGTTACTACGCAGCCAGAATCACTGCATTTCATCCATTACCCTATGTAATGTAATTCAGAGAGACCATGCAGAAAGCTCCTCCCTCACTTGCACCTGTTTGTTGGAATGATTAATACACAGACACAAACATCACATTTCGACCATTACCTGATGTGAAGTATTTCTCAGGGAAGCTACAGATAGCTCCTTACTCCTTTGCGATTGTTTGTAGGTATGGTTACTACAATGCCAGAATCATAGCATTTCATCCATTACCTAATGTGATGTATTTCAGAAAGAAGCTGCAGAAAGGTCCTTCCTCACTTGCATCTGTTTGTTGGAATGATTAATACACAGACACAATCATCACGTTTTGTCCATTACCTGATGTGAAGTATTTCTGAGGGAAGCTGCAGAAAGCTCTTCGCTCATTGCATTTGTTTTTGTTGTTCTGATCAGTACACAGACACAATCATTACATTTCATCCATTACCTGATGTGAAGTATTTCTGAGTGAAGTTACAATAAAATCCTTCTTCAGTTGCGTTTGTTGGTTGGTATGGTTACTACAAAGCCAGAATCATCGCATTTCATTTATTACCCTTTGTGATGTATTTAAGAGAAAAGCTGCAGAAATCTCCTCCCTCACTTGCTTCTGTTTATGGTATGATTAGTACACAGACACAAACATTGCATTTCATCCATTACCTGATGTGAAATATTTCTCAGGAAAACTGCAGGAAGCACAACCCTCATTTGCGTTTCTTTGTTGGTATGGTTACTACAATGTCAGAATCATCGCATTTCATCTATTACCTAATGTGATGTATTTCAGAAAGAAGCTGCAGATAGCTCCTCCCTCACTTGCATCTGTTTTTTGGAATGATTAATACAGAGACACAATCATTACATTTCATCCATTACCTGATGTGAATTATTTCTGAGGGAACTACAGAAAGATCCTCCCTCAGATGAGTTTGTTGGCTCGTATGGTTACTACAAACCCAGAATTATCGCTTTTCATCTATTACCCCATGTGATGTTTTCAGAGAGAGACTGCAGGAATCTCCTCCCTCACTACCATCTGATTGTGGGTACCATTAGTACACAGACACAATCATTACATTTCATCCATTACCTGATGTGAAGTATTTCTGACGGAAGCTACAGAAAGATCCTCCCTCATTTGCGTTTGTTTATTGAAATGTTTACTATAAAGAAAGAATTATCGCATTTCATCTATTACCCTATGTGAAGTATTTCTGAGAATGGCTACAGAAAGCTACTCATTCATTTGCGTTTGTTTTTGGTATGGTTACTACAAAGCCAGAGTCATTGCATTTCATCTATTACCCCATGTGATGTATTTCAGAGAAAAGCTGCAGATAACACACTCCTCATTTGCATCTGTTTGTTGGAATGATTAGCACACAGCCAAAATCATTACATTTCATTTATTACATGATGTGTATTAATTATGAGGGAAGCTACAGAAAGCTCCCCCCTCATTTGTGTTTGTTTGTTTTATGGTTACTACAAACCCAGATTCAAAGCATTTCGTCCATTACCCTATGTGATGTATTTTAGAGAGGAGCTGCAGAATCCTCATCCCTCACTTGCAGCAGTTTGTTGTTATGATTAGTATACAGACACAATCATAACATTTCATCCATTACGTGATGTGAAATATTTCTGAGGGAAGCTACAGAAAGCTCCTCACTCATTTCGTTTGTTTGTTGGTATGGTTACTACAAAACCAGAATCATCGCATTTCATCTATTACCCTATGTGATGTATTTCAGAGAGAAGCTGCTGAAAGCTCCTCCCTCACTTGCATCTGTTTGTTGGAATTCTTACTACAAAACCAGATTCATTGCATTTCATTTATTACTGTTTGTGATGTATTTCAGGGAGAAGTTGCAGAAAGCTCCTCCCTCACTTGCATCTGTTTTTTGGAATGATTAATACACGGACACAATCATTACATTTCGTCCATTACCTGATGTGAAGTATTTCTGACGGAAGCTACAGGAAGATCCTCCTTCATTTGCGTTTGTTTGTTGAAATGGTTACTATAAAGAAGGAATTATCGCATTTCATCTATTACCCTATGTGAAGTATTTCTGAGAATAGCTACAGGAAGCTACTCTTTAATCTGCGTTTGTATTTGGTATGGTTACCACAAAGCCAGAATCATTGCATTTCGTCTATTACCCCGTGTGATGTATTTCAGAGAAAAGCTGCAGAAAGCTCATCCCTCATTTGCATCTGATTGTTGGAATGATTAGTACACAGCCAAAATCATTACATTTCATTTATTACTTGATGTGAAGTAATTCTGATGGAAGCTACAGAAAGCTCCCCCCTCATTTGCGTTTGTTTGTTTTATGGTTACTACAAACCCAGATTCAAAGCATTTCGTCCAGTACACTATGTGATGTATTTTAGAGAGAAGCTGCAGAATCCTCATCCCTCACTTGCACCTGTTTGTTGTTATGATTAGTATACAGACACAATCATAACATTTCATCCATTACCTGATGTGAAATATTTCTGAGGGAAGCTACAGAAAGCTCCTCCCCCATTTGCGTTTGATTGTTGGTATGTTTAACTCAAATCAGAATCATTGCATTTCATCTATTACCCTATGTGACGTATTTCAAATTAAAGCTAAAGAAAGCTCTTAGCTCACTTGCATCTGTTTGTTGGAATGATTAATACACACACACAATCATCACATTTTGTCCATTACTTGATGTGAAGTATTTCTCAGGGAAGCTACAGAAAGCTCCTCACTCCTTTGCGTTTGTTTGTAGGTATGGTTACTACAATGCCAGAATCATCGCATTTCGTCTATTACCTAATGTGATGTATTTCAGAAAGAAGCTGCAGAAAGCTTCTCCCTCACTTGCATCTGTCTGTTGGAATGATTAATACACAGACACAATCATCACATTTCGTCCATTACCTGATGTGAAGTATTTGTGAGTGAAGCTACAATAAAATCCTCCCTCATTTGCGTATGTTGGTTTTGTATGGTTACTACAAAGCCAGTATCATCGCATTTCCTCTATTACCCTATGTGATGTATTTCAGAGAAGAGCTGCAGAAAGCTCATCCCTCATTTGCTTCTGTTTATGGTACGATTACTACACAGACACCATCATTGCATTTCATCCATTAGCTGATGTGAAGTATTTCTCAGGGAAGCTGGAGAAAGTTCTTCCCACACTTGCATCTGTTTGTTGTTTAGATTAGTACACAGTCACAATCATTACATTTCATCCATTACCTGATGTGAAATATTTCTCAGGGGACCTACAGAAAGCTCCTCTCTCAGTTGCGTTAGTTTGTTGGTATGGTTACTACAAATATAGTGTCATCGCATTTCATCTATTACCCTATGTGAAATATTTCTAAATAAAGCTACAGGAAGCTCAAGTGTCATTTGCTTTAGTTTTTTGCTATGGTTATTACAAAGCCACAATCATCGCAATTCATCTATTACTTTATGTGATGTATTTCAGCATGGAGCTGCAGAAAGCTCCACCCTCACTTGCATCTGTTTGTTATAATGATTAATACACACACACACACTCATTACATAACATCCATTACCTGATGTGAAGTACTTCTGAGGGAAGCTGAAAAGAGCTCTTCCCTCACTTGCATCTGTTTATGGTATGATTAGTACACAGACACAATCATTACTTTTCATCCATTACCGGATGTGAAGTATTTATGAGGAAAGCTGCAGAAAGCTCATCCATGACCTACATCTGTTTGTTGTTATGATTAGTACACAGACACAATCACTTCATTTCATCCATTACCTGACGTGAAGTATTTCTGAGGGGGGCTACAGCAAGCTTCTCAATCACTTGCGTTTGTTTGTTGGTATTATAACTACAAAGCGAGAAACATCGCATTTCATCTATTACTCTATGTGAAGTATTCCTGACAAAAGCTACAGAAGGCTCAAGTGTCATTTGCGTTTGTTTGTTTTTGTGGTTACTACAAAACCAGAATAATCGCATTTCATCTATTAACCTTAGTGATGTATTTCAGAGAGAAGCTGCAGAAAGCTCCTCCCTCACTTGCATCTGTTTGTTGGTATTCTTACTACAAAACCAGAATCATCGCATTTCATTTATTACTCTATGTGATATATTTCAGAGAGAAGTTGTGGAAAGCTCTTCCCTCACCTGCATCTGTTCGTTGGTATTATTAGTACACGTGCACTAACATTACATTTCACTTATTATATGATGTGAAGTACTTCTGAAGGATGCTACAGAAAGCTCCTCCCTAATTTGCATTTGTTTGTTGCTATGGTTTTTACAAAGCCAGAATCATCGCATTTCATCTATTACCCTATGTGAAGTATTTCATAGAGGAGCAGCAGAAAGCTCCTCCCACACTTGCTCTGTATGTTGGTATGATTAGTACAAAGACACAATCATTACATTTTGTACATTACCTGATGTGAAGTATTTCTGAGGGAAGCCACAGAAAGCACATCACTCATTTGCATTTGTTTGTTGGAATGGTTACTACAAAGCCAGAATCGTTGCATTTCATCCATTATCCTATGTGATGTATCTCAGAGAGTAGCTGCAGAAAGCTCGTGCCTCACTTGCTCCTTTTTTTGTTATGATTAGTACACAGACACAATCATCATATTTCATCCATTACCTGGTGTGAAATATTTCAGAGGGAGGCTACAGAAAGCACAACCCTCATTTGCGTTTCATTTGTTGGTATGGTTACTACAAAGCCAAAATCATCGCATTGCATCTATTACCTCATGTGATGAATTTCTGAGAATAGCTACAGAAAGCACCGCCCTCATTTGCTTTAGTTTGTTGGTATGGTTATTACAAAGCCAGAATCATCGCAATTCATCTATTACTTTATGTGATGTATTTCAGAAAGGATCTGCAGAAAGCTCCTCCCTGACTTGCATCTGTTTGTTATAATGATTAATACACACACACACTCATTATATTACATCCATTACCTGATGTGAAGTATTTCTGCGGTAAGCTGCATAAAGCTCTTCCCTCACTTGCATCTGTTTGTTGTTGTTATCAGTACACAGACACAACCATAACATTTCATCCATTACCTGATGTGAAGTATTTCTGAGAGAAATGTGTTTGTTTGTCGGTATGGTTACTACAAATCCCGTATCTTCGCATTTCGTCTATTACCCTATTTGAAGTATTTCTAAAAAATGCTACAGAAAGCTTATGTGTCATTTGCATTTTGTTTGTTGGTATGGTTACTAAAAAGCCAGAATCATCGCATTTCATCTATTACCATATGTGAAGTATTTCTGAGAATAGCTACAGAAAGCTCCACCATCATATGTGTTTGCTTGTTGGTATGGTTACTACAAAGCCAGAATCATTTCATTTTATTTATTACCCTATGTGAAGTGTTTCTAAAGAAAGTTACAGAAAGCTCAAGTGTCATTTGCTTTTAGTTTGTTCGTATGGTTACTACTATGCCAGAATCATTGCATTTTATCTATTAACCTATGTGAGGTATTTCAGAGAGGAGTAGCACAAAGCTCCTCCCTCACTTGCTCTGTATGTTGATATGATTAGTACTAAGACACAATCATTACCTTTCATCCATTACCTGATGTGAAGTATTTCTGAGGGATGCTACAGAAAGCTCCTCCCTCATTTGCGTTTGTTTGTTGGAATAGTTACTACAAAACCAGAATCATTGCATTTCATCTATTACCTAATGTGGTGTATTTCAGAAAGAAGCTGCAGAAAGCTCCTCCCACACTTGCATCTGTTTTTTGGAATGATTAATACACAGACACAATCATTACATTTCATCCATTATCTGATGTGAAGTATTTCTGAGGGAAACTACAGAAAGATCCTCCCTCAGATGCGTATGTTTGCTGGTATGGTTACTACAAAGCCAGAATTATCGCATTTTATCTATTAGCCCATGTGATGTATTTCAGAGAGAGACTGCAGAAATCTCCTCCCTCACTTCCATCTGACTGTTGGTACCATTAGTACACAGACACAATCATTACATTTCGTCCATTACCTGATGTGAAGTATTTCTGAGGGAAGCTACCGAAAGCTCCTCCCTCATTTGCGTTTGTTTGTTGGAATGGTTACTACGAAGCCAGAATCATTGCATTTCACCCATTACCCTATGTAATGTACTTCAAGGAGAACCTGCAGAAAGCTCCTCCCTCACTTGCATCTGTTTGTTGGAATCATTAATACACAGACACAATCATCACATTTCGTCCATTACCTGATGTGAAATATTTCTTGAGGAAGCTATAGAAAGCTCCTCACTCATTTGAGTTTGTTGGTTGGTATGGTTACTACAAAGCCAGAATCATTGCATTTCATCCATTACCCTATGTGTGGTATTTCAGAGATACGCGGAGAAAGCTCTTCCCTCACTTGCATCTGTTTATGGTATGATTAGTACACAGACACAATCATTTCTTTTCATCCATTACCGGATGTGGAATATTTCTGAGGGAAGCTGCAGAAAGCTCTTATCTCACTTACACTTGTTTTTTGTTATGAATAGTACACAGACACAATCACTGCATTTCATCCATTACCTGATGTGAAGTATTTCCGAGGGGGGCTACAGAAAGCTCCTCCCTCATTTGCATTTATTTTTTGGTATGGTTACTACAAAACCAGAATCATCGCATTTCGTCTATTACCATATGTGAAGTATTTCTAAAAAATGCTACAGAAAGCTTAAGTGTCATTTGCGTTTAGTTTGTTGGTATGGTTACTACAAAGCCAGAATCATCGCATTTCATCTATTACCATATGCGAAGTATTTATGAGAATAGCTACAGAAAGCTCCACCATCATATGTGTTTGCTTGTTGGTATGGTTTCTACAAAGCCAGAATCATTGCATTTCATTTATTACCCTATGTGAGGTATTTCTAAATAAGCTAAAGAAAGCTCAAGTGTCATTTGCATTTAGTTTGTTGGTATGGTTACTACAAAGCCAGAATCATCGTATTTCATCTATCATCCCATGTGATGTATTTCTGAGAATAGCTACAGAAAACTCCTACCTCATTTGCGTTACTTTCTTGATATGGTTATTACAAAGCCAGAATCCTTGCATTTCATCTATTACACTATGTGAAGTATTTCTGAGAATAGACACAAAATGCTCCTCCCTCATTTGCGTTAGTTTGTTGGGCTGGTTATTACAAAGCCAGAATCATCTGATTTCATTTTTTACCCTATGTGATGTATTTCAGATAGAAGCACCAGAAAGCTCCTCAGTCTTTTGCATCTGTTTGTTGGTATGATTAGTACACCGACACAATCATTACATTTCATCCATTACCTGATGTAAAATATTTCTGAAGGAAGCTATAAAAAGCTCCTCCCTCATTTGCGTTTGTTACTTGGTATGGTTACTACAAAGCCAGAATCATTGCATTTCATCCATTACCCTATGTGATGTATTTCAGAGAGAAGCTGCAGAAAGCTCCTGCCTCACTTGCATCTGTTCATTGGTATCCTTACTACAAAACCAGAATCATTGAATTTCATTTATTACTCTTTGTGGTGTACTTCAGGGAGAAGTTGCAGAAAGCTCTTCTCTCACTTACATGTGTTTGATGGTATTATTAGTACACATACACAAACATTAAATTTCATTTACTAGATGATGTGAAGTATTTATCAAATATGGTCTGAAAGCAGCTCCCTAATTTGCATTTGTTTGTTGGTAAGGTTACTACAAAGCCAGAATCATCCCATGTCATTTATTACCCAATGTGATGTATTTCAGAGAGAAGTAGCAGAAAGCTCCTACTTCACTTGCATCTGTTTGTTGTATGATTAGTTCACAGACACAAACATTACATTCCATTTATTACATGATGTGAAGTACTTCTGAGGGATGCTACAGAAAGCTCCTCCCTAATATGCATTTGTTTGTTGGTATGGTTACTACGAAGCCAGAATCATCGCATTTTATCAATTACCCTCTGTGAAGTATTTCTGAATATAGCTACAGAAAACTCCCCGTCATTTGCATGTGTTTATTGCTATGGCTACTACAAAGCCAGAATCATTGCATTTTATCTATTACCCTATGTGAGGTATTTCAGAGAGGAGCAGTAGAAAGCTCCTCCCTCACTTGCTCTGTATGTTGATATGATTTGTACTAAGACACAATCATTACATTTCGTCCATTACCTGATGTGAAGTATTTCTGAGGGAAGCTACAGAAAGCTCCACCCTCATTTGCGTTTGTTTGTTGGAATGGTTACTACGAAGTCAGAATCATTGCATTTCATCCATTACCCTATGTGATGTATTTCAGAGGGAAACCGCAGAAAGCTTCTCCCTCACTTGCATCTGTTTGTTGGTATGATTAGTACACAGACACGATCATTACATTTCAAAAATTACATGGTGCGAATTATTTCTCAGGGAAGCTACAGAAGCCTCCTCACTCCTTTCTGTTTGTTTGTATGTATGGTTACTACAAAACCAGAATCATCGCATTTCATCTATTACCTAATGTGATGAATTTCAGAAAGAAGCTGCAGAATGCTCCTCCCACACTTGCATCTGTTTTTTGGAATGATTAATACACGGACACAATCATTACATTTCATCCATTACCTGATGTGAAGTATTTCTGAGGGAAACTACAGAAAGATCCTCCCTCAGATGCGTATGTTTGCTGGTATAGTTACTACAAAGCCAGAAATATCGCATTTTATCTATTGGCCCATGTGATGTATTTCTGAGAGAGACTGCAGAAATCTCCTCCCTCACTTCCATATGATTGTTGGTGCCATTAGTACACAGACACAATCATTACATTTCGTCCATTACCTAATGTGAAGTATTTCTGAGGGAAACTACAGAAAGCTCCTCCCTCATTTGCGTTTGTTTGTTGGAATGGTTACTACGAAGTCAGAATCATTGCATTTCATCCATCACCCTATGTAATGTACTTCAGAGAGAACCAGCAGAAAGCTCCTCCCTCACTTGCATCTGTTTGTTGGAATCATTAATACACAGACACAATCATCCCATTTCGTCCATTACCAGATTGAAGTATTTCTCAGGGAAGCTACAGAAAGCTCCTCACTCCTTTGCATTTGTTTGTAGGTATGGTTACTACAATGCCAGAATCATCGCATTTCATCTATTACCTAATGTGATGTCTTTCAGAAGGAAGCTGCAGAAAGCTCCTCCCTCACTTGCATCTGTTATTTGGAATGATTAATACACAGACACAGTCATTACAACTCATCCATTACCTGATGTGAGATATTTCTGAGGGAAACTGCAGAAAATCCTCCCTCAGATGCGTTTGTTGGCTGGTATCGTTACTACAAAGCCAGAATTATCTCATTTCATCTATTAGCCCATGTGATGTATTTCAGAGAGAGACTGCAGAAATCTCCTCCCTCACTTCCATCTGATTGTTGGTACCATTAGTACACAGACACAATCATTACATTTTGTCCATTACCTGATGTGAAGTATTTCTGACGGAAGCTACAGGAAGATCCTCCCTCATTTGCGTTTGTTTGTTGAAATGGTTACTATAAAGAAGGAATTATCGCATTTCATCTATCACCCTATGTGAAGTATTTCTGAGAATAGCTACAGAAAGCTACTCATTAATTTGCATTTGATTTTGGTATGGTTACTACAAAGCCAGAATCATAGCAATTCATCTATTACCCCATGTGATGTATTTGAGAGAAAAGTTGCAGAAAGCTCATCCCTCATTTGCATCTGTTTGTTGGAATGATTAGTACACAGCCAAAATAATTACATTTCATTTATTACTTGATGTGCAGTAATTCTGAGGGAAGCTACAGAAAGCTCCCCCCTCATTTTCGTTTGTTTGTATTATGGTTACTTCAAACCCAGATTCAAAGCATTTCCTCCATTACGCTATGTGATGTATTTGAGAGAGAAGCTGCAGAATCCTCATCCCTCACTTGCACCTGTTTGTTGTTATGAATAGTATACAGACACAATCATAACATTTCATCCATTACCTGATGTGAAATATTTCTGAGGGAAGCTACAGAAAGCACAACCCTCATTTGCGTTTCTTTGTTGGTATGGTTACTACAAAGCCGCAATCATCGCATTTCATCTATTACCCTATGTGATGTATTTCAGGGAAAAGCTGCAGAAAGCTCATCCCTCATTTGCATCTGTTTATGGTATGATGAGTACACAGACACAATAATTACATTTCATCCATTACCGGATGTGAAGTATTTCTCAGGGAAGCTGCAGAAAGCTCCTCCCAGACTTGCATCTGTTTGTTGTTACGATTTGTTCACAGACACAATCATTACATTTCATCCATTACCTGATGTGAAATATTTCTCAGGGGAGCTACAGAAAGCTCCTCTCAGAGTTGCGTTTGTTTGTTGGTATGGTTACTACAAATATAGTCTCATCGCATTTCATCTATTACCCTATGTAAAATATTTCTAAATAAAGCTACAGGAAGCTCAAGTGTTATTTGCGTTTGTTTGTTGGTATGGTTACTACAAAGCCAGAATCATCGCATTTCATCTATTACCCCATGAGATGTATTTCTGAGAATAGCTACAGAAAGCTACTCACTCATTTGCTTTAGTTTTTTGCTATGGTTATTACAAAGCCGGAATCATCGCAATTCATCTATTACTTTATATGATGTATTTGAGCATGGAGCTGCAGAAAGCTCCACCCTCACTTGAATCTCTTTGTTATAATGATTAATACACACACACACTCATTACATAACATACATTACCTGATGTGAAGTATTTCTGAGGGAAGCTGCAGAAAGCTCTTCCCTCACTTGCATCTATTTATGGTATGATTAGTACACAGACACAATAATTACTTTTCATCCATTACCGGATGTGAAGTATTTATGAGGGAAGCTGCAGAAAGCTCATCCCTCAGCTACATCTGTTTCTTGTTATGATTAGTACACAGACACAATCACTTCATTTCATCCATTACCTGATGTGAAGTATTTCTGAGAGAAGCTACAGATGGCTCAAGTGTCTTTTGCGTTTGTTTGTTTTTATGGTTACTACAAAACCAGAATCATCGCAATTCATTTATTACTCTATGTGATATATTTCAGAGAGAAGTTGTGGAAAGCTCTTCCCTCACTTGCATCTGTTTGTTGGTATTATTAGTACACATACACAAACATTAAATTTCATTTACTAGATGATGTGAAGTATTTCTGAGGGATGCTACAGAAAACTGCTACCTAATTTGCATTTGTTTGTTGGTATGGTTACTACAAAGCCAGAAACATCGGATTTCATCTACTACCTTATGTGAAGTATTTCTGAGACAAGCTGCAGAGCGCTTCTCCCTAACTTGCATCTGTTTGTTGGTAAGATTACTATACAGACACTATGGTTACATTTCATCCCTTACCTGATGTGAAATATTTCTGTGGGATGCTACAGAAAGCTCCACCTGCACTTGTGTTTGTTTGTTGGTATGGATACTAGAAGCCCAGAATCATCGCATTTCATCTATTACCCTATGTGATGTATTTCTGAGAGAAGCTGCAGAAAGATCCTCCCTCACTTGCATCAGTTGTTGGTATGATTATGACACAGACACAATTATTACACTTCATCCATTACCTGATGTAAAGTATTTATGAGACAAGCTACAGAAAGCTCATCCCTCATATGCGTTTGTTTGCTGGTATGGTTACTTCAAAGCCAGAATAACCGCATTTTATCTAATACTCTATGTGAAGTTTTTGTGAGGGAAGCTGCAGATCGCTCCTCCATCACTTGTATCTGATTGTTGGTGAGATTAGTGCTCACACTCATTCAATACCTTTCATCAATTACCTAATGTGAACTATTTCTGAGGGTAGCTAGAGAAAGCTCCTCCCTCATTTGTGTTTGTTTGTTGGTATGGTTACTACAAACCCAGAATCATCCCATTTCATCTATTACCCTATGTGAAGTATCTCTGATAGAAGCTGCAGAAAGTTCCTCCCTCACTTGCATTTTTTTCGTATGATTAGTACACAAACACAATCATTACATCTCATCCATAACCTGATGTGTAGTATTTCTGAGGGAAGCTACAGCAAACTCATCCCCCAATTGAGTTTTTTTGTTGGTATGGTTACTACAAAGCCATAATCATCGAATTTCATTTTTATCCTATGTGAAGTATCTCAGAGAGAAGCTGCAGAAAGTTCCTCCCTCACTTGCATATGTTTGTTGGTATGATTAGTACACAGACACAATCATTACATTTTATCCATTACCTGATGTGAAGTATTTGTGAGGGAAACTGCAGAAAGCTCCTCCCTCATTTGCGTTTCTTTGTTGGTGTGGTTACTAGAAAGCCAGAATCATCGCATTTCATCTGTTACCTTAAGTGGAGTAATTCTGAGAGAAGCTGCTGGAAGATCCTCCCTCACTAGCATCTCTTTTTTAGTATGATTAGTACACAGGAACCATCATTACATTTCATCCATTAACTGATGTGAGGTATTTATTATAGAAGCCACTGAAAGCTCCTCCCCTATTTGCGTCTCTTTGATGGTATGGTTACTGCAAAGCCAGAATAATCGCATTTCAATCATTACCCTATGTGAAGTATTTCAGAGAGTAGCTGCAGAAAGCTTCTCCCTCACTTGCATCTGTTTGTTGGTATGATTAGTACACAGACACAATCATTACAGTTCATCCATTCATGATGTGAAGTATTTATGAGGGAAGGTACAGAAAGCTACTCCCTCATCTGTGTCACTATGTTGGTATGGTTACTACAAAGCCACAATAATCGCATTTTGTCCACTACCCTATTTGATGTATTTCTGAGAGAAGCAGCAGAAAGCTTCTCCCTCACGTGCATCTGTTTGTTGGTATGATTAGCACACAGACACTATAATTTCACTTCATCCATTACCTGGTATGAAGCATTTCTGACGGAAGCATCGGAAAGCTCCTCCCTCATTTGCGTTTGATTGTTGGTATGGTTACTACAAAACCAGAATCATCACATTTCACCTATTACCCTATGTGAAGTATTTCAGAGTATAGCTACAGAAAGTTCCCCCATCATTTGCGTTTGTTTGTTGGCCTGGTAACTCCAAAGGCAGAATCATCGCATTTTAATTATTACCCTATGTGATATATTTCAGAGAGAACATGATGAAAGCTCCTCCCTCACTTGCATCTGTTTGTTAATTTGATTAAACAGGCACAATCATTACATTTCATCCATTTCCTGACGCGAAGGATTTCTGAGGGAAGCTACATAATGCTCCTCCCTCATTTGCATCTGTTTGTTGGTATGATTAGTACACAGACAAAATCATTACATTTCATCCATTACCTGATATGGAGTATTTCTGAGGGAGAATACAGAAAGCTCCTCCCTCATTGGCGTGCATTTGTTGATAAGTTTACTACTAAGCCAGAATCATTGCATTTCATCTATTACCCTATTAGATGTATTTCAGAGAGAAGCTGCAGAAAGCTCTTCCCTCTCTTGCATCAGTTTGTTGGTATGATTAGTACACAGACACAATCTTTATATTTCATTCATTACCTAATGTGAAGTATTTCTGAATGAAGCTACAGATAGCTCCCCCCTCAGTTGGATTTGTTTGTTGGTATGGTTACTACAAGGCCAGAAACATCGCATTTCACCTACTACCCTATGTGAAGTATTTCTGAGACAAGCTGTAGTATGCTCCTCCCTCACTTGCATCTGTTTGTTGGTAAAATTACAACACAGACACTATGGTTACATTTCATCCCTTACCTGATCTGAAATATTTCTGTGGGATGCTACAGAAAACTCCACCCGTTCTTGCGTTTGTTTGTTGGTACGGTTACTACAAGCCCAGAATCATCGCATTTCATCTATTACCCTATGTGAAGTATTTCTGAGTGAAGCTGCAGGAAGCTCTTCCCTCACTTGCATCTGTTTGTTGGTATGATTAGTACACAGACACAATCATTACATTTCATCCATTACCTGTTGTGAAGTATTTCTGAGGGAGGCTACAGAAAGCTCCACCCTCATTTGTGTTTGTTTGTTTGTATGGTTACTACAAAGCCAGACCCTCGCATTTAATCTCTTACCCTATGTGAACTGTTACTGAGAGAAGCTGCAGGACGCTCCGCCCACTCCCCCCTCGTCTACGTCTCTTTGTTGGTATGGTTACTACAAAGCGAAAATAATCTCATTTCATCCATTAGCATATGTGAAGTATTTCAGAGTGAAGATGCTGAAAGCTCCTCCCTCACTTGCATCTCTTTGTTGGTTTGATTAAACAGACACAATCATTACATTCATCCATTTCCTGATGTGAAGTAGTTCTGAGGGACGCTACAGAAAGCTCCTCCCTCACTTGCATCTGTTAGTTGGTATGATTAGTACACAGACACAATCATTACATTTCACCCATTACATGATATGGAGTATTTCTGAGGGAAGCTACAGAAAGCACCCCCACATTTGCATGCATTTGTTGGTAAGTTTACTACTAAGCCAGAATCATTGCATTGCATCTATTTCCCTATTTGATGTATTTCAGAGAAAAGCTGCAGAAAGCTCATCCCTCACTTGCATCTGTTTGTTGGTATGATTAGTACACAGACACTATGGTTACATTTCATCCCTTACCTGATGTGAAATATTTCTGTGGGATGCTACAGAAAGCTCCTCCCGTACTTGTGTTTGTTTGTTAGTATGGTTACTACAATGCCAGAATCATCGCATTTTGTCTATTACCTAATGTGATGTATTTCAGAAAGAAGCTGCAGAAAGCTCCTCCCTCACTTGCATCTTTTATTGGTATGATTAGTACACAGACACAATCATTACATCTCATCCATTACCTGATGTGAAGTATTTCTGAGGGAAGCTACAGAAAACTCATCCCCCATTTGAGTTTCTTTTTTTGTGTATGGTTACTAGAAAGCCAGAATCATTGCATATCATCCGTTACCTTAAGTGAAGTATTTCTGAGAGAAGTTGTTGGAAGATCCTCCATAACTTGCATCTCTTTTTTGGTTTGATTGTTACACAGAAAAGATCATTACATTTCATCCATTAACTGATGTGTTATAGAAGCCACTGAAAGCTCCTCTCTTATTTGCGTCTCTTTGTTGGTATGGTTACTGCAAAGCCAGAATAATCGCATTTCATTCATTACCCTATGTGAAGTATTTCAGAGAGTAGCTTCAGAAAGCTCCTCCCTCACTTGCATCTGTATGTTGGTATGATTAGTACACAGACACAATCACGACTTTTCATCTTTTACCTGATGTCAAGTATTTATGAGAGAAGCCCCAGAAAGCTACTCCCTCATTTGTGTTACTATGTTGGTATGGTTACTACAAAGCCACAAGAATCGCATTTTGTCCACTACCCTATTTGATGTAATTCTGAGAGAAGCTGCAGAAAGCTTCTCCCTCACTTGCATCTGTTTGTTGGTATGATTAGTACACAGACACTATCATTACACTTCATCCATTACCTGGTGTGAAGTATTTCTGATGGAAGCTTCAGAAAGCTCCTCCCTCATTTGCGTTTGATTGTTGGTATGGTTACTACAATGCCAGAATCATCGCATTTCACCTATTGCCCTATGTGAAGTATTTCTGAGTATAGCTACAGAAAGCTCCTCCCTGATTTTAATTAGTTTGTTGGTATGGTTATTACAAAGCCAAAATCATTGGATTTCATTTTTTACCCTATGTGGTGTATTTCAGATAGAAGCTACAGAAAGCTCCTCCCTCACTTCCATCTGTTTGTTGGTATGATTAGTAGACGGTGACAATCATTATATTTAATCCATCACCTGATGTGAAGGATTTCTGAGGGAAGCTGCTGAAAGCTGCTCCCTCACTTGCGTCTCTTTGTTGGTATGGTTAGTACAAAGCCAGTATCTTATCGTTACATCCATTACCCTATGGATGTGTTTCAGAGAGAAGCTGCAGAAAGCTCCTCCCACACTTGCATCTGTTTGTTGCTATGATTAGTACACAGACACAATCATTTCATTTCATCCATTACCTGATGTGAAGTTTTTATGGGAGAAGCCACAGAAAGCTCCTCCCTCACTTGCGTCTCTTTGTTGGTATGGTTAGTACAAAGCCAGAATATTCGCATTTCTTCTATTACCCTATTTGAAGTATTTCTGAGAGATGTTGCAGAAAGCTCCTCCCTCACTTGTATCTGTTTGTTGGTATGATTAGTACACAGACCCAATCATGACATTTCATCATTTACCTGATGTGAAGTATTTATGAGAGGAGCCACAGAAGGCTCCTCCCTCATTTGCGTCTAATTGTTGATATGATTACTACACAGACAGAATCATCACGTTTCATGCATTACCCTATGTGAAATATTTCTGAGAGAAGCTACAGAAAGTTCCTCCCTCCTTTGCATGTCTTTGTTGGTATGGTTACTATGAAGCCAGAAACATCGCACTTCACCCTTTACCCTAAATGCAGTATTTCTGAGAGAAGCTGAAGAAAGCTTTTCACTCATTTGCTTCTCTTTGTTGGTATGGTTACTACAAAGCCAGAATCATCGCGTTTCCTCCATTACCCTATGTGAAGTATTTCTGAGAGATGTTGCAGTAAGCTCCTCCCTCATAGGCATATCTTTGTTGGTAAGGTTATTACAAACTCGGAATCATCGCATTTCGTCCATTACACTGTTGTTGTTGTGGTTGTTGTTGTGGTCTTCCGTCCTGAGACTGGTTTGATGCACCTCTCCCTGCTACTCTATCATGTGCAAGCTTCTTCATCTCCCAGTACCTACTGCAACCTAGATCCTTCTGAGTCTGCTTGGTGTATTCATCTCTTGGCCTCCCTCTACGATTCTTACCCTCCACACTGGCCTCCAATACTAAATTGGCGATCTCTTGATGCCTCAGAACATGTCCTACCTACCGATTCCTTCTTCTGGGCAAGTTGTGCCAGTCACCAACTTTCTCTTCCGAATGCGAAAATACTTTGTTGAGCCCAACCTACATAGGTAGGAATGATCATCAAAATAAAATAAGAGAAATCAAAGCTCGAACAGAAAGGTTTAGGTGTTAATTTTTCCCGCTCGCTGTTCGGGAGTGGAATAGTAGAGAGATAGTATGATTGTGGTTCGATGAACCCTCGGCCAAGCACTTAAATGTGAATTGCAGAGTAGTCATGTAGACGTAGATGTAGATGTAGGAGGCATTGATTGTAAATTGCCACTAGCATACTTCATATACGACCAGAATATCTTGGATGTGTTTGCCAGGTTTCGAGACAAAGTTTCGTCGTGGAAACTGTTATAGGCATCTCGCATTGAACTCTGGCTATCCTTTAGAGAAGCCCGGAATTTAGCGCAATCTTAGGGATTTTGCGTCTGTTTAAATTTGGCATGTTTGTTTCGTTGTTTCTGCAACAGTGTTCTAACCCGTTTTGTGTACCACGGAGGATCAGCTCCGCCGTTTCTTAGTTTATTTCGTATAAATCTCTCAATTACTGCCGATACTATTTTTTGAATGCAAACGACTTCTGGTCTACACTTATATTATTAATTTGGAATGAGTCTCTCAGGAAGGCGTCAAGTGAATTTTTATCAGCATTTTTGAATAGGTATACTTTTTGTTTGTTTTTCGAGGATTTCGGGATTACAATATACAGTCTCACTACGACAACCCTGTGTTCACTAATCCCTATAACGGTTTTGATGCTCGTTATTAACTCAGGATTATTTGTCATTTGCACTTTCTTTAGTTTCAGTAAAAACCTAAATTTGGGAAATTTGTGGTAAGTTCCTATGGGACCAAACAGCTGAGACCATCGGTCCCTAACTTAAACTGACTTACATTACGGACAAAACACACACCCGTGGCCCGAGGAAGGACTCGAACCTCCGAGGGGAGCCGTGCGAACCGTGGCAAGGCGCACAAGACAAATCGGCTACCGCGTGCGGCTCTCTCTACCTGCATTATTCCGTGAAATATTGACTTTTGAAATAATACGGACTTTAGCATATCCCCGCACAATATCAACAGCAAGGCTTCCAAGACACTTCCCTGGGGCACAATCTAAGTTACTTTGATATTTAATGATGACTCTTCATCCAAGATTACAAGCTACATTCTCCTTATCAAATATCCTCAACTGACGCAAATTTTCATTGATACCTAATAGTGCCTTACTTTTGATAATAGTATAGCCGTGGTACTGAATCAAATACTTTTCGAAAATCGAAAAATACTGCATTTATCTGCCTTCGTCCATTACTTTTAGCAGTCATCTGATAAAATAGCGAGTTGCGTTTCACGTGATCATTGTTTTCGGAAATCATACAGGTTGCCATGGGGAGGTCATTCTGTCAGAGATACCTCGTTATTTTTTAAATTTAGAATATATTCGAAGATTCTATAACAAATCGATATCAAGGATACCGGGTACGATCTGTGATTTCTTCCAACTACTGGGCAGGGCTTTTGTTCGTGCGATGGGCGATGGATTGTAGTTAACAGAACTGCTAACGCAGCTGCAAATACAATGCACCGTGTTAAGGGATCGGTCGAGCCATGGAGCTTCATTCAATTTGAGAGATTTCAGCTGTTCTCAATGTTCGATGATCTATTGGAATTTTCCGGACGCAATGGCCGAATGGTTCTAGGCGCTTCAGTCCGGGAATGGGCTGCTGCTACGGTCGCAGGTTCGAATCCTGCCTCGGGCATGGATGTGTGTGATGTCCTTAGGTTAGTTAGGCTTAAGTAGTTCCAGGTCTAGGGGACTGATGACTTCAGATGTTAAGTCCTATAGGGCTCAGAGCAATTTGAACCATCTGTTGAAACTGATTAAAGGTAAACACATTATATGAGCAGAAGCGTTCTCTTCAGCAAATGCTTTGCAAAAAACAGATGACAGTCCTTTTTGAACAGCAATCTGTTGTAGACTAATTATTATTGGTTTTCCCTTATTAAGGATACTGCAAATAATTAAATAGTATTTTCACCATATTTATAACGCATCTTCCTAGTCATTCTGGGAGTATGGATATACGTTATAACACACATAAAAACTATAGGCCATGAAAGAATAATGCGAATGAGACGAAAATCCGTCGATGTGTAGTACATGTACAGAACAATGTGGATGATTTATCCAACAGAAAGTGCTTCAGAAATCGAGCAAGTAAGTAACGCGTTGATCCACATCTGGTCCTTATTCAGGTATTTATTCGATTCGGCATTATTAAGTACAGTTGTTGGATGTTCTCCTGAGGTATATCGTACCAAAATTCTGTCGAACTGACGCGTTAGATCGGCGAAATCCCGACGAAAGATCCATACCCAAAGACTGGAAAGTTGCACAGGTCACACCAATATTCGAGAAAGGTAGTAGGATAACATTATGAATTACCTCGAAGAAAACGACCTATTGACACACAGTGAACATGGATTTAGTGAAGATCGTTCTTATGTAACATGTGAAGTGTTGACTGCTATTGACAAGTGATTTCAAATCGATTCCGTATTTCTGGATATCCAGAAGGCTTTTGACACTGTACCACATGAGCGGCTTTTAGTGAAATTGCGTGCTTTGGAACATCGTCTCAGTTTTGTGACTGGATTTGTGATTCGCTGTCAGAGAAGTCACAGTTCGTAGCAATCGACGGAAAGCCATTGAGTAAAACAGAAGTGACTTCTGGCGTTCCAAAGGTAGTGTTATAGGCCCTTTTCTGTTCCTTATATTTATAAACGATTTGGAAGACAATCTGAGTAGCTGTCAAAGATTGTTTGCAGATGACGCTGTCATTTATCGACTAGTAAAGTCGTGAGAACAGCAAAACAAATTACAACACGATTTAGAAAATATATCTGTATACTGCGAAAATTGTCAATTGACCCTAAATAACGAAAAGCGTGAGGTCATCCATTTGAGTGCTAAAAGGAATCCGTTAAACTTCGGTTACACGATAAATCAGTCAAATATGAAGGCCGTAGATTCAGCTAAATGCCTAGGAATTACAATTACGAACAACCAAAAATTGGAAGGAACACAAAGAAAATGTTGTGGGGACGGCTAACCAAAGACTCCGTTTTATTGGTAGGACACATAGAAAATGTAACAGATCTACTAACGAGACTGACTACACTACGTTTGTCCGTCCTCTTTTAGAATACTGCTGCGTGGTGTGGGTTCCTTACCAGATACGACTGACTGAGTACATCGAAAAAGTTCAAAGAAGGGCAGCACGTATTGTATTATCGCGAAATATGGGAGAGAGTGCCACAGAAATGATACAGGATTTGGGCTGGACATCATTAAAAGAAAGCCGTTTTTCGTTCCGACGGAATCTTGTCATGAAATTCACCAACCTTCCCCTCCAAATGCGAAAATATATTGTTGACACTGACTACACAGGGAGAAACGATCACCATGATAAGGGAAAGCAGAGCTCGTACGAAAAGATAAGGGTGTTCGTTGTTTCCGCGAGGTTTATGAGTTAGGAATAATAGAGGATTGTGAAGGTGGTTCTATGATCCCTCTGCCAGGCACTTCAATGTAATTTGCAGAGTATCCATGCAGATGAGGTGCTGCCCATAATGCTCCGAACGTTCTCAGTTGGAGAGAGACCAGGCGATCTTGCCGGCCGAGGTATGGTTTGGCAAGGACGAAGACAAGCAGTAGAAACTCTCGCCGTGTGCTGACAGGCATTGTCTTTCTGAAGTGTCAGACCAGAATGGCATCTCATGAAGAACAAAAAAAAAAAAAAAATAAAAACACGTGCAATGTCTTGGACTGCTGTGCTGTAAGGGTGTCGTGGCTGACAACCAAAGAGGCCTTACTGTGAAAAGTAATGGCACCCCGGAGCATGACTCCTGGTCGTCGGGTCGTATGGTGGTATACCACCACTGTCCATGAGGTTTCCACAAACGCTTTCGGCCTGGAATCTCATTGGCTGGGGTAGAGCTGTCTTCATTCTTGAGTCCCGCTTCGAACTGAGCGAAAGTGTGTCTGGAGGCGCCCTGGACAGCAGTGGGATACCTACTTGACTCTTCCAAATTGGCCTGTAGAGTGTAACGTGGTTACCGGTTCCAGTGTCTGCTTAGAATCGACGTTTAACGTGATCCGGTAACAAGATTTTGAGGTAATACTATTTTGTTCCCATCGGGATGCTTACTATCGCTGAGCACCCATGCCGCTCACCATTGGAATGCTTGATTTCGTAGAGTATCCATGGCAGGCGAGCCTGTCATTAACACCTTGTGGGCATTTTAACTTATTAGAGTGGTTGTGGTTTGTGTTCCGCGTAGCGGCCAGCGTGAGATTTACAGCGGTTGGGCGGAAACGCACATCTAAATCAGTCACCCTGTTGGAGGAGTTCGAGGGAGACGACCGAAGTGAAGCATTCAGCTTCAAATGGTTCAAATGGCTCTGAGCACTATGGGACTTAACATCTGAGGTCATCAGTGCCCTACAACTCAGAACTCAGGATTGGAACCTGCGACAGTAGCGATCGCGCGGTTCCAGATTGAAACGCCTAGAACCGCTCGGCCACAACGCCCGGCGATGCATTCACGTGGTTTCTGAGAGAACTAAGTGTTCTACATCCCACAGTACACTGAGGTATCTGCCAACCACAATCACTCACCTCGGGCCACCACAGTACTGATGAAACACGTTGAAGACTCTATCACCACTAAATTGCATCATAAGTGATACAATCACAGCCACCCCGTAGGAAACAGAAAACTACGTTACCATACAAGTAGCTTATTTGCTAGAAATGTCTTTTATTTGCCCCGTACACATTTACAACACACTCAAGCAATGTCTGAAGATCAGTATGTACCTTTTGAACAGAAAGGTTTTCATTTACATCGTAAATACTTTGTGTCTTAAATGCAAAAACAGGCACAGTGGATATTCGTCGATTACAGCGCCATCTACCGCGATTGGGAAACAAGAAACAATGGTTTGGGTAGGCCGTAGGAATGTTTCCTTTTAATTTTCTTTTCTTTCTTTTACTTACACACTTTCCTGCATGACGGACTGCCACCGACTCCTTGTTATGTTCGTAGCTATCGCTTGGTCTCACGCTGTTAGTAAGATAGTAAGGGACTTCTGTCTTGGTGCGTGACAGTGGATAAGTGTGGCGAACAGAAATTCGCGAAATACTGAGCAACAAATACTCTTAGGAAGAGCTACATACTCTGTGATTTACGAACTTTACCGTACATATGAAAATGCGTTTATTGTTTCATTTGACAGACGCCATACGATGCTTGCCCAGTTTCATTATTCAAACATTAATAAATATATCAGTTTTTAATGTTCCAGTGCGTTTTCGTTAATTGCAGTTTGCCGACAATCAACAGAGTCACAAAGAAAAAAAAAATCCAGATATACTACGAGGTAAAACCACTCGTAACAAACAAATGAGTAACCGAACGATTCTCTACAGTGATCTCGCATAAGCATTTCGCTTTTTCTTCATATGTATAATGCTTTTCACGATTTTGCGCGTTTCCGTCAGTAACTGCAAATATAGTCTGTAAGAAAATATTATGAAAACAATATATTACATATATGCAATGAAAAGTACATGCCTAATGACATAAGGCAGCTTCCTCGCATTTCGAGCTTCATTTAAATAGCATTATTTTAAGAGAGTATTACTGCTGTTAAATATGTCGCGTAACGCAACGTTAATGCCAGTATGGATGCAACAGGGAGAGGATTGTATAAGCGTGTATATTAAGTAATGCGGTAAAGTTCAAAGGTAATAGAGAATATAGCCTTTTCTGAGAGAACTAAGTGTTCTACATCCCACAGTACACTGAGGTATCTGCCAACCACAATCACTCACCTCAGGCCACCACAGTACTGATGAAACACGTTGAAGACTCTATCACCACTAAATTGCATCATAAGTGATACAATCAAAACACTTTTACATATATGGCAATGCTCTTAAGTCATATACACTGAAGAGCCAAAGAAACTGGGACACCTCCCTAACATCGTGTAAAGCCCCCGTGAGTACACGGAAGTACCGCAACTCGACGTGGCATGGCTTGACTAATGTCTGAGGTTAGAATTACATTAACACCTTCAGCTGCTGATGGGCTTTGATATATATAAACGAGCACAGGTGAAAATGTGTGCCCCGACCGGGACTCGAACCCGGGATCTCCTGCTTACATGAAGGACGCTCTATCCCGGTCGGGCACACATTTTCACCAGTCCCCGTTGCTATACGTCAACGCCCGTCAGCAGCTCAAGGTATTAATACAATCGTAATTTCGTTCTAGACGGCCTCAGGTCAGCAATTGTGTCCGTTCTTTTGGACGAGAGTCGTCCGACCATGCAACATATTTCCAGTCACCAATAGTCCAATATCGGTGTTGAAGGGCCTAGTGCAGGCGTAAAGCTTTGTGTCGTGCAGTTATCAAGGATACACGAGTGGGCTTTCAGCTCCGAAAGCCCATATCGATGATGTTTCGTTAAATGATTCGGACGCAGCGATGTGGGAGACTTGATATTTTACCGGATTCCTGATATTCACGGTTCACTACACATACATCCTCACTTCGTCGCTACTTTGGAGATGCTGTGTCCCATAGCTCGTGCGCCTACTATAACATCACGTTCAAACTCACTTAAATCTTGATAGCCTGTCATTGTAGCAGTAGTAACCGATCTAACAACTGAGCGTGTCACCTGTTCTCTTATATTGCCGTTGCCGACCGCAGCGCCGTATTCAGCCTGTATTTGAATACGCATGCCTATACCAGTCTGTTTGGCGCTTCAGTGCATATTATTTAGTATTACCGAAGAGTATTTATTGCTCCATATTTCGCGGATTTTGCCTACTTCACTCAGCCACTACCACGTACCGCGACCAAACTAACATGGTAACTGCATTCATAATATCCTTAATGAGATATACGTCTGTGTGCATCTCATATCTAGACCGGTACGCATGGGTGTTCTCATGCCACACATTCTGACTCGGGCAACGATCTGGATGAGAAAAACTGGCGATACCTGCAAGAAAATGACCCAGGTTCCGAGCCAGAACCACAATCCCACAACGAGGCAGCTTTCATCGCATAACCTGGTGGCTGGGATTTGTTGCAGCTGCAGTGTTCATTCCTTCGTATGGGCCATTACTGTGGAGTAACACTTGTAAGCAGCAACAATCTGATGTAATGAAAGTTTACTTTATTACTGGCGCTTCCTGGCAGATTAAAACTGTGTGCCGGACCGAGACTCGAACTCGGGATATTTGCCTCACGGCGTTCTCTGCCGTCTGAGCTACCCAAGCACGACTCACGACCCGTCCTCACAGCTTCAATTGTACCTTCCTAAATTCACTGAAGCTCTTCTGCGAGCGTTGCAGAACTGGCTCTCCTGGAAGAAAGGATTTTGTAGAGACATGGCTTAGCCACAGCCTGGTGGATATTTCCAGATTGATATTGGGTACTTTATTACTGTTTAATTAAACAGCTTCATTAAACAACGAAAAAGTAACTCACATTATATGAGCTGAATCACTAAGATTAAACTGCGTAATAACAGCAGCGCCGTCATTCACTAATGAACATGAAAAATATCAGTTCTGCAGAAGTATGTAAAGATTCTTACGAAAATTCCAATAGAGTTGCAGATTCTCAAGATAAGAAGGCTACACACAGCCCGCTACACTGGCCATACTAATGTAAAAGTTGATTCCTTATTTCCCTCGCAAAGTCCAAAACATCCCCACCACGCCTGAGGTTTTGCGGACCTCCTACCACGCCGTGCGTCAGCGCCGGCACGGAGACCTGTCTCTGAACTAACAGAGCGCTCCATTAATTCGGGCTGAAACACGCCACCACTCTCCAGGACAGGTGCAAGACCCACCCGTGGCTGGCGATAAGTCGCACGGAGACGTGGTGTGGATGTTTTACCAAATAGGCGCGCCTCCACTGACGGAACAGTTTCTGTCAACCTGCAGACTACAGGGCCCCTCATCATACAAGATACTTCCAGTCAGCGTTTGGTGTTAGGAAGCCTTCCAAATTTCGTATATACTCTACACTCGACACTCAAAATTATGTTTGAGAACATTTTTCATATTATCCCCACTATTTGTAGTTAAAGAAAGAAAATGATTACAGTGCTTCAAAAAGTAATATTTGCAGTAAACTGAAAAACGTATTGATTTAATTTTACATATTTTAAAAGAAGAAATGTTGAATTTTCTCGCGCAGAGTACGAGAGACTGGCGCGGCTATATGCGCACTGTTTTGACAGACAGGTGGAGCTGAGCTAGATAGGAGCTGGCGTGAATAGCTGGCTGTCTAACGAGCAGGCGATAACCGTGATACTGGCGGAATGTGTGCGCCACTTAGAAAGCGAGTGTCGTAATGACTGCAAGTCTAGTATACAGGCACGTTAATGCAAGTGCTTTTTCCAAGGGAGGGTGGTCTTCCCTGGCCCTCGCGACGTGTGACGGTGCCTCACGCCGCAAATTCTGAGATCGCAAGCTATTAGGATGGTGCATAAGATCGCAGCGTTTTCTTCTGTATATTAATATTGTTATAGGTTTGGGATTTTACAAGGAGTGTTATACTACATTGGTCCCTTACCTGCATTTGTCGTAGATCCCTCGCCCAGCGCGAAGTTCCAAGCGACTGGAAAAAAAGCGCAGATGACTCCAGTATATAGAGAGGTAAAGAAACGGACCCGTAAAATTAGAGACCAATATCCCAAACTTCTGATTGCTGCAAACTCCCTGTACACATTCTCAGTTCGATTATAATAGACTTACGTGAGGCTAAGCAACATACGTCGACGAATCAACATGGCTTTAGGAAGCATCGTAAGTGCGAAACTCAGCTTGCCCTTTCCTCACGTGACATACTGAGAACTATGTATGAAGGGCAACAGGCAGATTCCATATTTCTAGATTTCCGGAAAGAATTTGACATCGTGCCCCATTGCAGATTGTTAAAGAAACTACGAGCATATCGAATAAGTTCACAGATATGTGAATGGCTCGAAAACTTCTTGAAAAATAGTACGCAGTATGTTGTCCTCGATGGTGAGGGTTCATCAGAGACAACGAAATGTGATAGAACGGCTGTTGTTCTTTATACAGGGCGAGGCCATCTAAATGTTCAATACATTAGCTCCGAGGAACAAATGGCAGTTTACTGAAATGTCCAGTCCTAGTTGCTTTTGGTAAAATATCTCAAAAGCTGGGGATAGTGAATTTTACGGGTAATTAAGGAAAGTATTAAATTGATGGGGGTGTTGAAGTAATGACAATTTAATAATTATACTTTGCTAACTTCCAGCATTCTGAAAGGCATTGTAGTGTCTCGAGAATTTCGGGGTAAATTCTAGAGACCCTCGTATTTCCACCGTCTTGAACACGGGTTATTTTAGAGACGAGTGTGGTAAAGTAGAATGTATCTACTGCACCACAATTATGTGTGTGCAGGACGGACATGTATGGGACGGATGATAGGCGCGGGCAGGTAGTCGCCGATCCTGGCTAACAAGGGGAAGGCCTCAGACACGGCCAACCGATTCGGCTCAAATTTGGCAGGTTGCTTGTGTAGAACCTAAAATGAAATAGTCCAAGATCTTTTGGGTCAACACCCCCGCAATTTTGAGAAAATCAACCCTAAAGGTTTTGACGAGCAACGGACTCAGAATTAGAGCGATCGATAGATAATTGTAAATAGAGTATTTTTCATCATCAGGTATGGGGTCCGCAAATGCAAACTTTTCCAAAAATTGAGGAAAGAAACTTTTACAATTGTCGCTCCTGTACCCACATGGTAAACGCTTTTCGCCGACAGCGGCGATAGCGGAACAGCTAAGGTAACTAACTGGCTGGGAATCGGAGAACCCTAGCGGATGTTATTATTTTCGTTTGTATTTTTCCATATCTCAATTGATAGGGATAGGATGGTTAATAAGGTAAATAAATTAATAAAGAATGATAATAATAAAGTAGGCAAACTAATTACCCCAACGCCATTGGTTAGTAAAGTAGTAAACTTTTAAGGCTTGTCACATGACCACAACTACGACTAACAAGGGGAGGCCGCCAATTGTGAAATTCAGATTCGATCCCTACTGCGCATAATAAAAGCTCATGGCCAGAGGTGTAATGTGGCAAAGCACCAAGATGCACTTCTCAGCCGTTGTCGAGAAAATCGACAGTTAAAAGAAACCGTTGCGGTGAAATACTATCTACGATTGATAGTTTTCTACAGCGTCGTGGATCAGCGGTAAACGCTCGGGTTCGTGATCCGAAGGTGGCCGGATCGAACAGCCGGCACGGTAGCTTAGCATGTTCGGGCAGTGTGTTAGCTGCCGTCTGTAATAAAAAAACTGAGTTAATGGATCAACGACTAACTGAAACGGGTGTCTTGCGATGTCCGCCCCGAGCAGATACAATGAACAAAAATGAAATAAAACAAATATACAAAATAAAAAAATCAATGGAACGCCTAACCAACTACTTAGCAGCATAAGCAGTGCAGGGTATATGAAGCGTGTCGGGAGAGGCGGTAAAATAAAAAAAAAAACAAAATCTCGCGCCGTGCAACATTTTTTATTATTAGTGTTTTGTAATTCATATATGAATTGCTTACACATGTTGGTGAAGGCGGATCGCTGTCCAATTGTACCGCCTCAATTTTTCCGTTTGTTTAACAGGGTGTACCAAAGCTCTCACGTCCGCACTGATTTTCGACGATGTTATAAGTTGCGCTAGGGACCGCACCTACCTTCTTTCGAAGTTGGCAGGCAACTACGCTGTTATGCGGCGACTCGTTTCGGCCCATCTGTCCTTCGAGTGTAACGAGCGAGTAACGGTGTTTATATTTCATACCTGCCACAGCAAATTTGTGTACGTGGGGTTTGTATTCTAATTCGAACGCTTGATTTACGCTATACGTATTCGTTTCGGAATATCGTTTCTACGTCTTCCATTAACTATACTTGGTTAACATTATGAAGACAATTAATAACATTAATGAAATACAACTTTGTTTGCAGAAAACATAATGATGTTCGAAGTTGCCAGTTTTTCCACGACAAACGACTTTCAACAACTTATTATATGCATAATTGTTGCAACTGATTGCTGGGAATTATATATATATTGTGTGTATGTACAAACATTTGAATTACAAAAAACAAATACTAAAAAAAAAATGGTTGCATGGCGCGAGATTCGAACCGGCGAACTTCGGAATTACGAACCCGAACCCGAGAGCTTACCGCTGCGCCACAACGCTGTAGAAAACTATCAATCGTAGTGAGTATTTCACGCCGGTTTCTTTTAACTGTCGATTTTCTCGACAGCGGCTGAGAAGGACATCTTGGTGCTTTCCCACATAGCACCTCTGGCTATGAGCTTTTACTATGCGCAGTATGAATTGAATCTGAATTTCACAATTGGCGGCCTCCCCTTGTAAGAGTGCTTCGAATTCCTCACGAGGGATCACAGACAGCCAACCGCGCGACGGTTGTTTACAGCGAGGCACGGGACAGAATGCACGCGGGGAGAGTTATGTTGTCCCGGTTGCCTCTTCGTCATATCATAGTTGTGAATCTGGAAAAGAGAAGGTGTCCAGCACGAGCCATATAGACGTAAATCGGAAAGAGTTGTTTTCCGTCATTAGGCTGCCGCGATCCTGGCGGATACAGTAGTGATTTTTCCATCATTAATGTGCCGAATGAAATAAGTTTCGTGAATGAATACAGTGTTATTCTGTAAGTAACATATGACGAGTGTTGTATGTAGTTTGTAGAAATTAGCTCGTCTGTTTATGCCGTAGTAACTAGTTATTATTTGTTGTCATATCTTTCAGGTGCATAATCTGAGTAACGGAGGATGTACACCCTTCGACTAGCGTTGTAATATATAGTTGGGAGCCTGTCACAGACGATGGCAAGCGGGAAGTTACCGTCACTGTGTTTTGGTTTGCAAAATACAGATGCATTATCAACGCACTACCGGAAGCAGCCAGGTCTGTTTCTCGGCGTTCCAGGTTGATAAGAACGGCTATGGTCGAGAGATTTTTGGTGGTGACGAACGAAATGACTTTTCTTGATACTGAGGTACTATACCATGAAGACGAAGCAGAAGGTGATTCAGTGGAAGATATCCCGACTAGTGAATCGCTAAATTGTCATAACACTTCAGAAATCTCCACTTCTCTGGGAATATGTGCTTCATCCGTTCCCGATGAGTATCACGAACCAGTTACTAAACGACTTAACTACAGCTCTATACCCCTTGAAGTAAAAGTTAAGGCGGTAGCGCTAGCCTGGAATCATCCAAATTTGAACTTACAAACACTGCAAAAGAATGGAGCAACAACAGCCCTGGAACGGAAGAAGGACTTGAAATTGTGGGAAAGTGATATCGTTAAAGGAGGGACAAGATACGACAAATACCAGGCGATAAATATGTGGACTTACGACCGATTTGTCGAATCTTGTTGACGTAACGAGAATGTAACAGCGAGAATACTTCAGGAGTGGGCTGCAGGTGCAGCGCTTCAATATACGGCCAACAAGGATTCTACGTCTGCTGCATCATTATCTTGGGCAAAAAATTTCAGATCGGGGTATAAAATTCGTCAACGGCGCGTCACTAAATACGTCTCTCATAAGGAAGTACAAAATATAGAAGATATACAGAAAGTGGGAGCTCTTTTCAACAGGCAAACGGCGTCACTTATGACCGGTTTTAATAGTGATTACGTGATCAACACCGGTCATACAGGATGCGAGTATTGGGTGAACATTCGAAGCACGTTATCGCATAAGGGAGAAAAACTAATCCTTGTCGCAGTTGGTAGTAAAAACCTAGTAACACATTCGTACACGGCGCAACATGCCACTACAGCCTCTGGAAAACTGTTACGTAAGGTTTTCCTGTGTTTACAAGAAACGAATGTTACATTTGGTCCTCAGGTTATAGAAGAGGTCAACCGTTTAACCGACTCGTTGAAAAATTTTTACATTACCTTCTCCAAACTGACGAATGCGATTTACAGAACATTTCTTGAGAATGTTTTAAAACCATACGTTTCCGATAGCAAGTTTTTTCTAGTAGTGGATTCCTGGAGTGGACAAAGTAATGCTATATTATATGACACAATGATTATAGTTGGCGAGGGTCAGCCAACGTGCACGGTAAAAGTAATACCGCCCAACTGTACACCTGTGTACCAGCCGTGTAATGTTGATTTCGATCGCCAGGTTAAAAACCTTATTTCCAGGCTTCAGGATTGCAGTGTGCTTCTGGAAACCCAGCGGGAATGGACAACCGCACGGATACAATAACTATTTACAACATAATTCATAACCAACTTTCAGCATCGATTTTTCACGCAATGATATCGTATGCGTGGTACGCATCAAAATTAATTCCCGAAAAAGACATTTTGAAATGTAAACCAAGTTTGTTTTCCGCCTACTCTTGGGAAGGAACAGTGTAGCTTTCGAAAGATTGCATTCATTAGATGTTCTTGGTGCCGTGAGTATATTTGTTTCAAATTTTTATGTGACAAGTACCACCCATCTCGTTGTTCGACGAAAAATGAGGACACGTAACAGTGACTGGAAGAGCCATTCTAAAGTGACCTGGAGTAACATTTTAGATGTTTACTACCCCAAGAAGTTTCTGAAATTTATTTACCTACCTTATTTTTATCGTTCCTTATAGATTTACTTACCTTATTAACCCTCCTATTCCTATCAATTGAGATATGGAAAAGTACAAACGAAAATAATAACATCCACTGGGTTTCCTCGCGATTCGAACCCGGGTTCTCAGATTCCCAGCCAATTACCTTGGCTGTTGCGCTTTCAGTGCTGTCGGCAAAAACCGTTTAAAAAGTTGGAACAGAAGCGACAGTTGTAAAACTTTCTTTCCTCGATTTCTGGAATAGTATGCGTTTTCGGATACCATAGCTGATGATGAAAAATGCTCTGTTTACAATTATCTATCGATCCCGCCAATTATGAGTCGATTGCTCTTCATAACTTTTAGGGGTGATTTTTTCAATAACGCGGCGGTGTTGACCTAAAATATCTTAGATTCCTCCGTTTTAAGTTGTACACAAGCGACCTGCCAAATTTTAGCCGAATCGGTTGGCCATGTCTGAGGCCTTCCATTTGTAAGGAGTTACACGTCCAGCTCAAGGAACAAACGCGCCGTCTCAGTGCGATGTCAAACATTATTTGTGAATATTTGAATGTTGTTGAAAGAGAAGAAGGAACAATTACTTATTCATTCTTTCTCTTACTTTTGTAAGGTCCAGACGGTTGTCTTGTTAAATTTTGTGAGATTTGTAGACTGTATTTATGGAAAAATGAATGTGATAGTTTCTGACGGACCAGAAGGTTCCGAGCTTGCGAAAAATGTTTTGTTGTTGTTGTTGTTGTGGTCTTCAGTCCTGAGATTGGTTTGCTGCAGCTCTCCATGCTACTCTGTCCTGTGCAAGCTTCTTCATCTCCCAGATCCTACTGAAACCTACATCCTTCTGAATCTGCTTAGTGTACTCACCTCTTTGTCTCCCTCTACGATTTTTACCATCCACGCTGCCCTCAAATGCCAAATTTGTGATCCGTTGATGCCTCAAAACATGTCCTACCAACGGATCCCTTCTTCTAGTCAAGTTGTGCTACAAATTGCTCTTCTCCCCAATTCTATTCAATACCTCCTCATTAGGTACGTAATCTATCCACCTTATTTTTAGCATTCTTCTGTAGCACCACATTTCGAAAGATTCTATTCTATTCTTGTCCAAACTATTTATCGTACATGTTTCACTTCCATACATGACTACACTCCATACTTTCAGAAACGATTTCCTGATACATAAATCTATACTCAATGTTAACAAATTTCTCTTCTTCAGAAATGGTTACCTTGCCATTGCCAGTCTACATTTTATATCCGCTCTACTTCGAACATCATCTGTTATTTTACTTCCTAAATAGCAAAACTCCTTTACTACTTTAAGCGTCTCATTTCATAATCTAATTCCCTCAGCATCACCCGATTTAATTTGACTACATTCCATTATCCTCGTTTTGCTTTTGTTGATGTTCATCTTATATCCTCCTTTCAAGACACTGTCCATTCCGTTCAACTGCTCTTCCAGGTCCTTTGCTGTCTCTGACAGAATTACAATGTCATCGGCGAACCTCAAAGTTTTTACTTCTTCTCCATGAATTTTAATACCTACTCCGAATTTTTCTTTTGTTTCCTTTACTGCTTGCTCAATATACAGATTTAATAACACCGGGTAGAGGCTACAACCCTGTCTCACTCCTTTCCCAACCACTGCTTCCCTTTCATGCCCCTCGACTCTTATGACTGCCATCTAGTTTCTGTACAAATTGTAAATAGCTTCTCGCTCCCTGTATTTTATCCCTGCCACCTTCAGAATTTGAAAGAGAGTATTCCAGTCAACATTGTCAAAAGCTTTCTCCAAGTCTACAAATGCTAGAAACGTAGGTTTGGCTTTTCTTAATCTTTCTTCTAAGATAAGTCGTAAGGTCAGTATTGCCTCACGTGTTCCGACATTTCGACGGAATCCAAACTGATCCTCCCCGAGGTCCGCATCTACCAGTTTTTCCATTCGTCTGTAAAGAATGCGCGTTAGTATTTTGCAGCTATGACTTATTAAACTGATAGTTAGGTAATTTTCACATCTGTCAGCACCTGCTTTCTTTGGGATTGGAATTATTGTATTCTTTTTTTAGTCTGAGGGTATTACGCCTGTCTCATATATCTTGCTCACCAGCTGGTAGAGTTTTGTCATGACTGGCTCTACCAAGGCTGTCAGTAGTTCTAATGGAATGTTGTCTACTCCTGGGGCCTTGTTTCGACTCAGGTCTTTCAGTGCTCTGTCAAATTCTTCAAGCAGTATCTCATCTCCCATTTCATCTTCATCTACATCCTCTTCCATTTCCATAATATTGTCCTCAAGTACATCGCCGTTGTATAGACCCTCTATATACTCCTTCCATCTTTCTGCCTTTCCTTCTTTGCTTAAAACTGGGTTTCCATCTGAGCTCTTGATCTACATACAAATGGTTCTCTTTTCTCCAAAGGTCTCTTTAATTTTCCTGTAGGCAGTATCTATCTTACCCCTAGTGAGATAAGCCTCTACATCCTTACATTTGCCCTCTAGCCATCCCTGCTTAGCCATTTTCACTTCCTGTCAATCTCATTTTTGAGACCTTTTGTATTCCTTTTTGCCTCCGTCATTTACTGCATTTTTATCAATTAAATTCAATATTTCTTCTGTTACCCAAGGATTTCTAGCAGCTCTCGTCATTTGACTTACTTTATCCTCTGCTGCTTTCAATACTACATCCCTCAGAGCTACCCATTCTTCTTTTGCTGTGTTTCTTTCCCCCATTCCTGCCAATTGTTCCCTTATGCTCTCCTTCAAACTCGGTACAACCTATGGTTCTTTCAGCTTATCCAGATCCCATGTCCTTAAATTCCCACCTTTTTGCAGTTTCTTCAGTTTTAATCTACAGGTCATAACCAATAGATTATGGCCAGTGTCCACATCTGCCCCTGGAAATCTACTACAATTAAAAACTTGATTCCTTAATCTCTGTCTTACCATTAAATAATCTATCTCATACCTTTTAGTATCTCCAGGATTCTTCCATGTATACAACCTTCTTTTATGATTCTTCAACCAAGTGTTAGCTATGATTAAGTTATGCTCTGTGCAAAATTCTACTAGACAGCTTCCTCTTTCATTTCTTAGCCCCAATCCATATTCACCCACTATGTTTCCTTCTCTCCCTTTTCCTACTGACGAATTTCAGTCACCAATGACTATTACATTTTCGTCTCCCTTCACTACCTGAATAATTTCTTTTATCTCATCATACATTTCATCAATTTCTTCATCATCTGCAAAGCTAGTTGGCATATAAATTATACTACTCTAGTAGGCATGGGCTTTGTGTCTATCTTGGCCACAATAATGCGTTCACTATGCTGGTTGTAGTAGCTTACCTGCACTCCTATTTTTTTATTCATTATTAAACCTACTCCTGCATTACCGCTATTTGATTTTGTATTTATAGCCCTATATTCACCTGACCAAAAATCTTATTCCTCCTGCACAGAACTTCACTAATTCCCACTATATCTAACTGTAACCTATCCATTTCCCTTTTTAAATTTTCTAACCTACCTGCCCGATTGAGGGATCTAACATTCCATGCTCCGATCCGTAGAACTCCAGTTTTCTTTCTCCTAATAATGACGTCCTCCTGAGTAGTCCCCGCCTGGAGATACAAATGGCGGACTATTTTACCTCCAGAATATTTTACCCAAGAGGACGCCATTATCATTTAATCATACAGTAAAGCTGCATGTCCTCAGGAGAAATTACGGCTGCTTGCTTTCAGCCTTTCCCAGTACCAGCACAACAAGGCCGTTTTGGTTAATGTTGCAAGGCCAGATCAGTCAATCATCCAGACTGTTGCCCCTGCAACTACTGAAAAAGCTGCTGCCCCTCTTCAGGAACCACATGTTTGTCTGGCCTCTCAACAGATACCCCTCGTTGTGGTTGCACCTACGGTACGGCCATCTGTATCGCTGAGGCACGCAAGCCTCCCCACCAACGGCAAGGTCCATGGTTCATGAGGGGAAAAAATGTTTTAGTTGTATGAAAAGTGTTATGTGTGATAAAAATACAGTGAGATTGAGTTCAAAATATTCTTGAGTGTACGGAGTTATTTTAAAAGTATAAAACATTTCCTCCAAAGTAGCATCTTATCTTGGGAGAAGAAGTTGTGCAGGACATCACAGCTGGCTATCCTGAAAAGAAGATCGGAGAAGCAACTCCAAGTAAGTTCGATAGCCAAGAGGGAGTGTGAGTCTTGCACACCAGTACCACACTGACACCCTTAATCACCGGAAACTGCCAGAGCATGGCATAAACAGTTGCCTCACTATCTTTCCCCAAATCCCTCAACATGCATTCTAACCTTACATCTGCAGAAATGGGCTGCAGTCCACCACATAAGAACTGATCCTGACCTTCTAATCCTACCTGTGGACAAAGGCTCCACCACTGTTGTTTTTAACTGCAAGGATTACCTGGCAGTAGGACTCTTCTGGCTGTCAGATACTTCTATGTACAAACCTTGCCACAGCGACTCCATTCCAGTAATCCAGCAAGATCTCCAATCACTACTCAAATCTTATGCGCACATCAGACCCTCTCCCTGGAGTCCATGCCTCGGCTCACCTCTCTCACTCCACTAATAAATCCTACCTTCTACATGATTCCTAAAGTCCATAAACCTAATCACCCAAGACGCCCCATTGTGGCCGGTTACTGAGAGAATTGCTGCTCTCATAGACCAACCCCTACAATCTATTACCCCTAACATACCTTCCTATTTAAAAGATACCAACAATTTCCTCCAGCCAGCCAGAGTGGCCGAGTGGTTCTAAGCATTACAGTCTGAAACCGCGCGACCGCTATGGTTGAAGGTCCGAATCTTGCCACGGGCATGGATATGTGTGATGTCCTTAGGTTAGTTAGGTTTAAGTAGTTCTAAATTCTGGGGGACTTATGACCTCAGAAGTTAAGTCCCGTAGTGCTCAGAGGCATTTGAACAATTTCCTTCACTGACTCTCCACAGTTCCTGACTCTTTACCACAAAGTGCCATGCTTCTCACTATTGGTGCCACCTCCCTGTACACTAATGTTCCTAATGCCCATAGCCTTCCTGCTATTGAACACTCCCTTTCCCAAAGATTGACAGATTCAAAACCAACAACCTAGTCACCATGACAAGTTTATCCTCACACACAATTTCTTCTGCTTTGGAGGCATTACCCACAAACAAATTCAGGGTATGGCTATGGGCACCCTCATAGCACCATCTAATGCCAACCTATTCATGGGCCATATAAACGAACCCTTCCTAAAAACAGAGAATCCTAAACCCCACTCCTGGTTCAGATTCAATGATTACATTTTTGCTATCTGGAGTGAGGATAAGGATACCCAATCCACATTCCTCCAGAACTTCAACTACTTCTCCCCCATTTGCTTCACAAGGTCCTACTCAACCCAACAATCTACCTTCCTAGATGTTGACCTCCACCTCAAATGTGGTTACATCAGTACCTCTGTCATTATCAAACCTACTAACCACCAGCAATACCTCCACTTCAACAATTGCCATCCATTCCATACCAAGAAGTCCCTTCCGTATAGCCTATCCCCACTTGGTCACCGCATCTGCAGTGATGAGCAGCCCCAATCTAACTACCTCACTGAATCCTTCACTGACCATAATTATCCTCCCATCCTTGTATAATAACAAATCTTTCATGCCTTATCTATTCAGTCTCCCATCACCTCCCAAAATCCCACTGTCTGACCACAGACAACCATGCCCCTCATAACTCAGCATCACCCAGGACTGGAGAAACTGAATTACACTCTATGCCAGGGTTTCAATTACCTCTTGTCGTGGCCTGAAATGAGAAGTATCCAGACCACTATCCTTCCCATGCTTCACATGGTATTCTGTCATCCACCGAACCTACATAATGTACCCATCCTTACACAACCAATGCTCCCAATCCCTTACCTCATGGCTCATACCTCTGTAACACACCTACATCCATACATTCTCCTGAAACCACCTACTCCAGGTCAGGCACCATCACCACTAATCCCATCAAAGGCAGGCCTACCTGTGAAACTAGTCATGTGATTTACAAGCTAAGTTGCTACCACTGTGCTGCATTCTATGTAGGAATGAGAATCAACAAACTGTCTGTCCACACAAATGGTCACCAACAAACTGCAACCAAGAAACAAGTGGACCACCCTGTTGCTGAACATGCTGCAAAACATGATATTTCAATGACTGCTTCACAGTGTGTGCTATATAGATCCTTCCCACCAACACCAGCTTTTCTGAATTGTGCAGGTGAGAACTTTCCCTGCAATACATCCGATATATCTATAACCCTCCTGGTCTCAACCTTCATTAGTCACTGTTCTCATCCATCCCACACCTTCCCTGCACCCGTTCCAGCACTGTGCAGCCATTATTCCACCACCACACCCAGTCTTTTTATTTCCCTCCGTTTCTGCTACTTCTGCCACCCTCCCCACCTCTCCCCTGCCCGTGGTCTAACCTGCAGCACTTTACTCTACATCACTACCCACCCTCCCTCCCTGCCCCAGTATCCTCCATACCCCCACCCAGTTGCCACTCCCTTCATGCAATGTTGCTGTGTGTATGTGTGTGTGTGTCTGTGTGTATGTGTGTGTGCATTGTGAGAGTCGTTGTTTTGTGTATCAGCGACACAGCATCTCTGGTAGATAGTGAGTAGCAGCTTTCTTTCTCATAATGTAGAATGCCCAAGTACAAGAAGACCCAAATATAAGTAAATCTATATTTTTATTTGAATGCTGCTGAGAAAGTACCTGATCTGACTATTGTTGTAAGCATACCTGTATTCATTCCATCTATGCTGCGATCAAATGGTTAATTTTCCATACTTGTGTGTGAAGTGTAAATATTCCATTGTACAATTTCCCTGTATAAAACTGATGTGCTCAATACTATGTGGAAAATGATTCAAAATCAGTAGCCAATAATTAATTAAATAAAAAAAGTCCATTTGCAGTGTATATGTACAAATTGAGAAAGCTCATTTTTCTTAGTAAAGACACAAAGACAAGTTTTATGAAATTACATAAGTTTTTTGTACTCAAGTTGATAAGATACACTAATTACATACAGCAGCAGCGTTTTTTCATCATAATGGTCCAGCTAGGCATTGGGGATATGGTATTCTTTGAGAAGGTACTCCACTATTTTCCATTTTTAGATCACCTACAATGCTCAAATATTTCAATATGTGTAAAACCCTAAAAACCATTAACAATACCCTCTAACACAACCGAAGGTCAGATAGAAGGTCAACTGTTTCAGGAACTACAAGAAATGGAAAGAACAGAATCCCATTAGTTGTCAACTGCTGGACACTGGGGGTTCTAGATAGTTATTTCCATAGCGGTACAAAAATATTTTGCTCACTCCAGTAACTATTCTCTCCGGAAATGTCACTGGGTTACCTGTAGTGGTAGCGTGTTAAGTGTCAGAGAATGAAGATTGGAGAGAATAATAACAGCTCTTCCAGATGATATATCCCTCTCTATCATAGCCAGATCTCAGATTAGTTGACGTGAAAGCATAGTATGATCTTCTGTAAACAGGTGGCGCAAAGCACTGTTATTTAAGTAACTGCTAGTATCAGATGAGCCCTTATCACAGTAACTGCTACTTCTCAATAACCAGTTATTTCTATCAGTTATGTTATTTTCTTGTCACCTCTAATGTACACCATTACGCCAGGAGATACTGATTTACTGAATACTGGGGAAAACATCTGCAGTAAAATTCATTTTTACAGCCTTATATACACTCCTGGAAATGGAAAAAAGAACACATTGACACTGATGTGTCAGACCAACCATACTTGCTCCGGACACGCCCCAACATCGTGCATTGTAACTCCAGTGGTGTCGCGACAGGCGTGAATGGAGGGACGAATGGAGACGTGTCATCTTCAGCGATGAGAGTCGCTTCTGCCTTGGTGCCAATGATGGTCGTATGCGTGTTTGGCGCCGTTCAGGTGAGCGCCACAATCAGGACTGCATACGACCGAGGCACACAGGGCCAACACCCAGCATCATGGTGTGGGGAGCGATCTCTTACACTGGCTGTACACCTCTGGTGATCGTCGAGGGGCACTGAATAGTGCACGGTACATCCAAACCGTCATCGAACCCATCATTCTACCATTCCTAGGGAACTTGCTGTTCCAACAGGAGAATGCACGTCCGCATGTATCCCATGCCACCCAACATGCTCTAGAAGGTGTAAGTCAACTACCCTGGCCAGCAAGATCTCCGGATCTGTCCCCCATTGAGCATGTTTGGCACTGGATGAAGCGTCGTCTCACGCGGTTGCACGTCCTGCACGAACGCTGGTCCAAATGAGGCACCAGGTGGAAATGGCATGGCAAGCCGTTCCACAGGACTACATCCAGCATCTCTACGATTGTCTCCATGGGAGAATAGCAGCCTGCATTGCTGTGAAAGGTGGATATACACTGTACTAGTGCCGACATTGTGCATGCTCTGTTGCCTGTGTCTATGTGCCTGTGGTTCTGTCAGTGTGACCATGTGATGTATCTGACCCCAGGAATGAGTCAATAAAGTTTCCCCTTCCTGGGACAATGAATTCATGGTGTTCTTATTTCAATTTCCAGGAGTGTATATATCAAGATAGATGACAAACAATGTCATATAGTTATTAGCCATATCAAGCGAGAACAAATTCCCTCTCGGTCATGCCACTACACTTCATAACTGTATCAAGAAGAAGATTCCGTAACCTAAATGGCAGCAGATGTCCAGGGCTGTTAAAATGACAATTTTTGCTGGACCCAGGTTGTATAATCTGAGTTGACAAGTAGCATAAATAATAGTTGAAGGAGACCAAAAGAGTGTTACAATACAGTACAAACATGGACAAAGACAACAGTATGGAGATAGCTACACATTGTATAAAAGTCTCATTCACAGTGATTATTATTTTTATAAAAATCATTCATGCACTTGCAGCTTGTTTGATATTTCACTGTACACATATGGACCAAAAATTCACACAATTCAGAGCAATGATCAGTTAATGATTTCAGATTTCTAAAATCAAGGCTATGTTTTTTACTTGTGGTGGCAGGCTGTTCTGTATCTTGGTTAAATGGTGCCATTGTTCATTGTTTGGATATGGAGTTTCCTATCTAATACAAAGTGTGTTGAAATGATGATAATGTAATAATAATCGTTTCAGTTATTTCCTCTTTGTCTTTTTTATGTGTTTTTTCTGTGTTTCTTCGCTCTGTTTGTATTTTGTCTTCATTGTTGTCCCGTGGTTGTAATTGTAAATTGTGTGAAGTAACGAGTTGAAATTATTTATCCTAAATAAGTGTTATTTTCTTAGCAAGTGGTCATGGACCCAGGTGCCAGGTGTTGCAGTACAACAAATAAAGGTGGAAAAAATTGTTCCAGTACCTAATTTAGAGTCATGGCTCAAGAAGAGGAGGAATACAAGGTACTGTTGTTTAATGGGAAGAACTTTAGCAACTGAAAATTTAGGACTGAAATACTTCTATGTGAGCTGGAAGTGAGTTTTGTCTGAAAGAGATACATGGACATGGCTGAGACAGCTGAATGGCAAAACCGATAAGAAGTGTAAGTCTCAAGTAATCCAAAGAATTTCACAAAGTTGCTTGGAGTAGGCCTACACCAAAAATAAGAAATACATTAATTCAAACATTTGAGCTGAAAGGTATGGCTTTTATTAAGAACGGCCTTTAAAGTTTACTGCAAATGACAATAACTCTTGAAATTAATTTTTTGGAGTTTCGTAAGTTAATGGGTAATTTGAAGGATCGGATGATAATATTGGAGGAACTGATATAGTATGCGGTAACTTACAAACAATTCCACCAGAATCCTAAGTAGTTGTTACTGCTCTGAATACCTTCTCAAGTGAGGAATTGGAACCGGATTTCTTAAAGGGTAGATTACTAGACAAAGAAGCAAAACTTAATAATTCTAAAGGTAACAACTGGAAAGTAAATGAATTGCCATCGTCGACAGCATCTGACAGAAAGGTAAAAGGATGTATTCAGAGACAACCAAGTCTCAAGCTATGTATGATGCAGCCAAAGCTTTGTCTAAAAATAAGATTTTAGTTGATATTGTGGATGCTAGGAGTTGTCATTTTTTACTTTGTAGTTCACTGTTGCTATATGAGTTCACATATTGTCATTTTGTTATATAGAGATAATGAGTGGAGGTTTGGACACTAGAAAATGGAGTGCCTAGTGGAGAAATCTAAACATTTCTGATGTATTTTTCTATTACATTTCAATAGGAATGACAGCTACGGAGGCAGTCAGAAACATTCACGCCACATGTGGGAGGGGGATAATTGCATGAGACAGATCATGGCAAGAATGCGGTTTTCTCGTTTTAAGAAGGATCATTTTGACATAAGTGATTCAGCACATTCAGGAAGACAGTCGAAGTTTCATAAAGATTGTTTAAACACATTAACCCACAATAATCAATGTCAGCAAACTCGAGAACTGGCAAATGTTATTAACTGTGATCATTCTACCATCGTGCGACATTTGCATGCAATGGAGAAGGTTGAAAAAAGGTACCACATGCTCTAAGCCGAAAACACATAAATCAGCAGGTGAATGTATGTGCTTTTCTCATTGTTCGTGATCAATTAGCTTGAAAGCAACGTTGACCATTCCTAACTTGTATCGTTATAGCCTTATAGGTGACAAGAAATGGTGTCTTTATCCTAAGATCATAAGGAAAAGAAAAGAATGGTTGCCCCCAAACAAAGCAGCAACTCCCCATATAAAAGCCTGCATGCATCCATAATATTATGCATCTCGTTGAACAGTGATGGTGTGGTGTAGTACAGATTGCTTCCCTGAGATGTAACCATCACTGATGATATTTATTGTCAGTAACTGAGACATCTTGTGGACGCAATTCGAGGACAACGACCAGGCAGACTGCGAAAAGTGATGCTACTCCACGATAACGCCCGTGCCCATTCTGCTAGACTGACCAAAAACTTTATACTAGAGTTGGGTTGGGAAGTCATTCTGCACTCACCTTATTCAACTGATCTTGCACCCTCAGTTTTTCCTGCTCCCTATCGAACAAACTTCAAGCTAAGCTTTGCCGGATGCAAAAGGTTCTCCTACCATGGCTCGGCGAGTTCTTCACCTCAAAACCACCCGATGTCTACAGTCATGGAATCAAAAAGTTATCTCAGCATTGATAGACTGTTGTAAATAGTGAAGGAGAATAATTATGGATGAGTAGGGTGTGTATGTGTATCTGTTGTGTTTATCAAACGTACAGAGAAACGCAACAAACTTATGTATCAACCCAATATATGTGTTACAGACGTGGGAAACAATGCCATTATTGGGGAAAAATACAATGTTAGATTGCCACAAACGCATAGAAGTATAGTTCTGCAAATTTAGCTAAATCTCTCCAAAAAATAAACAGAAATGAAAATAATTTTTCTTTCTCAGCTGTTACTGGAAGTTTTCCAGGTGGCAAAGTGGATTGGTTTCTAGATTTGAGGGTAACAGGATATTTAGTTAATTAATCTGTTCTTTGATGGATGTGAACAAACTGGTGAATCAAATAAGAATAAAGGTTGGAGGAATTTATGTTGAAAGCATAGTTTGTGGACTGGAATTTCAAATTAAAACTAAAAGGTGCTCTTCTAGTGTCAGGTTCACTAAATAATTAATTGTCAGTGCATAAACTATAAATGGCTGGATGATGCTTGTTTTTAAAAATTCAGCGGGTTCAATTCAAAAGTGTGATAGCTATAGCTGCAGCTCACAGAAATGATTCAATTGTGTATATACACACACTAACAAGGGGAGTGCGAGGGTTGGGAAATGAAGTTAAGAGTGGGATGGCATGTGTTGGCAGCACTACCCCATAGAGTTACAACGCCCCAGCCATACGGCCAGATGGCTAGCCACTCACGAGAAAAACACTCTGAAACTTTCAGTCCTACAGTATATAATACCCATGTGTCTGCTCACTGAACTGTATGGCACAGTGGTCGATACAATATTGGTAACAATTCTTGCTTCGTATTTCCAAAGTATGTATTTGCTGAAAATCAGGAGATTTAAAAGTGACAACGGTCATGAGTATATTTGCAAATTCAATTACGAAATGGAGTGGCAGAGCGACTAAATCATACTGTCATTGAAAAGGCTCATTGCACAATTTTTGGACGCGAAGTTTGAAAGCAATTTTAGTCAAAAGTTACTGGCAGATACTTTTATCATTAACCATAGTTATACTTCAGTTTTAGATGCAGAAATTTTAGAAATGCTATCGGATGGAAGAAAGCCAAATTTGAACAAATATGACTTTGGGTGTGTTGCATAGTGGCACATTCCAAGGAAAGTATTGAAAAGGAACTAGCCCATTAAAATGTTTCGTGACTGGAAACTGTCTAATTAGCCACAGAATATGGTGTGCCAAGCAACACAAGGTTGTATTTGGGAGAGATGTAATTTTTGAAAAAGATATGTTTCTATTTGAAGGTGAAAGCAGTGATGATTGGATCTTGAAGAAGACCATTCAAGTGAACAATGTAATTCAGAACATTCTTCAGTTTCCTCAAAGTTAGTTCTGTTTTGAAGTCCTTGATTTTGTGCAAACTGTTGAAGGTAACTCAAGGCCCACGATGTCAGAAGAAGTGGAAGCGAGCAGAAACTTTGTGGAAAAGCAATAGAATAACAAGAAAATTTAGGTTTTTCAAGTATTATGCAATGTTTCCCTTGAATGCAAAAACATTCGTGGGAAAACTTACCTCAGAAGTCTGAAGACGTTCAGGTAAGGCATCATGAAGAAGATGTAGGAGAAGAATGGAAAAAAAATTAAGGAAAAATTGGGCTCTCTGTCATCTAATGGAACTTTGACTTATGAACCACTTACAGCAAATATAAGTATCACTGACAGTAAGAGGATGTTCAAAGTAAAAATAGACATGTCTGGAAATATTGAAAGAGATATGACTATACTCCACTTGCTCAATTCACAACACTAAGAATGCTCCTTAGTGTGGTGAAGGAACATAATTCATTTATGGAACAAACAGATGTACAAAATTGATTCCTGCATTGAGACCTGGTGTAAAGATTAAGAAAAGTCTTGTATGCAAACTAAAAAAAAAACTTTTGACAGTTTTATGAAGGAAATCATGTTTCGACAACCCAAAATTGGCAGATGTCTCTATGTTGAAAGCATTGATGATCATTATACTCAATTTGCTTCCATATGTAGATAATATTCCAGCTGGATGTAATAGTAAAAAAAAAAGTCACCTACATTAAGAACTAGTTAAAATGTCGAATGTGAGAACTTGGAGAACCAAAATCATTCCTCAGAATAAATATGCAGAGCAACAGTGGCAAAATGTTTCTTTGTCACTATGTTCATCTTGAATACTTATTGAAAAGATTCAACATGGAAGACTGTAAACACTGAGAACATCGATGGAAGTCAAATGCAGTGGAGATGCTTGTGGTCAAATGGATGAATTTAAACCAGATGGACAATTACTGTGTTTTTCAATGTATATAATGACAGCTGTGACCAGACGAAGTGCATCACTTAACTATTTTAGTAGACAGCAAAATAAACCAACAGAATTAGAGTAGAAATTTTTGAAATGAATTCTTTGATATATTAAAGGAACACTTGATGTTGGCCTGTGATACAAAAAGGAAATTTTAAATGCTATTACTGCTATGTTGATTCTGACTGTGTTATGTTGTAGATCTTCTGTCTTCTTCACTTTCTTATAGTTTTTTGTTTGAAAATACTGTTTCTTGTGACAAGGAGACATATGAGTTTCACTATGAAATAGAAGCAGAATATCCAGCTTCGTCGACAGCTATGACAGACACCCCATGGCTTAAGCATCATCTTGAAGAATCTGTCAATTACGGAAGTGGGAACATAGATGACTGAAGCATGTGGATGTGAAATCCGTTCTACACAAGAGCTATACAACAAAGGCCATCTGAATGTTCAATACATTAGCTCCGAGGAACAAATGGCCCATATTTTACCAAAAGTAGCTAAGAGTGCACGTTTCAATAGACTGTGTTAAAAGCTGGGGATAGTGAATTTTATGGGCAATTTAGGAAATTATTAAATTGATTGGGGGGGGGGGGGTGTTGAAGTAATGACAATTTAATAATTATACTTTTCTAACTTCCAGCATTCTGGAAGGCATTGTAATGCCTAAGGAATTTCGGAGTAAATTCTAGAGACCCTCGTATTTCCACCGTCTTGAACACGCGTTATTTTAGAGATGAGTAGATCTGTGTCTACTGCACCACAGCTATGTGTGTGCAGGACGGACGTGTATGGGACGGATGATCGGCGTGGGCAGGTGGTCGCCTATAGTTACACATCCAGCTCAAGGAATAAACGCGCCGTACTCCATGCGACATGAAACATTACTGTGTGAACATTTGAATGTTGTTGAAAGAAGAGAAGGGACAATTACGAATGTAAGAGAAAGAATCAATAAGTAAGGTCTAGACAGTTGTCTTGTTAAACTTTGTGAGATTTGTAGACTGTATTTATGGAAAAATTAATGTGATAGTTTTCATACAACTAAAACATTTTTTGTAAGCTTGGAACCTTCCGGTCTGTCAGAAACTGTTGTGTGTGATGAAAATACAGTGAGATTGAGTTTTAAAATAACTCTGTACACTCGAGAATATTTTAAAGTATAAAAAATTTCCTCCATGTAGCATCCTATATTCAGAGAAGAAGTCGTGCAGGACATCACAGCTGGCTATCCTGAAAAGATGATCGGGGAAGCAACTCCAAGTAAGTTTGATAGCCAAGAGGGAGTGTGAGTCTTGCACACCAGTACCACACTGACACCCTTAATCACCGGAAACCACCAGAGCATGTCAGAAAAAACACTATGGTTTACCAAATTATGCAATAAATTGCAGAGAGCTGTCAAAGTAGAAATATTAATTTGTTTTACTTCATTACTATGCACCAATTAATGCAGAGTAATGTCGGAGGTAGCCACTTCCAGGTATGTTGGAAATGTGAGATGGTCTATGGACAGCTGATTCTGAGTGAGAAAGGACAACCATGGCAGACAAAGCCCTGAATTCAAATTTGTGTCCTAAGCTAACCACAACCCCATGATGTGAAATGCATAAGAGAGAATAGCAATCAACAATCTGTGCAGATTTAAAAATCGCACTTGCTTTGTTTATGGTGGTTAAAGCTAACCTCTATGAAGCAACTCGAGACGGACACACACACATTAACATTTATTTCCACATTATAGGTGACACAGGCAGAGTACAGGAGAAAAAAGAATGGCAGAAAGAAAAATAAGGGTAAATAAAACAAACAATAATATCAAAAATTACATGTAAACGAATTAATTGAATAAAAATAATAATAAAATTCTTTTGATCGGATTTATAAATTGAAAAAAAGTTTCATTTGTAGTTTTTTGATCCAACAACCTTCTACATCATGTTTATATGATAACCATTGCGCTAGGCCCCAACACAGGTATGTAGCTGGTGCATTAGTTTGTATAATTTTTCTATAGGTTTAATAAACATAACAGAGACTTCAGCGTACAATAATATATCATCCTTCAGTGCTTACAATGGACAGCAAACATTGGGGAAATTTTCGATTCTGCGAAATGTAAATGGCATGGTTTTCTGGTGAAGAATTCATTGAGTCATCTTCAGAACACTTTCTTAATCCGAAAGGGAAGTTCCATGAAAGTTATTTGATAGAGAGTGGAAAAGGCTCAAATCTGAGGCACAAGATCAGGTGAATAAGGTGGGTGTGACATGACTTCCCAACCCAACTTTTGCTAGACTGACAAAAAAATACTGTACGGAATGCAGGCAGGCTCTCTCATGGATCAATATTGCTTCACATGGACTTCCTGGTTGCTGTTCTTAGACTGTATATGCAAGACATCTTTTCTGTTGACAGAAAATGTCAGCAACCACCGTTACATCTTGCGGAAGCAATTCATAATACAACCCACCATCGTCGTCCCACTAGATGCATAACATTATCTTTTGTGAAAGCATGCAGATTTTTGTATGGAATGTTGCTCCTTTGTTTGGCCTCAACCAATCCTTTCCTTTCCTTATGTTAGAATACGGACACAATTTTTCATCACCAGGATAGTGCTGCACTAGTGTCAATCTAGCCAAGGGAAAGGGAAATTTTTTCGAAATTCAATGAAGGCGCTGTTGGGGGATGAAATCTGGGGCCGCTGGCAGAGTGGCATATTGGACGACAGCCAGCAGGCCAGGCAAGGTAAACATGGCACCTGCCGGCGCAGAGCTGCGACAGCGGTATTGCATGCACGATTTGTTTTGAGTGGAGCAACAACAAGGTAGGAAACTGCAGCATTGCTCTTAGTTAGTGGATATATTAGGTGGGGCACTAGGCCAGAGCCAGAAGTGGATATTTGTAAATGGCTGACCTGTAGAAATTTATCCTACAATTGTTAGTGTCTCTCTCTGACACTATGTCAGAAGCAAGGGAGAAACCAATATAAATAGACGGGCAAGTTTAGCTTGACAGGGTCTGCCAGGTCAGTGGAACGTCGGGACAGACCTGTGCTGCTCTATGCTTATAGTGGCCAGTCTGGCAGCAATATTATAAGCATTCTGTATAAATTTGTACTTTGTTTCTATGTTGTTGCTCGGGCTATATTCTGCATCGGGGGACACAACGCCAGGGGAGGGTGGAATGGCATCCTTCCACTTGGAGATAGCACGGTTTGCCTGAAAATCGGCAGTGAGAGAGGTCTGCAGCAGGTCCAGGAGGGTCTCAGTTCCACTCTAGTGTAGTGGCCAAGTTTGCTTCCCACCTTGCATACTGGGTCTGGGCGAGGCGTACCCTGAGGGTAGCAGAGCAGCGCTACGACAGCGCCAGAGATGGCAGTGGGTGTTGCCATCCAGCAAGCACCATTAGTGGAAAATTTCAGCACAGAATCCAGGTGCGCGTGGATTTGAGTCAGGTCACTAGTTGGGAGCAGCGGTGGCCTGAGGGCCACGGGTGACCAGTACATCCACCTTCATCCCTTGGTCAGGCAGAGCAGGCCTAATGGGGCGGAGTAAGTCGCAAGGCGCTACGCATCGCTGGGTGGTGACCGGGAGAGCGGCGGCCAAGTTCCGTTGGCAGGCAGCCTTGATAACATCAGCAGTGGCATCGGCATACCAGGAGTCTGCTGAGCCGGCTGGACTTGCAGGACATCGGGCGGGCAGCACGCTGACACTACGCTTCACCATCAAATACTGTAAATTAGCTGAATAAAGCAATGTTACTGAATACTGCTGTATCACTCTGCACTGTCTCTCAAAATTCTTGAACTTGCTCGGCCTCCTGACGAAATACGGTGTGGTGGGTTCCAGCTTCTGGTCTGCCATGTGGAGTCCCGGGTTTGACCCCTAACCCCACCACAATTGTAATGTTCAGTATTTCATGAGCCGCTTGATGATGAGCAAATAGAGATAGATATGGCCACCAACTGATTTTTGCGATTTTCACTTCGGACATGCGGTACTCATACACCTCATTTTGTAACCTTTCTGTTGCATGCAAAATTTGCACAGTGGTGGAATGATCATGATCATCAATGACCCAGATCTTGAATACACTGGCATGCATCACTGTGGATTAATCTTTCCATGATCTTCAGGAATGCCTTCACATTTTTATGAACTTAGTGGGTCACTAATGTGAAAATGGTCCTCCTTTAAATGAGAAAACCATATTCTTGCTGTGCTCTGATGAATAGCATTATCCCCACATATGGTGCAGATGTTTCTGGCTGCCTTCACTGCTGTCACCCCTCTACTGAACTCAAGAAGAAAATGTTCAGATTATTCCATTTGGCACTCCACTTTCTAGCGTCCACAGCTCCACTCACTATCTCCAAATGGCAAAATGTAAACTGAGATAGCAACAGTGAACTACAAATTAAAATGGCAATTGATAAAGAAACCCGTAGCAACATGCGAAACAAAAATGCTATTAACTTGTGTGTGAACCTTATACGTTTCAAAGTGTATGAAAAAGCTGATAGTTATACATATGTTACATAATTGGGCATAAAGTGTTTGACACACAATAAATAAAGGTTTTGAGTTTGATAATTTAATGTTTTTTTCAATTGGGATTAACAAAAAGATAGATGTGTTCTCAGTGGAAAGTGAAAAGCTGCTGTATCACATATATACCTAGTATATGACAAAGTAGTTGAGAGGAAAAGTAACAAATTAAAGGAAACTTCTGTATTCTCAGTACTACTTCATGATTTCAAAATGAGTGGTGCACAACTCTATTGATAAGAACAAACTGGATAACAACATTTCCGTGTGTAACAGCATATGAGGTCTTAATGAACAGTCTGTAGTTAATCTTAAGTTGTATCAGAGAAAGCACATTATTAAATGTTAATATAACATGGAGGGAAGGTATGACTCTGTGAAAGGCACAGTAAGAGTGACAGAATGGAAAGTAGTAGGAAACCCATGTATCAAGTAAAACTTAAATATGCTATGTAGACACTTTTGACACAGAAAGAGATATAGTTTCAATTTTTAAGTTCAGTGAACCCCATTTTATGTATGGAAGTGAGGGGGACATAGACAGACCCATAGGAGGGATGGTGTTACGTGGGGTCAGGTGGATACATAGAGGAAATTACCTATACTATTTTTGTATGGAGGTATAAAAGAAGGGACAATATCATCTCAAAAATAATATATGTACACAGTGTCTGTCCAAAAATTGAGTTGTAAATGTTGGTGCTACAAATATCTTAAGCTGCAATGTGATGTTGTGTCACAATAATGACATAGTCTCCAAAATAGTCAAAAGTAAAGAGACTTAGCTGGAAAATGACAAGTCAACGTATACAGAGACACCATTTAATATTTGTCACAAATCAGATTTGAAGTAACATAGTGCAGTACAGAGCCCAGAATCAGCATGTGACTCCCTATGGTAATGAACAGTTAAACTATTTCCACCAAAACATGGTTATAAACTATGTCCTTACGAATTAATTACATACTATTACACTTAACTGGAAATGTTATAAGTGTGATCAATCTTAACAAGAACTTGAAATGCATGTATTATCTCTCACGCCGAGGAACGACATTCGTAATTGTTAAAAACATATTTTAAGTAATCAGTAAGTGTGCGCCAACCAACCGTGTGTGCCCTTTGTCGTGTATGTATAGATTTGTGAAAAGTGGAGTTAACTCATTAAGATCAGCAAGGCACAGCAGTGTTTGTGCTTCCACCCTGCTGTGGAGGTCCACCTGTGGGTTGAAGTCATGGCTTGGCAGTGTCTTTGAACTCGAGGAGAAAATGGACACTGGCGACAATGATCCAGAAACTTTTCTGTCACAGCCAGATTGAATGAGAGCTCCTGTTATGAGCCTGGCCACACCTACATACATATTCCACCAGCAGCTGTAGTGTGCGTGTACCCTGTGCCACTACTAGTCATTCCCTTTCCTCTTCCACTCGCATAAAGAGTGAGGGAGAAATGAATATCTATATGCGTCTGTGTAAGCCCCAGTATCTTATAGCTTATCTTTACAATTCATATGCAAAATGTATGCTGCTGGCAGTAGAATCATTCTGCAATCAGCTTTAGATGCCAGTTCTCTAAATTTCTCTATACAGTGTTCCTTAAAGAGAATATTGCTTTCTCTCCAGGGATTCCCATATGAGTTCCCAAAGCATCTATGTACAACTTATATGTCATTTGAAAATACCGTTAACACATCCTTCTCTCTCTCTCTCTCTCTCCCTCTCTCTCTCTCTCTCTCTCTCTCTCTCTCTCTCTCTCTCTCTCTCTCACACACACACACACACACACACACACACACAACCATAAATGTTGTCTAAATCATCTTGTACCACAGCATCATCTGCAAACAACCGCAGATTATTCCCCACCCTGCCTGCCAAATCATTATGTTTACAGAAAACACTTCCCTAGGGGCATTCCTGACAATACCATTGTTTCAGTTGAACACTCGTCTCATTAGAGGAGTTTGTTAAGAGTGGTTAAATTACTTTATCGTGAGTCTGAGTAGATATGTGCTTTCTTACGGTCCTCAATCATCTGCAAACAGAAATAAAATTACATGGCCAGAAGTATTGGTACTGCACAGCAGCTCCACTGCATCAAGAAAGTACAAAGTGCAGCAGCAAATTTAAAGATCTATTCACAGCAAATGAGAGACAAGAGTGTTACTATGGAACGGTGGGTTTCCTATGGATTTCCATGAATACTACTACAGGTTGTTAAATGGAGATGTGGAACGTGCGCTGCCTAAACCAGACATAAGTACAGAGAGATGACAAACCAAAGATTCTGTGTGAGAGCTCCCACAGTTGTTTCTATAGGTATTTTGAAGCAATAAATTTCAACGGGCACCAGTATATTTGATTTACCTGTTGCACCAATCTGAAAAATCCAATAAATATTTCTCACTGTGGAACAATGAATGGTAAATGGTTATCAATCTCATACCCTAATATTTGTGTTTTGGAACAGATGAGACAGTATGCCATGCACTTGTGACCACCCACTTTCTGGGAGAGCACGGTGAAAGCATCATTAAGAATGGGACGTTAAACCCTAGTATACCTTTCTGTTTACATAATTAGGCCTTCACAGTTTTCCTGTCGATGGCATGGAATAAACTGCAAGTTCCTCTTTTTCAGTTTGCAAAAGCCACAAGATTTTACATACCACTTAAAATTTTGAAAATGGTGCCTTAACATGATAAAGAGTCACTCCCTAAATGAATGTGATAATTAGCATACCCTAAATACGAGTGTAAATTTACTTACCACAACAGGGCTTATTTATTGCGTCCGAGTGTTACTTAGGAGTAACAATTGTTTCTACACAATCAGAACAAGATTATGAAATTTTTAGATATGTTTTTCAGATTTACTTGCCCCTTAAGGTTTTAGGGAGATATCAATCTTTCAACAGCTTCTCTGTTATTGACAGGACCTGCCTGTTGAACCGCACACTGTCATCCTCTGTATGTAAAAACTGTCACAGTGTTACTGGCAGAGCTAACTCTCTTAACTGAGTATGGAAGAAGCTCCCAAATGCTCAAGCTATCTGTGCACCCTCATGTGGAAATAGGAGAAAGTTATCCCATAATGCTGTCACAAAAGAAATTTTGATTATTGGAAAATTCTGTTCTAATGTAGTGTATAACCACTCAGATACAACCATCTCAGTGTTGTGTATTTGATAACAGCACTTGCCACCATTATCTTTCTTCCCAATTCCAAATTTTATGGACAAAAACGTTGCAAGAGTTTGTTTTACATCTTGAGGTTGCTTCCTGACTACCACATCAAATCAATAAACACTGCCAGAGATGAAATAAGTTATATGTGAGATATCCTTAGGGAGATGAATTAAAATACCTATACATGTCAAACATATTTTTATTTCTTTCAGGATTAAGGCATAGCCGCTTACACTATAATTCAACAACATTGTTAACATCCACTTTCCGCAACAGGCAATAAAGATATAAAAATAGATGCTGTATATAAATCAAGAATTTGCTTTTATAAGAGATCAGTAACAAAATAATGGTAAGTGGCCATAAAAGTGTAAATCAGCATCAACATATTACAATGACTTACAAAAAACACTGCGAGTGACAGTAGGGGATAACTTTAATAATGTATTTCAGGATAGTTAGTAATATTCTTTAATGTTCAGAACATACTAACAGTGAAACAACATACTAAACTTAAACAACATATTAAACACAAACAACTTTTTTTTTTACAATTATAACTTTGAAAACTAAATTACAAACAAGTGTTAGGCAATGCTATACATAAATTCGAGATAAAAATGGCTATACTGACCAGGATTCAGATGAGGCATTAAAGAAATGATACAATGGTGTATTTAACATCCAAATGAATACAGAATTCCATCAAATGAACAATTCAATCATATCATTTAATTTTACTTTATTGTTGCAGCAAAATATGTGCACACCAAAAATTTATTGAATAAAGCAGAAATTTGTATTAAGCAGTCTTGCTTAAGGTGGTAATGCAGTCATCATTGCACTGATTAACAATCAACTCATCTAACACAATAAATAAATAATTACAAATTTACTGTCCAGTGAATAGACTATTATAATTGTTGTTCATGTCATCAACATCGTTATCATCGCCATTAATACTGTTCACTGTGCTGTGTGTTATTTATATAATGTTATAACTTAACTGGGTCAAAGAGCACTTCGTGACACATTTGATGCTGTAGAATTAAATACTCTGAAACCCTTGATCGATGTTCTCAAAAAGAAGTACATGCCACATATGCACAGCCTTTATTGCCACTACTTTTGAGGCAGTCTTGGATAAGGTAGCGGTAAGCTGTCAAGTTACAGTTCACAGTGCCGCAAACGTATGTCGGCTACCCATGTCTTGTGTTGCATAAGAAGGGCTTTGATGCACATACAGATTCATATCCATATAAAATTTGAGAACTGTTGTTCATGGGTGGAGTGAGGATGGGTCTGTGTAGGACCAATTTTCTCTTGGAAAGGAAACTGAAGCCTCTTCACAAGTGTCATGTTACCCACTGCACCTGCAAAGGGAGGTACAAAGAACAGGGTGTGGTAGACAGCGTGATAGCAGTACAGATTGATCCAGGAGTCTAAGAAATATGGAATGTCCAGTACAGCTAGGAACAGAGCGTAATCCTGGTGGCTGCACACCTATCAAGAGAAATTCTTGCACCCCAGAGATGGTCATCCACTCAAGAATGTTTTCATTTCCACGCCAGTCCCATTGTAGCACTAGTCCCATCGTCAAATCAGCCCCATCGTAGCACTAGTTATGCTGTTACATCCAGAAACATCATAGAAATGACGTTTCTGATTATCACAGAATGTCATTAGCTCTGATAGTATTGTTAACATGTGAATACAGAGCTCATTTGTTTTACACAAAAGTAGTATTGTTTTGACTTCTCCTATATGATGCATACAAATATAAAGTAACCAAGCAAAACTGAAGCTAACACAGCTAACATTTACAGCATTAAGAATCAGATACCAGCAAGGCATCTTTACACTTAAAAATGCCTGCAGAAATCAGTGTACAGTAAGAAAGGAAAGAATGTCTTTAAACATTAATCTGAATGTTACTAAGTTTACATTTAATTTTGAATATTTTAAGATAATTGTGCATAAACTATTCTAATTATTATCATAAATTATAACTGTCTGTTTGGAATTGTGTTGACCCAAACTTAAGTTTCCTACCGAACAATAAACATTTACATACATAATGTATAAACAGGTTACTATATAACATGAATAAAAGTACTTACGTAACTAGAAACATTCTAGATTAAGGAATAATCATTATGTCAACATGACAAATTACTATCAAGCAGTTACAACTTTTACAAGCAGCATAATGGCAGATTTCTATAGTGATGTTTGCTACATACAGAATGTAAACATCAAAGGTAATTATAAGTTTAAGGTAGAAGATCAATTTTCAACATTTGGTAAATACAACTTCAGTTATAGCTGAGCAGTCTAAATATGCACATAGTGCAAACTTCACATCATCCTCTGTAAGTCATTCATTTTACATTATTGTTTGCACAACATACTAATATGTAGCATCTCTGTCCCAAATAATCCCACCACAAACCTCATAGTTTGGGCAATTACATAATATCAGACTGAATAACAATATTTTTGGCTTATACAGAACAAAGCAGTTATCTCACAAACAGCTGTATTCACATGATCTGAGTAAATGTCAGTTTTGTCCGACTCATGTTTCAAGATAAACAAAACAACAGCCAGTATTTTCTACAAAGGAATAAAACTGCACCATAAATTTTTTGAATGCATTAAAACCCTAATATTAAAAAAAAATGAAGCATACCTCTCAAATAGTTAATACTAAAAAGTCCATGATTATTTATGTAACATCAAGCAGGCATTGAAAAAATTATTATTATTTAACTAGAAATAATGTGAAATTCTGCACCCAGTGTCTGTGATGGATAATTTCCATCCTTCATCCAATTTTGTCATCTTAACTTTGTGGTGAGCTGATGACTCTGCTTTTTCAAATGGGCTAAAGAGACAACACAAAGAATACAAGGGGATGCTAAAAGTATTGTCAAGGTACTTAAGACAGCTGAAACGCAGTGCCCAAACTACAAATATTTGCTCACCCAGTGTGTAGTTATCTGACACAAACTGTATTTTTTTTTTTACGTAAATTGTAAACTTGTTTGGCAATGTGTATAAAAAATTGTACAAAACACTTCAAAATTAACAGCAGATCATCATCATCTACAACTGTAAAAGATGTTATTGCTGTATGTATGGATTAGTTAATTAAAATACTGTTTCCTCTTTCAATTAACATGACATATGTAATATTTCATAAACATTCTATGGTTGAATAAAGTAACTTACTAATATTTTCTGCACAATTTCGACTTTAAGCCCATAGATGCACACTAAATGCTGCAACATAACATAGTACATAAAACCTAAACCATTGGGCTGGATCTCTAAAAACTGAGGAGTACACAGTACTGATTGTGCAATTGCATCAGATTTTATCTTGGCCTGACTGGCAGCAACTTCAAGATATCTTAAATAAAAGGATGCTTTTAGACTAAAAACATTTAACTACATCTGCAACTGCCACTCACATGGCTCAATATAGATACAGCATTTCAAACACTAAAGATAATCTACAAACAAAATATACAACTAACTTATGGAGGAAAATGGGTATCTTAAAATATCTAGAAATATGCATTCACACCTTCAATTCATCTCAGCAAATTCTAAATGAGCAACTACAGCTGGCTAACAAACAATCCTGAAAATGTTCATTGCACTTTTCACACAAATTAAACATGATTGGTCTGTGTTAGGACTCTGAACAAGGGTATCCTTATTCCACTAGCTGCCCAACTTAACATCCATTGAAGAATATTGTCAGGGACCAAAATCAAAACACATGCCATTGCTTCTCGAGAGTAGCCTGATAAATCTTCTTGTTAATTTCTCCTATGACATGCTACAATTAGAGTTCCTCACTTGTAAGAAGTGCAGATTTGTATCGTCCACACATTCTTTACTTAACATACAGTAGATGAGATGTTTCCTTGTTGAGAAATGAGTGATATCGTTGGTCAGTGGATAGACTTTTCACTGTAAGCAAAATCATTACATGTGAAGAACTTGTCAAAGGCTGCAACTGATGAAAAATACTGTGAAGTGTGTGCACAACACAGTGGATTGTTTAGAATAAGTGCATTGTCTATAATTCTTAACTCTTCGTGTGTCATGCTGAAAATGCTTAAGGACCAAAGAAAGCCTAAATGATACCGACAAAACAAATCGAGGGTATGTAAGTATTTCATTTTATATTTTATCAAATACACGTATATTAGCACATTGTTGCAATTACTTAAAAAAAAGTAAGTAAATAAAATAAAAACCTGTAGACAGACATAATAGCTTGAGACTGGTAATGGCATTTAAATAAATACTTTTAGAAGTACTCATGGTTGGTTGCATTCTTAATGAACATATGTTCACAGCTGTTGAGTTCAGGAAGATCCAGAATGGATAAAAGACCATTAAAATTATATGCTAAGCTGACAACAGCCAGTGATTCAACATTACATATTTATAAAAGCATTTCAACCCTCAGAGAAATTTTGAAGTGAAATTATCTATAAAACATGATAAACTGAACTGTACATTTAACTATGTGGGCCCGAATAGTATGGAAACAAATGTGTACCCAGTAACTCAGATCCATAAGGGAATGCATCACATATCCTGTGACTATCTACATACTGCAAATAATAATGGTGCACAGGCATTTTTCCATATTATAAAAAGTTTTTACATCTATTTATCATGTTTTATGTTATTTAATTACAGGAAAATTGAAAATAACTCTGTGGGCAGCTACTGACAGGTTATGTATACAGAGATGCATGCTGAACTGATTACAAAAAATGCAATATTAAATACTTTTTATTGTATGCAGGCCTGCAAGGGACTGCAAGTGCTTTATGTGGATCAACTCAGTTTCATATAAGCATCATTTCATTATACTGGAAGAAAAAAACATCGGGACAGTGGAAGTTTTATAAAACTAAATGAAACAAACTGGGACCAGAAATGAGAAAAATCAGTAAAAAGTAGTAAATAGTGTTATGATGATGAAACTTTCCAAAATATTACTAATGTTAACAGTTTAATTCCATTACCCACAGACATTCTTGAATTCATTCACAAATTACTGTAACTATTGTCACTGATAAGCTTATTAAGCAAACGACTTCATTGACATGAATGTTCATAAATATCCTGAAGCTTGTTAGCAAGAAAAACAGATATAAAAGACTGAAGGTGACACTGTCAAAAGGGTGCAACAGTAAAGAACTGACTTATTTGTAACTACAGATTCTTTAATTTTTTGTATTTTCATTAAATACGCCACTAGCTTGTTCCCCTATCCAGGCGTTTTGCTATTTCATACTTCAAATATCTGTATCTGTGCTTACAAACATATCAATTCTTTACCATTGGATCGTTTTGACAACTTCACTTTCAGTTCTTTATATCCATTTTTCCCATGGATAATAAGTTTCAGGGCTACTCAAAATTCATGCAGGTTCAATATCCGTGCCAACATAGTTGAGGGCAAAAGCTAGTGGATATTAAGAGAAGAATTGGAATGCCCAAGCCTTCAGAAATAAGAGTAAATTATTTACAGACAGACACCTTAGTATACAAAGAAAAAGGACAGTGACTTGGATCATTTTAAATTATAGTTGCCAGGAATGGACTTTGTAGAAACAGGAAAAAATATACAGAAGCATTAGCAATGTGAAGTTGCAGAAAATCTGCTACAACATCCTGGGCCGGAAGAAGATATTTTTCCCATTTGGTTGCAGTTGCTGCTCACTGTTAACCCATTGTGATACAGATTTTCTGGACACACAACTTGGTGTTTTTTCAGGCTTTTCACTTTAAATGTGTTTTTGGTGACACTTTTACATTTAATTACGTCTCTAATAGTTTTACGTCTCTACATCATGCTGATTTTCTTTCAGCCCAAGATGTTCATAAACACTGCCCGGCTAAGAAATTGAAATTCACAGAAAGAAAAGAAATGCCATGGGTTCAGTCGGTATGTGATGTTACTTTAGTGATTACAAAATTGAGTCAGATTTACAAAGAACTTGGCAGTATGAGCTCACTTATCAATATGACATGCACCCAATTGCCCTTCTTGCATACACTTGTTTGTTTGGGAGGGTGTCATAAGGCCACTAGATTCCTTCCTCGGGCAAGCTGGCCTCAAACTGTTGTAATGGTCCACAATATTCTGGATACTGACACTGGGGCAGAGTTTACGTCCAAGCTCGTGCCACATATGCTCTGCAGGGAACATATCTAAGGATTTTGCTGACTATGGGAGCAGCTAATACCATGCATACAATTGATACATACACATGCCACTATGTGGATGAGCACTGTTGTGTTGGAAATAACATCACGATACTGTCATACAAGATGTAACACGAGGATTATCGACATCTGAAAGATTGTTGTTCCGTCACAGTTCCCTCAATCACTATCAACTGCAACCTACATTCATAACCATTTGCTGGCCATACTGTGCCTTTCCAAAACGTTGGAAGAATGGAATGTCCCCCAAGCTGCCGCCACACGTGCTGACAGTGGTCATCGGGGATAGTGCAGAACCGTGATTCAACACTGAACACAATGTGACACCTCTCATCAGTAGTCTACCAGATGGTGCTCACACCTCTTGTATACCCTCCACCATCAACACTAGTGGCCTTTCTACTTTTGCTGAGAACCACTGCTCTAATTGTTTACATGCCCACTAATAGTTTGTACTTGTACAAAGTTACACTGTTATGGGTGCTTTATTTCCTTTTTCCAGACACTGCATACGAGGTGTGATCAAAAAGTTACAGGAATTTAATTCTGTTGGCTGTATACATTTTTGTTGTTTTCTTGTTAGTACACGTGTTCCTGATGTACCGTACATATATTTACATCTATTTTCAGTATTTAGTTCATTGTTGACAGTGGAAAAGGAGGTCTTTGTTTTTGAGTGCTCAGAGAATTTTTACTTTCGAAAAAGTTGGATCAAAGATTCTCCATTAAATTTTGTTTAAAAATGGAACAAAGTGCAGTATCGCATTGGAAACATCGAATGTGGCTTTTGGTGACTCTACTACGAGTACAAGAGTTTACAAGTGGTACAAATGTTTCAAAGATGGTTGAGAAGATGTTGAAAATGACTACTGCAATTACTGACGACAATGTGGTAGGAGCGAAGTAAATTGTGCTAACCACAACCAACAGCAGGAATGGCTTGGGCTGTGGATCGGAGCCGCCAGGCAGGGAAGACGCCAGCGGTGGAGCACGCACCACAAGGTAAACACAGGACAAGTCGGACGACAGACCAATGACATCTGACAACAACCAACCGCTACCGACTATAGGCGACACAAGGAGGAAGAGATAAACAACAGAGGCTTGTGGACACCAAACACCAAATGTAAATCCACTCGGAACCAGAGCCAGGCAAATGTCAACAACGAGCAACAACCAGAATGCACTACCACCAAGATAGAAACAAAACCCAGAGCGAGTACCAGACTGGCTGGACTAGGGCAGAGCGGGTCCCTATTACGAAACCGGAGAGAGCGGCTATTGGCCACTGTCTGCACGTGGCTTTCACTGTCACATAGATTAAGGCTTTCTGCCTGAAAGTGAGGAGAGATTTAATTAGGTGAAAAATGAATTAGTTACTTACATTATATCCTTTATTTCTCATCAACTGAGTTTGCACATGTTCCCCATGTGCTAAATATAATGCATAAATATGAATTATGTTCACTGGAAGCTCAGATGTAACTAAAGAAGATCTACGTAGTTAGTGTGTGTGTATGTGTGTGTGTGTGTGTGTGTGTGTGTGTGTGTGTGTGTGTGTGTGAAGCTTGATTTCAACTTGCAATGGTACAGAATATAAAATACAATGGCCAAGTTGCCCTGCCTTACCACACAGACATAGGACACTCATTTACAGAAGGAAATGGCTTTCACTCAAATCATTTTTCAATGTCGGCCACTGTGGAAGACATGTTCTACAACAAACACATTGTTAATGATATGCAGAAAAACCTGCATATTCATTCCAGTGGCAGGAAAATGTATCTCCTGGAGCAGATAGATATACATTTATAAATGAAAAATAACAAAATGTATACCACCTGAAAAAGAATGGTTTACCAGTCACACATGATTCTACTGAATCTTTTAGACCTTTTGTAAAGTTACAGAATTTTTAATACTGCAGTTTACCACAATAGCTTTGTCTGTGTTTTCACGTTGACTAAAGATCTTATTCTTTCCCAAACCCATAACGATTCTCAACTCTCAACTGCTTCAATCCTGTATATGAACATGAGGAATTAGAGCACAGCAGAAAGGCCTTTTGAAGTACATTACTTGACACACATTTCCTCAGACAGGTCCTATAATAATTTAAGTTAAATAGTGACAAAAGTTGGAGACTGTGGCTGAAATTCACGACATTCTAGTTCAATCCCAAGGAAACATGTACGCCAGGTTAGTGCTGTTCCCTCTAAATACACGAGCTACAACAAATACTTTCTCGATGACTACTATTCAGTGTTTTATCAAGAATGAAAACACATGTTACATGAAGGATAGAAAATACTGCGAAGCTACTCACACCACGAGCATTAAATCACCTCCTACTCCTCCTTTCACAAGGTACACTTCAGGAGACAAGCACACATTTACACAACATAGGCTTTCACAGCGACTGTTCACATTAGTCAAAACTTCTGGACTGGCTTGTGGGAGGACGGCACAGTCGATGAATAAAATTATTTCTGACATTTCATCTCCGACTGAGGTAGACATCTTAGGATTGGTTGGTTTTTGGGGGTTAAAGAGACCAGACTGCTACGATCATTGGTCCCTTTTTCTAATAGTAAAAACACCCACAGAGAATAAGAACAATCAACAAACCAGAGGACAGATGACACAGAATGAGAGAAACTGAGACAAAGACCAGACAAGACGAACTAAAATCACACGGAGAGTGACGGTGGGTGGCCGACCATAGAAACAGAAAGGAAAAGCCAACCACCGAGAAACACATTAAAAAAAGCAGACTAAAATCGTAGCCCATAGGCCAGAATCAACACAAAGCACACACAAAAACACAAACATTTACATTAAGCGATAAAATCCCCCTGCCCGAATAAAATGCAAAACTAAGTCCGCTATGGAACAGTCATAAGTTAAAAGCGCAGAGAGCATTTCAGCCATCGCAAAAGTCTGCCTGAGCACAGTTAAAAGGGCGCACTCCAACAGAATATGGACCACTGTCAAGGAAGCCCCACAACGACAAAGAGGTGGATCCTCACGACAGAGGAAATAACTATGCATCAGTCAGGTGTGGCCAATGCGGAGACGACAAAGGATGACTGAGTCCCTGCGATGGCCCACATGGATGACCACCACACAGTCATCGTCTCCTCGTTATGACGGAGTTTGTTTGGCATGGGCAGGTTGCGCCAATCACTGTCCCATAAATCTAAAACTTTTTGGCGTAATAGTGCCCGCAAATCAGTCTCCGGGAGGCTAATCTCCAGAGATGCTTTACTGGTGGCCTCTTTCGCCAGGCAGTCAACAGTTTCATTGCAAGCTATCTCAACATAGCCTGGGTTCCAAACAAAGACAACAGATCCGCCGCAACGGGCAAGATTATGCAGGGACAACTGGATAGCCATCACCAGACGAGAATGAGGGAAACACTGGTCGAGAGCTGGTAAACCGCTCAGGTAATCACCACAGATAATGAAGGACTCACCTGAGCAGGAGAAGAGATACTCTAGAGCTCGAAAGATGGTGACCACGTCAGCAGTGTAAAAACTGCAGCCAGCCGGTAATGAAAGTTGTTCACAATGGTCCACTAGAGTTAGGGCATAACCGACACGACCAACAACCATCGAACCAACAGTGTAGACAATGCCAGAACCGTGATATGTGGCTAAGATGGAATAAAAGTGGTGGTGCAAGGCCTCCTCAATGGCATCACTTTGTTGGTATGATTAGTACACAGACACAATCATTACATTTCTTTTATGGAGTTTGTTTGTTGGAATGGTTACTACAAAGCCAAAATCATTGCATTTCATTCATTACCCTATGTATGGTTACTACAATCATTACATTTCATCCATTACCTGATGTGAAATATTTCTCAGGGAAGCTACAGAAAGCTCCTCACTCATTTCGTTTGTTTGTTGGTATAGTTCCTACAAACCCAGAATCATGGCATTTCATCTATCACCCTATGTGAAATATTTCTGAGAAAAGCTACAGAAAGTTCCTCCCTCATTTGCGTTTGTTTTTTGGTATGGTTACTACAAAGCCAGAATCATCGCATTTCATCTATAACCCTATGTGATGTATTTAGGAGAGAAGGTGCAGAATGGTAAAGCCTTATAGTTGGTATGATTAGTACGCAACCCTACGTGAAGTATTTCTGAGAGAAGGTGCAGAAAGCTCCTCCATCACTTTCTTCTGATTGTTGGTATGATTAGTACACAGACACAATCATTGCATTTCATCCATTACCTGATGTGAAGTATTTCTGACGGGAAGCTACAGCAAGCTCCTCCCTCATTTGCGTTTGATTGTTGGTATAGTTACTACAAAGCCAGAATCATCGCATTTCATATATTACCCTATGTGAAATATTACTCAGAAAAGCTACAGTAAGCTCCTCCCTCATTTGTGTTTGTTTGTTGGTATGGTTACTACGAAGATAAAATAATTGCATTTCACCTATTGTCCTATATGAAGTATTTCTGAGAGATGCTGCAAAACCCTCCTCCCTCACTTGCATCTGTTTGTTGGAATAATTAGTACACAGACACAATCCTTATATTTCATCCATTCCCTGATGTGAAGTATTTCTGAGGGAAGCTACAGAAAGCTCCTCCCTCATTTGTGTTTGTTTGTTGGTATGGTTACTAGAAAGCCAGAATCATCGCATTTCATCTATTACAATATGTTATTTATTTCAGAGAGAAGCTGCAGAAAGCTCTTCATTCACATACATCTCTTTGTTGGTATGATTAGTACGTATACACAAACATTGCATTTCATCCACTACCTGATGTGAAGTATTTCTGAGGGAAGCTAATGAAAGCTCCTCCCTCATATGCGTTTGATTGTTGGTATGGATACTACAAAGATAGAATCATTGGATTTCATCTATTACCCTATGTGAAATATTTCTCAGAAAAGCTACAGAAAGCTCCTCCCTCATTTGTGTTTGTTTGTTGGTATGGTTACTACAAAGCACGAATAATTGCATTTCATCTATTCTCCTATATGAAGTATTTCAGAGAGAAGCTGCAGAAAGCTACCCCCTCACATGCATCTGATTGTTTGTATGATTAGTACACAGACACAATCATTACATTTTATCCATTACTTAAAGTGAATTATTTCTGATGGAAACTGCAGAAAGCTCCTCCCACACTTGCTTCTGTTTGTTGTTAAGATTAGTACACAGACACAATCATTACACTCCATCCAATACCTGACGTAAAAAATATTTCTGAGGGAAGCTACAGAAAAACTCCACTCTCAGTTGCGTTTGTTTGTTGGTATGGTTACCACAAAGCCAGAATCATCGCATTTCATCTATTTCCCTATGTGAAGTATTTCTGAGGTAAGCTACAGAAAGCTCAAGCGCCATTTGCGTTTGTTTGTTGGTATTGTTATTACAAAGCCAGAATCATCGTATTTCTTTTTTTACCCTATGTGATGTATTTGAGAAAAATGCTGCAGAAAGCTCCTCCCTCACTCGCTTCAGTTTTTTGGAATGATTAGTACAGAGACACAATCATTACATTCATCATTACCTGATGTGACGTATTTCTGAGGGAGGCTGCAGAAAGCTATTCCCTCACTTGCATCTGTTTGTTGTTCTGATCAGTACACAGACACAATTATTTCATTTCATCCATTACCTGATGTGAAGTATTTCTGCGGAAAGCTATAGAAATAACCTCCCTTAGTTGCGTTTGTTGGTTGGTATTATTACTACAAAGCCAGAATCATTGCATTCCATCTATTACCCCTTGTGATGTATTTCAGAGAGAGACTGCAGAAATCTCCTCCCTCACTTGCATCTGTTTGTTGGTACGATTAGTACACTGACACAATCATTACATTTCATCCATTACCTGATGTGAAGTATTTCTGAGGGAAGCTACAGAAAGCTCCTACCTCATTTTCGTTTGTTTGTTGGAATGGTTACTATAAAGCCAGAATCATCGCATTTCATCTATTATTATATGTGAAATACTTCTCAGATTAGCTACAGAGTGCTACTCCCTCATTTGCGTTTGTTTGTTGGTATGGTTACTAAAAAGCCAGAATCATCGCATTTCATCTATTACCATATATGAGGTATTTCAGAGAGGAGCAGCAGAAAGCTCCTCCCTCACTTGCTCTGTATGTTGGTATGATTAGTACACGGACACAATCGTTACATTTCATCCATTATCTGATGTGAGGAATTTCTGAGGGAAGCTACAGAAAAGCTCCTCCCTCATTTGCGTTTGTTTGTTGGTACGGTTACTGTGAAGCCAGAAACATTGTGTTTCATCCATTATCCTATGTGATGTATCTCAGAGAGAAGCTGCAGAATGCTCTTCCCTCACTTGCAACTGTTTGTTGTTGTGATTAATACACAGACACAATCATTACACTTCATCCATCACTTGATTTGAAATATATCTGAGGGAATCTACAGAAAGCATCTCCCTCGATTGCGTTTGTTTGTTGGTATGATTACTACAGAGCCAGAATCATCGCATTTCGTCCATTACCCCATGTGATGTATATCAGAGAGAAGCTGCAGAATGCTCTTCCCTCATTTGCATCTGTTTATGGCAATATTAGTACACAGACAAAATCATTTCATTTCATCCATTACTGGATGTGAAGTATTTCTGAGGGATGCTGTAAAAGCTCCTCGTAATTTTCGTTTCTTTGTTGGTGGGGTTACTACAAAGCCTGAATCATCGTATTTCATCTATTACCCTATGTGATGTATTTCAGAGGGAAGCTGCAGTAAGCTCCTTTCTAACTTGCATCGGTTCGTTGGAATGATTACTACAGAAAGCACCTCCCTCATTTGCGTTGGATTGTTGGTATGGTTACTACAAAGCCAGGACCATCACATTTCATCTATTACCCAATGTGAAGTATTTCTGAAAAAAAAAACTGCAGAAGACTCCTCCCTCATTTGTGTTTCTTTGTTGGTATGGTTACTACAAAGTCAGAATCATTGCATTTCATCTATTACCCCATGTGATGTATTTCAGAGAAAAGCTGCAGAAAGCTCATCCCTCATTTGCTTCTGTTTATGGTATGATTAGTACACAGACACAATCATTGCATTTCATCCATTACCTGATGTGAAATATTTCTGATGGAAACTATAGAAAGCACAACCCTCATTTGCATTTCATTGTTGGTATGGTTACTACAGAGCCAGAATCATCGCATTTAATCTATTAACCTATGTGATGAATTTCAGAGAAAAGCTGCAGAAAGCTCATTACTCATTTGCATCTGTTTATGGTATGATGAGTACACAGACACAATCATTACATTTCATCCATTACCTGATGTGAAATATTTCTCAGGGGAGCTACAGAAAGCTCCTCTCTCAGTTGTGTTTGTTTGTTGGTAAGGTTACTACAAATATAGTGTCATCGCATTTCATCTATTACCCTATGTGAAATATTTCGAAATAAAACTACAGGAAGCTCAAGTGTCATTTGCGTTTGTTTGTTGGTATGGTTACTACAAAGCCAGAATCATCGCAATTCATCTATTACTTTATGTGTTGTATTTCAGCATGGAGCTGCAGAAAGCTCCACTCTCACTTGCATCTGTTTGTTATAATGATTAATACACACACACACACTCAATACATAACATCCATTACCTGATGTGAAGTATTTCTGAGGGAAGCTGCAGAAAACTCTTCCCTCACTTGCATCTGTTTATGGTATGATTAGTACACAGACACAATCATTACTTTTCATCCATTACTGGATGTAAAGTATTTATGAGGGAAGCTGCAGAAAGCTCATCCCTCACCTACATCTGTTTGTTTCTATGATTAGTACACAGACACAATCATTTCATTTCATCCATTACCTGATGTGAAGTATTTCTGAGTGGGGCTACAGCAAGCTCCTCAATCATTTGCGTTTGTTTGTTGGTATTATTACTACAAAGCCAGAATCATCGCATTTCATCTATCACACTATGTGAAGTGTTCCTGAGAAAAGATACAGAAGGCTCAAGTGTCATTTGCGTTTGTTTGTTTTTATGGTTACTACAAAACCAGAATCATCGCATTTCATCCATTATCCTATGTGATGTATCTCAAGAAGAGCTGAAGAAAGCTCGTGCCTCACTTGCTCCTTTTTTTGATATGATTAGTACACAGACACTATCATTATATTTCATCCATTACCTGTTGTGAAATATTTCAGAGGGAGGCTACAGATAGCACAACCCTCATTTGGGTTTCATTTGTTGGTATGGTTACTACAAAGCCAAAATCATCGTATTTCATCTATTACCCCATGTGATGAATTTCTGAGAATAGCTACAGAAAGCTCCACACTTATTTGCTTTAGTTTGTTGGTATGGTTATTACAAAGCCAGAATCATCACATTTCATTTATTACTCTATGTGAAGTATTTCTAAAAAAAGCTACAGGAAGCTCAAGTGTCATTTGCCTTTGGTTTGTTGTTATGGTTACTACAAAGCCAGAATCGTTGCATTTCATCTATTGCCCTATGTGAAGTATTTCTGAGAATAGATGCAAAATGCTCATCCCTCATTTGCATTAGTTTGTTGGGCTGGTTATTACAAAGCCAGAATCATCTTATTTCATATTTTACCCTATGTGATGTATTTCAGATAGAAGCTGCAGAAAGTTCCTCCCTCATTTGCATCTGTTTGTTGGTATGATTAGTACACCGACACAATCATTACATTTCATCCATTACCTGATGTGAAATATTTCTGAAGGAAGCTATAGAAAGCTCCTCACTCATTTGCGTTTGTTAGTTGGTATTGTTACTACAAAGCCAGAATCATTGCATTTCACCCATTACCCTATGTGAGGTATTTCAGAGAGAAGCAGCTGAAAGCTCCTCCCTCACTTGCATATGTTTGTTGGAATGATTAGTACACAGCCACCATCATTACATTTCATTTATTACATGATGTGAAGTAATTCTGAGGGAAGCTAGAGGAAGTTCCTCCCTCATTTGTGTTTGTTTGTTAGTATGGTTACCACAAAGCCTGAATCATTGCATATCATCTATTACCCTACATGATGTATTTCAGTTAATAGCTGCAGAAAGCTCTTCCCGCACTTGCATCTGTTTATGGTATAATTAGTACACAGACACAATCGATACATTTCATCCATCACCGGATGTGAAGTATTTCTGAGGGAAGCTGCATAGAGCTCTTCCCTCACTTACATCTGTTTGTTGTTAAGATTAGTACACAGACACAATCACTGCATTTCATCCTTCACCTGATGTGAAGTATTTCTGGTGGAGGCTACAGAAAGCTCCTCCACCATTTGCGTTTGTTTGTTGCTATGGTTACTACAAAGCCAGTATCATTGCATTTCTTCCATTCCCCTATGTGATGTATTTCAGAGAGAAGCTGCAGATATTTCGTCCCTCACTTGCATCTGTTTGTTGTTATGATTAGTTCACTGACACAATCATTATTTTTCATCCATTACCAGATGTGGAATATTTCTGAGGGAAGCTGCAGAAAGCTCTTATCTCACTTACACCTGTTTTTTGTTATGAATAGTACACAGACACAATCACTGCATTTCATCCATTACCTGATGTGAAGTATTTCTGAGGGGGGCTACCGAAAGCTCCTCCCTTAGTTGTGTTTGTTTGTTGGTATTGTTACTACAAAGCCAGAATCATCGCATTTCATCTATTACCCTATGAGAATTATTTCTGAGAATAGCTACAGAAGGCTCCTAACTCATTTGCATTAGTTTGTCCAGAATCATTGGATTTAATTTTTTACCCTATTTGATGTATTTCAGAGAGAAACAGCAGAAAGCTCCTCCCTCACTTGCATCTGTTTGTTGGTATGATTGGTACACCGCCACAATCATTATATTTAATCCATCACCTGATGTGAAGTATTTCTGAGGGAAGCTACAGAAAGCTCCTCAATCATTTGCGTATGTTTGTTGGTATGGTTACTACAAAGCCAGAATCATCAGAATTCATCTATTATCCTATGTAATGTATTTCAGAGAGAAGCTCAGAAAGCTCCTCCCTCACTTGCATATGGTTGTTTTTATGATTAGTACAGAGACACAGTCATTACATTTCATCCATTACCTGATGTGATGTATTTCTGAGGTAAGCTACAGAAAGCTCCTCCCTCATTTGCGTTTGGTTGTTGGTATGGTTACTACAAAGCCAGAATCATCAAATTTTATCTATTACCCTATGTAAAGTATTTCTGAGAAAAGCTACAGAAAGCTATTGCGTCATTTGCATTTGTTTGTTGCTGTGGTTACTACAAAGCCAGAATCATTGCATTTCATCTATTACCATATGTGATGTATTTCAGAGAGAAGCTGCAGAAAGCTCCACCCTCCCTTTAATCTGATTTTTGGTATGGTTAGTACAAAGCCAGAATCATAGCAATTCATCCTATACGTATATGAAGTATTTGTGAGAGAAGCTACAGAAAGCTCCTCACTCATGTGCATCTGTTTGTTGGTATGATTAGTACTCAGACACAATCACTACATTTCATCCATTACCTGATGTGGAGTATTTCTGAGGGATGCTACAGAAAGCTTGCCCATCATTTACGTTTGTTTGTTGGTATGGTTACTACAAAGCCAGAATCAACGCATTTCATCTATTGCACTATGTGAAATATTTTCAAGAAAAGCTACAGAAAGCTCCTACCTCATTTGGTTTTGTTTTTTGGTATGGTTACTACAAAGCAAGAAACATCGTATTTCATTTTTTACCATATGTGATGTATTTCAGACAGCTGCTGCAGTAAGCTACTCCCTCACTTGCATCTGTTTGTTGGTATGATTAGTACACAGACACAACAATTATATTTCATTTATTACATGACGTGAAGTATTTCTGAGAGAAGCTACTGAATGCTCCTCCATCATTTGCGTTTGTTTGTTGGTATGGTTACTACAAAGCCAGATTCATTGCATTTCATCAACTACCCTTTGTGATGTATTTCAGAGTGAAGCTGCAGAAAGCTTCTCCTTCACTTGCAACAGTTTGTTGGTATGATTAGTACACAGACACAATCATTACATTTCATACATTTCCAGATGTGAGGTATATCTGGGGGAAGCTAAAGAAAGCTCCTTCCTCAATTGCATTTGATTGTTGGTATGTTTTCTACCAAGTAAGAATCATTGCATTTCACACAATACCCTACGTGATGTGTTTCACAGAGAAGCTCCAGAAACCTCTTCCCTAATTTGCATCAGTTTGTTGGTATGATTAGTATACAGACACCATCATTACATTCCATCCATTACCTGATGTGGAGTATTTCTGATGGAAGATGTAGAAAGCTCCTCACTCACTTGCATCTGTTTGCTGGTACGGTCACTACAAGCCAGAAACATCGCGTTTCATCTATTACACAATGTGAAGAATTTCTGAGAGAAACTACAGAAAGCTCCTCAATCACTTCCGTTTGTTTGTTTGTATGGTTACTACAAAGCCAGTATCATCGCAGTACATCTATTACATTATGTGATGTATTTCAGAGAGAAGCTGCAGAATACCTTACCCTCACTTGCATCTGTTTGTTAATATGACTAGAATACAGACTCAATCATTACATATCACACATTACCTGATGTGAAATATTTCTGATGGAAGCTACAGAACGTTCCACCCTCTTTTGTGTTTGTTTGTTCTTAAGGTTACTACAAAGCCAGAATCATAGGATTTCATTTTTCACCTAATGTGAAGTATTTCTGAGAGAAGCTGCAGAAAGCTCGTCCCTCTTTTACATCTGTTTGTTGGTATGTTTAGTACACACACACAATCAATACATTTCATTTATTGCATGATGTGAAGTATTTCTGAGGGAAGTTACAGGAAGCTCCTCAATCATTTGCGTATGTTTGTTGGTATGGTTACTACAAAGCCAGATTCATCGCAATTCATCTATTACCCTATGTGAACTATTTCTGAGAATAGCTACAGAAAGCTCCTCCCACATTAGCCTTAGGTTATTGGTATGGTTATTACAAAGGCAGAATAATCGTATTTCATTTTTTATCCTTAATGATGCACTTCAGAGAGAAGCTGCAGGAAGCTCCTCCCTCACATGCATTTGTTTGTTGGTATGATTATCACACAGACACAATCATTACATTTCATCCATTAGCTGATGTTGAGTTCTTCTGAGGGATGCTACAGAAAGCTCGCCACTCATTTACGTTTGTTTGTTGGTATGGTTACTACAAAGCCAGAATCAACACATTTCATACATTGGACTTCGATAAATATTTTTGACAAAAGCTACAGAAAGCTTTCTACCACATTTGCGTTTGTTTTTTTGTATGGTTACTAGAAAGCAAGAGTCATCGTATTTCATATTTTACCCAATGTGATGTATTTAAGACAGATGCTGCAGAAAGCTACACCCTAACTTGCATCTGTTTGTTGATATGATTAGTACACAGACACAATCATTAAATTTCATTCATTACCTTATGTGAAGTATTTCTGAGACAAGCTACAGAAAGCTCCCACCTCATTTTGGTTTGATTGTTGGTATGGTTAATACAAAGCCAGAATAATTGCATTTCATCCATTACTCTTTGTGATGTATTTAAGACGGAGGCTGCAGGAAGCTCCTCCCTCATTTGCGTTTGATTGTTGGTATGGTTACTACAAAGCCAGAATCATTGCAATTCATCCATTACCCTCTGTGATGTATTTCAGAGAAAAGGTACAGAAAACACCTCCGTCACTTGCATCTGTTTGTTGGTATGATTAGTACACAGACACAATCATTAAATTTCTTCCATTACCTGTGTGATGTATTTCTGAGGTAAGCTACAGAAAGCTCCCCCCTCATTTGCATTTGTTTGTTGGCATGGTTACTTCAAATCCAGAATCATCGCATTTCAACTATTACCCAATGTGATGTATTTCAGAGAGAAGATGCTAAAAGCTCCTCCCTCACTTGCATCTGTTTGTTGGTTTGATTAAACAGACACAATCATTACATTTCATCCATTACCTGATGTGAAGTATTTCTGAGGGAAGCTACAGAAAGCGCCTCCCTGACTTGCATCTGTTTGTTGGTATGATTAGTACACAGACACATTCATTACATTTCATCCATTACCTGATATGGAGTATTTCTGAGGGAAGCTACAGAAAGCTCCTCCCTCTATGGCGTGCATTTGTTGGTAAGATTTTACTAAGCCAGAATCATTGCATTTCATCTGTTACCCTATTTGATGTATTTCAGAGAGAACCTGCAGAAAGCTCATCCCTCACTTGCATCTGTTTGTTGGTATCACTGGTACACAGACACAATCATTACATTTCATTCATTACCTAATGTGAAGTATTTCTGAGGGAAGCTACAGAAAGCTCCCCCCTCATTTGTATTTTGTTTGTTGGTATGGTTACTACAAAGCCAGAAACATCGCATTTCATCTACTACCCTATGTGAAGTATTTCTGAGACGAGCTGCAGAACGCTCCTCCCTCACTTGCATCTGTTTGTTGGTAAGATTACTACACAGACATTATGGTTACATTTCATCCCTTACCTGATGTAAAATATTTCTGTGGATTGCTACAGAAAGCTCCACCTGCACTTGTGTTTGTTTGTTGGTATGGATACTAAAGGCCCAGAATCATCGCATTTCATCTATTACTCTATGTGAAATATTTCTGAGAGAGGCTACAGAAAGCTCCTCCCTCATTTGCGTTTGTTTGTTAGTATGGTTACCACAAAAACATAATCATTGCATTTCCTCTATTACTCTATGTGATGGATTTCAGAGAAAAAATGCAGAAAGTTCTTCCCTCACTTGCATCTGTTTGTGATATGATTAGTACAGAGACACAATCATTACTTTTCATCCATTACCGGATGTGGAATATTTCTGAGGGAAGCTGCAGAAAGCTCTTATCTCACTTACACCTGTTTTTTGTTATGAATAGTACACAGACACAATCACTGCATTTCATCCTTTACCTGATGTGAAGTATTTCTGAGGAGGGCTACAGAAAGCTCCTCCCTCAGTTGTGTTTGTTTGTTGGTATGCTTACTACAAAGCCAGAATCATCGCATTTTATCTATTACCCTTTGTGAAGTATTTCTGAAAAAAACCTACAGAAAGCTCAAGCTTCATTTGCATTTGCTTGTTGGTATGGTTACTACAAAGCCAGAATCATCGCATTTCATCTATTACCCTATGAGAATTATTTCTGAGAATAGCTACAGAAAGCTCCTAAATCATTTGCATTAGTTTGTCTGTATGGTTATCACAAATCCAGAATCTTTGGTTTTAATTTTTTACCCCATTTGATGTATTTCAGAGGGATACAGCATCAAGCTCCTCCCTCTCTTGTATCTGATTAGTACAGAGACACAATGATTAGATTTCATCCATTACCTGATGTCAAATAATTCTGAGGGAAGCTACAGAAAACTCCACCCTCATTTGCATTTGTTTGTTACTATGGCTACTTCAAATCCAGAATCATCGCATTTCATCTATTACCCAATGTTAAGTATTTCTGAGGAAAACTACGGAAAGCTCCTCCCTCATTTTCGTTTGTTTGATGGTATAGTTACAACAAAGCCAGAATCATTGCATTTCATCCATTACCCTATGTGATTTATTTCAGCTGATGAAAGCTCCTTCCTCACTTGTATCTGTTTGTTGGAATGATTAGTATACAGACACAATCATTACATTTCACCCATTACCTGATGTGAAGTGTTTCTGAGGGCAGCTACAGAAAGCTCCCCCCTCATTTTCATTTGTTTGATGGTATAGTTACTACAAACCAGAATCATTGCATTTCATCCATTACCCTATGTGATTTATTTCAGCTGATGAAAGCTCCTTCCTCACTTGTATCTGTTTGTTGGAATGATTAGTACACAGACACAATCATTACATTTCGCCCATTACCTGATGCGTAGTATTTCTGAGGGAAGCTACAGAAAGCTCCTCCGTCATTTGTGTTTGTTTGTTGGTGTGGTTACTACAAAGCCAGAATCATCACATTTCATCTCTTACCCTATGTGATGTATTTCAGAGGGAAGCTGCAGAAAGCTCCTCCCTCACTTGCATCTGTTTGTTGGAATGATTACTACACAGACACAATCATTACATTTCATCCATTACCTGATGTGAAATATTTCTGAGGGAAGCTGATGAAAGCTTATAACACTATTGTCTGCTGCTGCTGAACCATAACCTTAAAGCAGGTTGTGAAGTAAAACAATATTATTAAAGCAATTATGGTATAATGCAACAGAGCAGTGTTACCCTCTGGGAGGAATTTTGTTGTGTTGACTGTGTTGTACCTAACGGAAGTGGCTTATCGGAAATGAAAGTCAGAATTACGGAAATATTTGAACAGTAATAAACAAAATTTTGCCTATCTGCACTGTTTAACAGGTAAAGAAAACAGTCGCCAGCCTAAGTAGGCAAGAGAATGATTAACATTCTTGTTCAAGAAAATAGTTATTAGAAACTTGAATGGATAAACACAACCTATATTTTGTCACATGCGAGAGCAGTATACTCTTGACACATTCATGTGGGTACGGTACTATTGAAACTAACAGTTAAAGCAGCACAAACTATTTGCAAACTTATAACAGATACTGAAACACACTATTACTTTCAGGGCTTACACAAACTGAATGGTCTTTATAACATTATTACTATTAACTGCAGAATCATTAATTGGATATAGGTTAAGTCTCTCTCAGTTAAGTACGTTCCTATTTAAAATGAAAGTTAATTTGAATCCACTTACAGGTTGCTCCTCACTATCATTTGATTAAAGAAATTAAGGTTTTCCTAATTAGTGGTCTTTCTGTTACTTGTTACCAAGCATTAACCCAATAGACAAACTGTGGATCCTGATATATTATTAATAAGCACTTCTAATACACATCAGAGACAAACACTTAGCAGACTTGAGTATATAATGTTCCACACAGCAGTTTTCCACTTTTACTACATTGACACACTAAATTAACATAGATGTAAGATACTGACTCACCTTCTGTGATTTACAACAGGCAGTAATGAGATCATTTATGAAGCAAAACTTATAAGCCTCAGCCTCTCGAACTCTTAATTTAAAGTTGGCAACAATGCATTAATAAGCTGTTTTATTAGGAAAATTACTTTCATTAACTTTATTTTTTTATGTTCAAGAGGCATTAATTAGCAAAAACACTGGTCTTTAATGTTCTTTCAGTAGTGACACTCGGAAAACACTTTAGTTCAAACAGAGAGGAACCTGATAGGTGTTATGGTAAGGAGACAATTCAAGGTAGGTACATAAACTCAGTTATAAATTACCTTATATTTGAGCACACTAACACATCCATTTAGCTGATCCATCACTGTACATCATTATAGTACTCTATTACAGTGATTGCGCAATGTGGTGGCGATTGCATGTCAGTAGGTGGAATAGCAGGTAGAATTGCTGGACTCTGTCATTTTTTGGTGGCGATGATAGATACAAATTCTAGAATAGTTCCAGCTACTTATCCATTACCTGATGTGAAGTATTTCTGAGGGAAGCTACAGAAAGTTGCACCATCACTTACGTTTGTTTTTTAGTATTGTTACTACAAAGCGAGAATAATCGCACTTCATCTATTACCCTTAGTGAATTATTTCTAAGAATAGCTACAGAAAGCTTCTCCCTCATATGCATTAGTTTGTTGGTATGGTTACTACAAAGCCAGAATCATCACAATTCATCTATTACCCTATGTAATGTATTTCAGAGAGAAGCTCAGAAAGCTCCTCCCTCACTTGCATATGGTTGTTTTTATGATTAGTACAGAGACACAGTCATTACATTTCATCCATTACCTGATGTGATGTATTTCTGAGGTAAGCTACAGAATGCTCCTCCCTCATTTGCATTTGGTTGTTGGTATAGTTACTTCAAAGCCAGAATCATCACATTTTATCTATTACCCTATGTAAAGTATTTCTGAGAAAAGCTACGGAAAGCTATTGCGTCATTTGCATTTGTTTGTTACTGTGGTTACTACAAAGCCAGAATCATTGCATTTCATCTATTACCCAATGTGATGTATTTCAGAGAGAAGCTGCAGAAAGCTCCACCCTTCCTTTAATCTGATTGTTGGTATGGTTAGTACAAAGCCAGAATCATAGCATTTCATCTATTAAACTCTGTGAAATATTTCTGAGGAAATCAACAGAAAGCTCCTCCCTCATTTGCGTTTGTTTGTTGGTATGGTTACTACAAAGCCAGTATCATCGCAGTTCATCTATTACATTATGTGATGTATTTCAGTGAGAAGCTGCAGAATACTTCGCTCTCACTTGCATCTGTTTGTTGATATGATTAGTACACAGACTCAATCATTACATATCACACATTACCTGATGTGAAGTATTTCTGATGGAAGCTACAGAAAGTTCCACCCTCTTTTGTGTTTGTTTGTTCTTAAGGTTACTACAAAGCCAGAATCATAGCATTTCATCTTTCACCCTATGTGAAGTATTTCTGAGAGAAGCTGCAGAAAGCTCGTCCCTCACTTACATCTGTTTGTTGGTATGTTTAGTACACACACACAACAATACATTTCATTTATTGCATGACGTGAAGTATTTCTGAGGGAAGCTACAGAAAGCTCCTCAATCATTTGCGTATGTTTGTTGGTAGGGTTACTACAAAGCCAGATTCATCGCAATTCATCTATTACCCTATGTGAACTATTTCTGAGAATAGCTACAGAAAGCACCTCCCACATTTGACTTAGGTTATTGGTATGGTTATTATAAAGGCAGAATCATCGGATTTCATTTTTTTCCCCTTAATGATGCACTTCAGAGAGAAGCAGCAGAAAGCTCCTCCCTCACATGCATTTGTTTGTTGGTATGATTATTACACAGACACAATCATTACATTTCATCCATTAGCTGATGTTGAGTTCGTCTGAGGGATGCTACAGAAAGCTCGCCCCTCATTTACGTTTGTTTGTTGGAATGGTTACTACAAAGCCAGAATCAACGCATTTCATCTATTGGACTTCTGAGAAATAATTTTGAGAAAAGCTACAGAAAGCTTACTACCACATTTGCGTTTTTTTTTTTTTTTTTTGGTATGGTTACTAGAAAGCAAGAGTCATCGTATTTCATATTTTACCCAATGTGATGTATTTAAGACAGGTGCTGCAGAAAGCTACACCCTAACTTGAATCTGTTTGTTGGTATGATTAGTACACAGACACAATCATTACATTTCATTCATTAGCTTATGTGAAGTATTTCTGAGAGAAGCTACAGTAAGCTCCCCCAACATTTGGATTTGTTTTTTGGTATGGTTGCTACAAAGACAGAAACATCGAATTTCAGGTACTACCCTATGTGAAGTATTTCTGAGACAAGCTGTACAACGATCCTCCCTCTCTTGCATCTGTTTGTTCGTAAAATCTACATTTCATCTACTACCCTATGTCAAGTCTTTCTGACAGAAGCTGCAAAAAACTCCTCCCTCACTTGCATCTGTTTGCTGGTATGATTAGTACACAGACACAATCTTTACATTTCATCCAATACCTGATGTGAATTATTTCTGACAGAAGCTACAAAAAACTCCTCCATTCATCCATTATCCTCTGTGATGTATTTCAGAGAAAAGGTACAGAAAACTCCTCCTTCACTTGCATTTGTTTGTTGGTATGATTAATACACAGACACAATCATTAAACTTCTTCCATTACCTGATGTGATGTATTTCTGAGGTAAGCTACAGAAAGCTCCCCCCTCATTTGCATTTGTTTATTGGCATGGTTACTTCAAATCCAGAATCATTGCATTTCAACTATTACCCAATGTGATGTATTTCAGAGAGAAGATGGCGAAAGCTCCTCCCTCACTTGCATCTGTTTGTTGGTTTGATTAAACAGACACAATCATTACATTTCATCCATTACCTGATGTGAAGTATTTCTGCCCTAAGCTACAGAAAGCTCCCAACTAATTTGCATTTGTTTGTTGGCATTGTTACTACAAAGCCAGAATCATCGCATTTCAATTATTACCCTATGTGATGTATTTCAGAGAGAAGATGCTGAAAGCTCCTCCCTCACTTGCATCTGTTTGTTGGCTTGATTAAACAGACACAATCATTACATTTCATCCATTTCCTGATCTGAAGTATTTCTGAGGGAAGCTACACAAAGCGCCTCCCTCACTTGCATCTGTTTGTTTGTATGATTGGTACACAGACACAATCATTACATTTCATCCATTACCTGATATGGTGTATTTTTGAGGGAAGCTACAGAAAGCTCCTCCCTCTATGACGTGCATTTGTTGGTAAGATTACTACTAAGCCAGAATCATTGCATTTCATCTATTACCCTATTTGATGTATTTCAGAGAGAAGCTGCAGAAAGCTCATCCCTCACTTGCATCTGTTTGTTGGTATCATTGGTACACAGACACAATCATTACATTTCATTCATTACCTAATGTGAAGTATTTCTGAGATAAGCTACAGAAAGCTCCCCCCTCATCTGGATTTTGTTTGTTGGTATGGTTACTACCATGCCAGAAACATAGCATTTCATCTACAACCCTATGTGAAGTATTTCTGAGAAAAGCTGCAGAACGCTCCTCCCTCACTTGCATCTGTTTGTTGGTAAGATTACTATACAGACACTGTGGTTACATTTCATCCCCTACCTGATGTGAAATATTTCTGTGGGATGCTACAGAAAGCTCCACCAGCACTTGTGTTTGTTTGTTGGTATGGATACTATAAGCCCAGAATCATCGCATTTCATCTATTACCCTAAATTATGTATTTCTGAGAGAAGCTACAGAAAGATCCTCCCTCACTTGCATCTGTTGTTGGTATGATTAGGACACAGACACAATTATTACATTTCATCCATTACCTGATGTAAAGTATTTGTGAGGGAAGCTACAGAAAGCTCCTCCCTCATTTGTGTGTGTTTGTTGGTATGGTTACTACAAATCCAGAATCATCGCATTTCATTTTTACCCTATGTGAAGTATCTCAGTGAGAAGCTGCATAAAGTTCCTCCCTCACTTGCATATGTTTGTTGGTATGATTAGTACACAGACACAATCATTACATTTCATTCATTACCCGATGTGAATTATTTCTGATGGAAGCTACAGAAGCTCCTACTTCATTTGTGTTTGTTTGTTGGTAAGGTTACTACAATGCTAGGATCATTGAATTTCATCTATTACCGTATGTGATGTATTTCTGAGTGAAGCTACAGAAAGCACCACCATCATTTGTGTTTTTTTGTTGGTATGGTTACTACAAAGCCGGAATCCTCGCATTTCATTTATTACCCTATGTGAAGTATTGCTGAGAAAAGGTACAGAAAGCTCCCACCTCATTTTCTTTTGATTGTTGGTATGGTTACTACAAAGCCACAATAATTGCATTTCATCCATTACCCTTTGTGATGTATTTCAGACAGAGGATGCAGGATTCTCCCAGCTCATTTGCTTTTGATTGTTGGTAATGTCTCTACAAAGCCATAATCATTGCATTTCATCCATTACCGTGAGATGTTTTTCATAGAAAAGGTACAGAAAACTCCTCCTTCACTTGCATCTGTTTGTTGGTATGATAACTACACAGACACAATCATTACATTTCATCCATTACCTGATGTGAAGTATTTCTGAGGGAAGCTACAGAAAGCTCATCCCTCATTTGTGTTTGTTTGTTGGTATGGTTACTACAAACCCAGAATCATTAAATTTCATTCATTACCCTATGCGAAGTATTTATGAGAGAATCTGCAGAAAGCTAATCACTCACCTGCTTCTGCTTTGTGGTATGATTAGTACACAGACACAATCATTACATTTCATCCATTGCTAATGTGAAGTATTTAAGAGAGAAGCCACCGAAAGCTACTCCCCCATTTGCGTCACTTTGTTGTTATCGTTATTACAAAGCCAGAATCTTTACATTTCTTCCACTACACTATGTGAAGTACTTCTGAGAGAAGCTGCAGAACACTCCTCCCTCACTTGCATCTGTTTCTTAGTAAGATTAATACACAGTTACAATCATTATATTTCATTCATTACCTAATGTGAAGTATTTCTGAGGGAAGCTACAGATAGCTCCCCCCTCATTTGGATTTGTTTGTTGGTATGGTTACTACAAAGCCAGAAACATCGCATTTCATCTACTACCCTATGTGAAGTATTTCTGAGACAAGCTGTAGTATGCTCCTCTCTCACTTGCATCTGCTTGTTGGTAAGATTACAACACAGACACTATGGTTACATTTCATCCCTTACCTGATGTGAAATATTTCTGTGGGATGCTACAGAAAACTCCACCCGCACTTGTGTTTGTTTGTTGGTACGGTTACTACAAGCCCATAATCATCGCATTTCATCTATTACCCTATGTGAAATACTTATGAGTGAAGCTGCAGAAAGCTCCTCCCTCACTTGCATCTGTTTGTTGGTATGATTAGTACACAGACACAATCATTACATTTCATCCATTACCTGATGTGAAGTATTTCTGAAGGAGGCTACAGAAAGCTGCACCCTCATTTGTGTTTGTATGTTGGTATGGTTACTACAGAGCCAGACCCTCGCATTTAATCTATTACCCTATGTGAAGTATTTCTGAGAGAAGCTGCAGGACGCTCCTCCCACTCCTCCCTTGTTTACGTCTCTTTGTTGGTATGGTTACTACAAAGCCTAAATAATATCATTTCATCCATTAGCATATGTGAAGTATTTCAGAGAGAAGCTGATGAAAGCTCCTCCCTCACTTGCATCTGTTTGTTGGTTTGATTAAACAGACACAATCATTACATTTCATCCATTTCCTAATGTGAAGTAGTTCTGAGGGACGCTACAGAATGCTCCTCCCTCACTTGCATCTGTTAGTTGGTATGATTAGTACACAGACACTATCATTACACTTCATCCATTACCTGGTGTGAAGTATTTCTGATGGAAGCTTCAGAAAGCTCCTCCCTCATTTGCGTTTGATTGTTAGTATGTTTACTACAAAGCCAGAATCATCGCATTTCACCTATTACCCTATGTGAAGTATTTCTGAGTATAGCTACAGAAAGCTCCTCCCTCATTTGCATTACTTTGTTGGTATGGTTATTACAAAGCCAAAATCATCGGACTTCATATTTTACCCTATGTGGTGTATTTCAGATCGAAGCTACAGAAAGCTCCTCCCTCAGTTGCGTCTCTTTGTTGGTATGGTTAGTACAAAGCCAGAATATTCGCATTCCATCTATTATTCTATTTGAAGTATATCTGAGAGATGTTGCGGAAAGCTCCTCCCTCTCTTGTATCTGTTTGTTGGTATGATTAGTACACAGACCCAATCATGACTTTTCATCTTTTACCTGATGTGAAGTATTTATGAGAAGAGCCGCAGAAGGCTCCTCCCTCATTTGTGTCTCTTTGTTGGTATGCTTACTACAAAGCCAGAATAATCATTTTCATCCATTACCCTATGTTAAGTATTTCAGAGGGAAGCTGCAGAAAGCTCCTCCCTGATAGGCATCTATCTGTTGTTAGGGATCCTACATAGCCAGAAACATCGTATTTCATCCATACCCTATGTGAAGCATTTCTGAGAGAAGCTACAGACAGCTCCATGTTCATTTGTGTCTCTTTGTTGGAAGGTTTACTACAGAGTGCGAATCATCACATTTCATCCATTATACTATGTGAAGTATTTTAAAGAGAAGCTGGAGAAAGCTGCCCCCTCATAGGCGTCTGTTTGTTGGTATGATTACTATGCAGATAGAATGATCACATTTCATCCATTACCTGATATGAAGTTTATCAGAGAAGCTACAGAAAACTCTTCCCTCATATCCGTTTCTTTGATTGGTTACTAGAAAGCCAGAATCATCACATTTTATCCATTACTGTATGTGATGTATTTCTGAGAAGAGCTTTAGAAAGCCCCTCACTCAGAGGGGTCTCTATGTTGATAACGTTACTACAAAGCCAGAATCATCGCATTTCATCCATTACACTATGGGAAGAATTTCAGAGAGAAGCTGCAGTGAGCTCCTCCCTCATGGGTGTCTATTTGTTGATAACTTTGCTACAAAACCTGAATCATCATATTTCATCCATTAGCTGATGTGATGTATAAAAGAGAAGCTACAGAAAGCTCTTCCCGCATTTGCGTCTCATTGTTGGTATGATTACTACACAGACAGAATCATCACGTTTCATGCATTACCCTATGTGAAATATTTCTGAGAGAAGCTACAGAAAGTTCCTCCCTCCTTTGCATGTCTTTGTTGGTATGGTTACTATGAAGCCAGAATCATCGCACTTCACCCTTTACCCTATATGCAGTATTTCTGAGAGAAGCTGAAGAAAGCTTTTCACTCATTTGCTTCTCTCTGTTGGTATGGTTACTACAAAGCCAGAATCATCGCATTTCCTCCATTACCCTATGTGAAGTATTTCTGAAAGATGTTTCAGTAAGCTCCTCCCTCATAGGCATATCTTTGTTGGTAAGGTTATTACAAAGTCAGAATCATCGCATTTCGTCCATTACACTGTTGTTGTTGTGGTCGTTGTTGTGGTCTTCCGTCCTGAGACTGGTTTGATGTACCTCTCCCTGCTACTCTTTCATGTGCAAGCTTCTTCATCTCCCAGTACCTACTGCAACCTACATCCTTCTGAGTCTGCTTGGTGTATTTATCTCTTGGCCTCCCTCTACGATTTTTACCCTCCACACTGGCCTCCATTACTAAATTGGCGATCTCTTGATGCCTCAGAACATGTCCTACCAACCGATTCCTTCTTCTGGTCAAGTTGTGCCACAAACTTTTCTTCTCCCCAGATCTATTCAATACCTCTTCATTAGTTATATGATCTACATATCTAATCTTCAGCATTCTTCTTTAGCACCACATTTAGAAATCTTGCATCCTCTTCTTGTTCAAACTAGTTATCGTCCATGTTTCACTTCCGTACATAGCTGCACTCCATACAAATACTTTCAGAAATGACTTCCTGTCACTTAAATCTATACTCGATGTTAACAAATTTATCTTCTTCAGAAATGCCTTCCTTACCATTGCCAGTCTACATATTATATCCTCTCTACTTTGACCATCATCAGTTATTTTGCTTCCCAAATAGCAAAACTCATTTACTACTTTAAGTGTCTCATTTCCTAATCTAATTGCCTCAGCATCACCCAACTTAATTCGAGTACATTCGCTCATCCTCATTTTGCTTTTGTTGATGTTCATCTTATATACTCCTTTCAAGACACTCTCCATTCTATTCAACTGCTCTTCCAAGTCCTTTGCTGTCTCTGACAGAATTACAATGTCATCGGCAAACCTCAAAGTTTTTATTTCTTCCTCATGGATTTTAATACCTACTCAGAATTTTTATTTTGTTTCCTTTACTGCCTGCTTAATATACAGATTGAATAACATCAGTTAGAGGCTACAACCCTGTCTCACTCCCTTCCCAACCACTGCTTCCCTTTTATGCCCCTCGACTCTTATGACTGGTTTCTGTACAAATCGCAAATAACCTTTCGCTCCCTGTATTTTACCCCTGCCACCTTTAGAATTTGAAAGAGAGTATTCCAATCAACATTGTCAAAAGCTTTCTCTAAGTCTACAAATGCGAGAAACATAGGTTTGCCTTTCCTTAATCTTTCTTCTAAGATAAGTCGTAAGGTCAGTATTGCCTCATGTGTTCCAGTATTTCTACAGAATCCAAACTGATCATCCCTGGGGTCAGCTTCTACTAGTTTTTCCATTCGTCTGTAAAGAAATCGTGTTAGTATTTTGCCACTGTCGCTTATTAAAGTGATTGTTCGGTAATTTTCACATCTGTCACCACCTGGTTTCTTTGGGATTGGAATTATTATATTCTTCTTGAAGTCTGAGGGTATTTCGCCTGTTTCATACATCTTGCTCACCAGATGGTAAGAGTTTTGTCAGGACTGGCTCTCCCAAGTCTGTCAGTAGTTCCAATGGAATGTTGTCTACTCTGGGGGCCTTGTTTCAACTCAGGTCTTTCAGTGCTCTGTCAAACTCTTCACGCAGCATCGTATCTCCCATTTCATCTTCATCTACATCCTCTTCCTTTTCCATAATATTGTCCTCAATTGCATCACCCTTGTATAGACCCTCTATATACTCATTCTACCTTTCTGCTTTCCCTTCTTTGCTTAGAACTGGGTTTCCATCTGAGCTCTTGATGTTCATACAAGTTGTTCTCTTATCTCCAAAAGTCTCTTTAATTTTCCTGTAGGCAATATCTATCTTACCCCTAGTGAGATAAGCTTCTACATTCTTACATTTGTCCTCTAGCCATCCCTGCTTAGCCATTTTGTACTTCCTGTCGATCTGATTGTTGAGACGTTTGATTTCCTTTTTGCCTGCTTCAGTTATTGCATTTTTATATTTTCTCCTTTCATCAATTAAATTCAATATTTCTTCTGTCACACAAGGATTTCTAGCAGCCCTCGTATTTTTACCTACTTGATCCTCTGCTGCCTTCACTACTTAATCTCTCAAAGCTAGCCATTCTTCTTCTACTGTATTTCTTTCCCCCACTCCTGTCAATTGTTCCCTTATGCTCTCCTTGAAACTCTGTACAACGTCTGGTTCTTTCAGTTTATCCAGGTCCCATCTCAATAAATTCGCACCTTGTTGCAGTTTCTTCAGTTTTAATCTACAGGTCATAACCAATAGATTGTGGTCAGAGTCCACCTCTGCCCCTGGAAATGCCTTACAATTTAAAACTTGATTCCTAAATCTCTGTCTTACCATTATATAATCTATCTGATACCTTTTAGTATCTCCAGGGTTCTTCCATGTATACAACCTTCTTTCATGATTCTTAAACCAAGTGTTAGCTATGATTAAGTTGAAGTCTGTGCAAAATTCTACCAAGCGGCTTCCTCTTTCATTTCTTAGCCCCAATCCATATCCACCTACTATGTTTCGTTCTCTCCCTTTTCCTACACTCGAATTCCAGTCACCCATGACTATTAAATTTTCACCTCTCTTCACTATCTGAATAATTTCTTTTATCTCATCATACATTTCTTCAATTTAGTCATCATCTGCAGAGCTAGTTGGCCTATAAACTTGTACTACTGTAGTAGGTGTTGGATTCGTATCTATCTTGGCCACAATAATGCTATCACTATGCAGTTTGTAGTAGCTTACCCACATTTATATTTTCCTACTCATTATTAAACCTACTCCTGCATTACCTCTATTTGATTTTGTGTTTATAGCCCTGTAGTCACCTGACCAAAAGTCTTGTTCCTCCTGCCACGGAACTTCACCAATTTTCTAACCTACCTGCTAGATTAAGGGATCTGACATTCCATGCTCCGATCCGTAAAACACCAGTTTTCTTTCTCCTGATAACGACATCCTCTTGAGTAGTCCCCGTCCGGAGATCCGAATGGGGGACTATCTTACCTCCAGAATATTTTACCCAAGAGGACCCAATCATCATTTAATCATACAGTAAAGCTGCATGCCCTCAGGAAGTTTCCCCTTGCTTTCAGCCGTTCACAGTACAAGCACACCAAGGCCGTTTTGGTTATTGTTACAAGGCCAGATCAGTCAATCATCCAGACAGTTGCCCTTGCAGCTACTGAAAAGGCTGCTGCCCCTCTTCAGAAACCACACATTTGTCTGGCCTCTCAACAAATACCCCTTCGTTGTGGTTGCACCTACGGTATGGCTATCTGTATCACAGAGACACGCAAGCCTCCCCACGATTGGGAAGGTCCATTGTTCATGGGGTGTCCATTACACAATGTGAAGTATTTCTGAAAGAAGCTAAAGAAAGCTTTTCCCTCATTTGTGACTGTTTGTTGGTATGATTACTACAGAGGCCAGAATATTCGCATTTCATCTATTACCCCATGTGAAGTATTTCAGAGAGAAGTTGCAGGAAGCTCTCCCCTCATATGTGTACATTTGTTGGTAACGTTACTACAAAGCCAGGATCATCGCAATTCATCCATTACCTTATGTGAAGTAATTCTGAGAGAAGCTACAGAAAGCCCTTCCCTCATTTGCAATTTTTGTTTGTATGATTACTACACAGACAGCATCATCACATTTCATTTATTACCTGATGTGGTGTACATAAGAGAAGCTACAGAAAGCTCCTCCCTCATTTACATCTGTTTGTTGCTATGATTACTACACAGACAGAATCATCACATTTCATCCACTACCTGATGTGAGGTATTTAAGAGAAGCTACAGAAAGCTCGTCCCTCATTTCTGTTTCTTTGTTGGTATGGTTACTACAAAGCCAGAATCATCACATTTCATCCCTTACCCTATGTGAACTATTTCTGAGAGGAGCTGCAGAAAGCTCCTCCCTCAAAGACGTGTCGTTGTTGGTAAGGTTATTACAAAGTCAGAATCATCGCATTTTATCCATTACACTTCGTGAAGTATTTCTGAGAGGAGCTGCAGAATGCGCTTGCCTCATAGGTGTCTCTTTATTGGAGAAGTGACTACAAAGCCAGAATCATCACATTTGGTCCTTTACCCTATGTGAAATTTTTTAAGGGAAGCTACAGAAACCTCCTCCCTCATTTGCCTCTCTCTGTTCTTCCGGTTACTACAAAGCCAGAATCAATGCATTCCATGCATTACCCTTTGTGAAGCATTTCTGTGAGAAACTGCAGAAGGCTCATCCCCCATTGGCGTCTGTTTGTTGGTATGGTTACTACAAAGCCAGATTCATCGCATTTCATCCATTACACTATGTGAAGTATTTCTGAGAAGAGCTACAGAAAGCTAATCTCTCATTTGCTTCTCTTTGTTAGTAAGGTTACTACAAAGCCAGAATCATTGCATTTTATCCATTACTTTATGTGAAATGTTTCTGAAAGAAGCTACATGGCATCTAAGTGTGAACCAATGTCTATGGTCCTCTGAGTCTTGTGGATGATTAGCAAGAGCTGGGTTTCACATGGCCGTCTTTTTCAAAACAAATGCTGATTCCTACAGAGTAGGTTTGTAGTCTCCAGAAAACTCATTATACTGTAACATAATTCGTGTTCCAAAGTTCTACAACTAATCAACATTAGAGATATAGGTCTATAGTTCTGCACATCTGTTCGAAGTCCCTTCTTGAAAATGGGGAAGACCATGCCGTTTTCCAATCCTTTGGAATGCTATGCTCTTCTAGAGACACTGCTACAAGAAGGGGGCTAAGTTCCATCGCGTGCTCTGTGTAAAATCTAACTGGTATCCCTTCAGGTCCAGTGGGCTTTCCTCTTTTGTGTGATTTTAATTTTTTCTCTATCACTCTTTTGTCTATTTTGCTATCTACCCTTTTGTCATCTGTGGTGTCAGGACATTTTGTTTTGATCCACCTATCGCTTTGACATAAGACCAAAATTTCTTAAAATTTCTGCCAAGTCAGTACATAGAACATTACTTTTGAATTCATTAAGTGCTTCTCACATAGCCCTCCTCACACTACATTTCACTTCGCATAATTTTAGTTTGTCTGCAAGGCTTTGGATATGTTTATGTTTGTTGTGAAGTTCCCTTTGCTTCCGCAGCAGTTTTCTAACTCGGTTGATGTACCATGGTGGCTCTTTTCCATCTCTTACGATCTTGCTTGGCACATACTCATCTAACGCATATTGTACGATGGTTTTGACCTTGTCCACTGATCCTCAACACTATCTGTACTTGAGACAAAACTTTTGTGTTGAGCTGTCAGGTACTCTGTAATCTGCTTTTTGTCAGTTTTGCTAAACAGAAAAATCTTCCTCCCTTTTTTAATTTTTCAATTTATGGCTGAAATCATCGATGCAGTAACTGCTTTATGATTGCTGATTCCCTGTTCTGCATTCACTGTTTCAAATAGTTCAGGTCTTTTTGTCACCAGAAGGTCTAATATGTTATCGCCACGAGTTGGTTCTCTGTTTAACTGCTCAAGGTATTTTTCAGATAAAGCACTTAAAAAAAAATTCACTGGATTCTTTGTCCTTGCCATCCGTTATGAACGTTTGAGTCTTCACTGGATTCTTTGTCCTTGCCATCCGTTATGAACGTTTGAGTCTCCCAGTCTATATCTGGCAAATTAAAATCTCCACCATGAACTATAACATGGTGGAGAAATCTGCTCAAAATATTTTCCAAATTACCCTTCAGGTGCTCAGCGACAACAGCTGCTGAGCCAGGAGGCCTATAGAGACATCCATAGGACTGTTGCTATTTACAATATACATAAATGACCTTGTGGATGACATCGGAAGTTAACTGAGGCTTTTTGCAGATGATGCTGTGGTGTATTGAGAGGTTGCAACAACGGAAAATTGTACTGAAATGCAGGAGGATCTCCAGCAAATTGACGCATGGTGCAGGAAATGGCAATTCAGTCTCAATGTAGACAAGTGTAATGTGCTGTGAATTCACTGAAAGATAGATCCCTTATCATTTATCTACAAAATAGCAGGTCAGCAACTGGAAGCAGTTAATTCCATAAATTATCTGGGAGTACGCAGTAGGAGTGATTTAAAATGGAATGATCATATAAAGTTGATCGTCAGTAAAGCATATGCCAGACTGAGATACGTTGGAAGAATCCTAAGTAAATGCAATCCGAAAACAAAGGAAGTAGGTTACAGTACACTTGTTCGCCCACTGCTTGAATACTGCTCAGCAGTGTGGGATCCGTACCAGATAGGGTTGATAGAAGAGATAGGGAAGATCCAACGGAGAGCAGCGCACTTCGTTACAGGATGATTTAGTAATCTCGAAAGGGTTACGGAGATGATAGACAATCTCCAGTGGAAGACTCTGCAGGAGAGACGCTCAGTACTCGGTATGGGCTTTTGTTAAAGTTTCGGGAACATACCTTTACCGAAGAGTCAAGCATTATATTGCTACTTCCTACATATACCTCGCAGAGAGACCAAAAGTACAAAATCAGGGATTAGAGCAAAAACAGAAGCATACCGACAATACATCTTTCAATGAACAATACGAGACTGGAATAGAAGGGAGAACGGATAGAGGTACTCAGGGTACCCTCCAAAAACACACAGTCAGGTGTCTTGCGGAGTATGGATGTAGATGTAGATGTAGATGTAGATGTAGATGTAGAAGCTGCAGAAAGGTCCTCCATCATTTGTGTCTCTTTGTTGGTATGATTACTACAAAGCCAGAATCATTGCATTTGATCCATTACCATATGTGAATTATTTCTGAAAGAAGCTGCAGAAAGCCCCTCCTGCAGCAGCATATCTATATTGGTATGATTACTACAAAGCAAGAATTATTGCATTTCACCCATTACCCTATGCGAATTATTTCTGAAAGGAGTTCCATACAGCTCCTGCTACATCAGTGTCTTTATGGTCGTATATTTAATACAAAGCTAGAATCATCCCATTTCATTCATCACGCTATGTGAATTATTTCTGAAAGAAGTTGCAGAAAGCTCCTCCCACAGCAGCGTCTCTCTGTTGGTATGATTACCACAAAGCCAGAATCAACGTATTTCATACATTATCCTATGTGAATTATTGCTGAAAGAAGATGCAGAAGGCTTCACTCACAGCACCACCTGTTTCTTGTTATGGTTACTACAAAGCTAGGAACATCGCATATCATCCACTACACTATGTGAATAATTTCTGAATGAAGCAGCAGAAAGTTCCTTCTGCAGTAGTGTCTCCTTGCTTGTATGATTCCTACAAAGCCAGAATCAATGCATTTAATCCATTAGCATATGTGATTTATTTTTGAAAGGACCTGCAAAAAGCTCCTCACATAGCAGCGTCTTTTTGTTCATATGATTACTACAAAGCCAGAATCATTCCATTTCATTCATTACCATATGTGTATTATTTCCGAAAAGAGGTGCAGAAATCTCCTTCCACAGTAGTTTCTCTTTTTTCATCAGATTACTACAAAGCCAGAATCATCGAATTTCATCCATTACACTATGTGAATTATTTCTGAAAGGAGCTGCAGAAAAGCTCCTAGCACAGCAGCATCTTTTTGTTGATATGATTACTACAAAGCCACAATCACGCATTTCATCCATTACCCTATGCAAATTATTTCTGAAAGAAGCTGCAGTCCCTCCTCCAGCAGCAGTGTCAATTTGTTGGTATGATTACCACAAAGCCAGAATCATTGCATTTCATCCATTATCCTATGTGAATTATTTCTGAAAGAAGCTGCAGAAGGCTTCTCCCACCTCACCACCTCTCTGTTGTTATGATTACTACAAAGCTAGAATCATCCTATTTCATCTATTACCCTAAGTGAATTATTTCTGAACAATGCTGCTGAAATCTCCTCCTGCAGCAGCATCTCTTTGTTGCTATGATTACTACAACGCCAGAATCATCGCATTTCATCCATTACCCTATGTGAATTATTTCTCAAAGAAGTTACAGAAAGCGTCTCCCACAGCTGCATCTTTTTCTCCGTATGATTATTACAAAGCCAGAATCATCCAATTTCATCCATTACTGTATGTGGTTATTTTCTAAAAGAAGCTGCAGAAAGCTCCTCCCACAGCAGCATCTCTTTTTTGGTATCATTACAACAAAGCCATAACCATCGCACTACATCCATAACCGTATCTGATCTATTTCTAAAAGAAGTTGCAGAAAGCTCCTCAGGCAGCAGTGTCACATTGTTCATATGATTACTGCAAAGTGAGAATCATCCCATTTCATCCATCATGCTATGTGAATTATTTCTGAAAGAAGTTGCAGAAATCTCCTCCCACAGCACCGTGTCTTTGTTGGTATGATTACTACGAAGCCAGAATCATCTCATTTCATCCTTAAGACTATATGAATTATTTCTCACAGGCAGTGCCAAAAGAACCTCCCACTGCAGCGTCACATTGTTGGTATGATTACTCCAAAACCAGAATCAAAACATTTCATCCATTACACTACGTGCATTTTCTCTGAAAGAAGCTACAGAAAGCTCCACCCATATTTGCGTTACTTTGTTGGTGTCATTACTACAAGACCAGAATCATCAATTTTTATCTATTACCCTATGTGAATTACTTTTGAAAAAAGCTGCAAAATGTTCCACCCACAATGGCGTCACTCTGTTGGTATGATTAATACAAATCCTCAATTATCACATTTCATCTGTTACCCTATTTGAATTTTTTTCCGGAAGAAGCTGCAGAAAACGCCTCTCACATTTGCGTTGTTTTCTTGGTATGATTACTACAAAGTGAGAATCATTGCATTTCTTTGATTACCCTATGTGAATTATTTCTGAAAGGAGCTGCAGAAAGGGCCTGCCGCAGTTGTGTCACTTTGTTGCTATGATTACAACAATGCCAGAATCATTTCATTTCATCCATTACCCTATGAGAATTATTTCTAAATGATGCTACTAAGAGCTCCTCCCACACTTGCATCACACTACAAAGCCAGAATCATTACATTTCATCAATTACACCATGCGAATTATTTCTGAAAGAAGCTGCAAAAAGCTCCTCCTACATTCGCATCACTTTGTTGGTATGATTACTACAAAGCCAGAGTCATTGAATTTCATGAATAACCCTATGCAAATTATTTCTGAAAGAAGCTGCAGAAAGCTCCTCCCACATTTGCATCACTTTGTTGGTATGATTACTACAAAGCCAGAATCATCGCATTTCATGCATTTCCATATGTGAATTTTTTTTTTTCAAGAGAATCAGCAGAACGCTCATACCACAGCAGCTTCACATTGTTGGTATGATTACATAAAAGCCAGAATCATTGCATATTATCCATTACACTACCTGAAATATTTCTGAGAGGAGCTGCAGAAAGCTCCACTCACACTACTACACTTTGATCCTACAGTTACTACAAAGACAGAATCATCACATTTCATCCATTGCCCTATGAGTATTATTTCTGAAAGGAACTGCAGGGAGCTCCTACCACACTGCTATCACTTTCATGGTATAGTTACAACAAGGCCAGAATCTTCTGATTTCATCCACTACCATAGGTTAATTATTGCTGAAATGAATTGCTTGTAGCTCTGCTCACAGTACTGTAACTTTGTTAGTACAGTTTCTACAAGGCCACATTCATCGCATTTCATCCATAAATCTGTGGAAATTATTTCTGAGAGAAGCTGCAGAAAGATTGTCTCACATTACTATCACATTGTTGGTTCAGTTGTGATCTATTTCTGAAGGAAGCTGCAAAAGCACCTCTCTCAGTACTGTCACATTGTTTGAAATTTTACACAAAGCAATACTACTACTACTACTATGTGATCAGGCCCAGTAGACCACACACATCTACAAGTTACCTCCTCCACTGTATTCTGTCCAATGCTGCTATCTGCCATTCGTCCACATCTATTGACCCTTGGATTAAATCTTCATGGGATCCACCACTCCAATGGTTCTTGGGTCTCCCTGGAAGTCTCTTTCCTGTAGGTGTGAAATCCAGGAGCTTCCGAGGCCATCTGTGATCCTCCACCCAAGCTACAATGTTGGCCCACTGCATTTGTTTGGCTTTGAGGATACCTGCTATGTTGGGCCACTGGTATAGTTCCTCAAGCTCTTCGTTGTATCTGATCCTCCATTCCCCGGTATCTGCATCCAGAACTGTACCAAAAATCTTCCGAAGCACTTTTCTCTCAAAAACAAGGAGCTTATGGAAGCCCTGTTTCCGGATACTCCATATCTCACAGCCATATAGAACAAGAGGCTGGATAAAGGTTTTGTACGGTTGAATCTTGAACTGTCTGGAGAGATATTTCTACCAAAGCAGTTGTGCTAGGCTGTGGAAAGATCGGTTTCCTGCTTGTATTCTGGCATTGATCTCTGCATCACATGACGAGTTCACAGTGGAAAGTGCCCCTAGGTATTTGAATTCTTGCACTCTCTTGTAGGAAAGGTCCACAACAAGCAACAAGCATTGCATTTTATCGATAACCCTATGAAGATTATATCTGAAAGAAGCTGACAAAAGCTCCTCTCAAATTACTATCCCTTTGTTGGTATAGTTACAAAAAAGCCACAATCATCGCATTTCATCTTCAACACTATGATAATTATTTCTGGAAGAAGCTCCAGAAAGCTCCTCTCACACTACAATCACTTTCACAGTTAGTTACTACAAAGCCACAGTCGTCTCATTTCAGCCATAACACTATGTGAATTATTTCTGGATGAAGCTGCAGAAAGCTCCTCTCACACTACAATCACTTTCTTGGTGTAGTTACCATAAAGCCAGAATCATCACATTTCATTCATAACACTATGTGAATTATTTCTGAAAGAATCTGCAGTAAGATGCTCTTCCTTAACAGTCAATCTGTTCATATAGCTACTACAAAGCAAGAATCATTGCATTTAATTTGTAACATCATGTGAATTATTTCTGAAAGAAGCCACAGAACGCTCCCCTCAAAATACTATAAACCTTGATGGTGTAGTTACTACAAAGCCACAATTATTGCATTTGATTCATAGCATGCTGTGAAATATTTCTGAAAGAATCTGCAAAAAGTTCCATTCACTCTAGAACCAAAGTGTTGGTATAGTTATTAAAAAGTGACAATCATTGCACTTCACTCATAATGGTATGTGAATTATTTCTGAAAGAAGCTGCAGAAAGCTCACAATACTATCACCTTGTCGGTATAGTAACTACAAAGTCATATCCATCGCATTTTATGCATAACCCTATGTGAATTATTTCTGAAAGACGCTGCACAAAGGTACTCTCACTGTAGAATCATTTTGTTGCTATAGCTACAACAAAACCACATACATGGCATCTCACCCATAACACTATGAGATTTATTTCTTAAAGAAGCTGCAGGAAGATTCCCTCACAATACTATCACTTTGTTGTTATAGTTACTGAAGACATACAACCATTGCATTTAATCCATAACCATATGTGTATTATTTCTGAAAGAAGGTGCAGCAAGCTCCTCTCACTCAAGTATCAATCTGTTGGTATAGCTATTACAAAGCCACAATCATAGCATTTCATTCATAAGCCTATGTGATTTATTCCTGAAAGAAGCCGCAGGAAGCTCCCCTCACAATACTATCACTTTTCCAGTATAATTACTAATGAGCCACAATCATCTCATCTCATTCGTAGTCCTATGTGAATTATTTCCAAAAGAAACTGTAAAAAGCTTTCCGACCAATACCACGAGTTTTGGTACAGTTACTAAAAAGCCACAATCATTGCATTTCATTCATAGTCCTATGTGAATTATTTCTGAAAGGAGCTTCAGAAAACTCCACTCACAATACTATCATCCTGTTGGTATAGTTACTACATAGCCACAACCATCACACTTCATCCAAAACCCTATGTGAATTATTTCTGAAAGAAGCTCCAGCAAGCTCCTCTCACTCTATTACACTGTGTTGGTATGGTTACTACAAAGCAACAGTCATCCCATTTCATCCATAATCCTAAGTGCTTTATGGGACATAAGCTGCATGAAGCCCCCTCACAATACAATCACTTTGTTGGTTTCCTGAATGAGATTTTCACTCTGCAGCGGAGTGTGCACTGATATGAAACTTCCTGGCAGATTAAAACTGTGTGCCCTACCGAGACTCGAACTCAGAAACTTTGCCTTTTGTGGGCAAGTGCTCTACCATCTGAGCTACCATAGCATGACTTACGCCCGGTCCTCACAGCTTTACTTCTGCCAGTATCTCGGCTCCTACCTTCCAAACTTTACAGATTTTCTCCTGTGAATCTTGCAGAATTAGCACTCCTGAAAGAAAGGATATTGCGGAGACATGGCTTAGCCACAGCCTGGGGGATGTTTCCAGAATGAGATTTTCACTCTGCAGTGTAGTGTGCACTGATATGAAACTTTCTAGCAGATTAAAACTGTTCTGGAAACATCCCCCAGGCTGTGGCTAAGCCATATCTCCACAGTATCCTTTCTTTCAGGAGTGCTAGTTCTGCAAGGTTCACAGGAGAGCTTCTGTAAAGTTTCGAAGATAGGAGACGAGATACTGGCAGAAGTAAAGCTGTGAGGACCTGTATCTTCATTAGGGTGATCCCCATATGCATCTGCTTCCCACTTACTTACTGTTTTTAGAGTGTCATATGCCTGTAACGCTATCAGGTGGCATCCGACATCACAGTGGGCAGTGGTCATAATGTTTTGGCTCCTCGGTGTATAGGGGATCTATACAAGGGAGATATAACTGAGGGCAACATCATACAAATAGTAGAAGAGACAGATGAAGGTAACAAGGGAGATATACTGTGAGAAGCATTTGACTGAGCACTGAAGACTCACAGTGAAACAAGGAAACAAGTACCCAGGGGTAGACAACATTCTGTCAAAACTACCGATAGCATTGGGAGAGACAACAATGACAAAATTATTCCATTTGCTGTGCTAGATGTACGAAACAGGTGAAATATCCACAAATTTCACTAAGAATGTATTAATTTCACTTCCAAAGAAATAAGGTGCTGTGAGGTGTGAATATTCCCAAACTGTCAGTTTAGGAATTTGTCGTTGCAGAATACAAACACAAATTCTTATATAAAAGGACCAAAAAGCAGCAGATACTGACTTCATAGAAGATAACTTTGGATTCTGGAGAAATGTAGGACCACATGTGACAATACTGACCCTACAACTTATCTTAGAAGTTGCATTAAGGAAAGGCAAACCTATGTTTCTACCATTTGTAGACTTAGAGAAAGCTTTTGACAATGTTGACTGGAATGCTCTTCTTCAAATTATGAAGCAGGGATGAAATACAGGGAGTGAAAGACTATTTAAAATTTTTACAGAACCAGATGGCAGCTATAACAGTTGAGGGGCATGAAAGGGAAGAAGTGGTTGGGGAGCAAGTGACACAGGGTTGTAGCCTATACGTGACGTTATTCAAACTGTATATTTGGCAACCAGTAAAAGAAACAAAAGAAAAGTTCAGAATAGGAATTAAAATACATGGAGAAGAAATAAAAAACTTTGAGGTTTGCTGACAACACTGTAATTCTGTCAGAGACAGCAAAGGACCTGCAAGAGCAGTTGCACGGAATGGACAGTTATTGAAAGGAAGATATGATATGAACATAAACAAAAGCAAAAGAAGATAATGGAATGTAGTCAAATTAAATCAGGTGATGTGAGGGAATTAGATTAATGAATGAGACACTTAAAGACGATGATTTTTGCTATTTGGGCAGCAAAATCGCTAATGATGTTCAAGGTAGAGATGATATAAAATCTAGGCAGACAATGGAGAGGAAAGTGTTTCTGAAGAAGAGAAATTTTGGAGCATTGAATATAAACTTAGGTTGTAGAGTAATTGCACTTTATGCAAGACACCTTTGTAGCTTTGTTTTCAGTGAGACATTTTTCAGCACTTTTTTTTGCTATCTTCAGATAGTACAGAAAATGCTGAAACAGGTTTGTGTGAAAACACAGCTATGAACATGCCCGAAAAAAAAAGAGAGGGGAAATTTCTCTCTAATTTTCTTAGACACAGAAATAAAGAGAACTGCAATATTCACAACATGGAACTGCTATATTCACAACATGTTTATAGATTTAGGTGTTACAAAGATTTTTCTGGAAACATTTGTATTGATTGTTGTCATATACGAAGTGAAACATGGATATGAAACAGCTTAGACAGGATGAGAATAGAAGCTTCTGAAATGTGGTGCTACAGATGTATACTGAACATAAGGTGGGTGAATGGACTTGGAGAGAAAAGAAATTTCCTACACAATCTGACTAAAAGAAAGGATTAGCGGACAGGATGCATTCTAAGATGTTAATGGATCACTAGTTTAGCACTGGAGAGAAGTGTGGAGCAGTGGCACCACTGCCGTATCGTATATTAAGATCCTCATAAGCCTTTTGGTAACTTTATTTTCAAAATTCTGATGATGAAGTTCATACTTTATGCAAAGTCTTACGAGTTAATAGGTATATTTTGAAGGAAAGATCACTTTCAAATTAAAGGGCTATTTTTCCTCTTTTCAGTAAGCTTTACTATCTTAATAGATATTGAATATAATAGAGGGAAACATTGCACATGGTAAAAATATACATAAAAAACAAAGATGCTGTGACCCACCAAATGATAAAACACTGGTAGACAGACGTTGCTTCATCTATGGGTTGTGAAAGTTTGAAATTTGTGTGTGTGTTTGTGTATTTTTTATTGTGTCTATCTACCATCACTTTCTCATTTGGTAAGTCACAGCAACTTTCTTTGTTATATGCATTAACAGATATTGATAATTGTTAGTTTAACTTTATCCACATTTGTAGTGCCAGTTATGGACATATTGCTGTGAATTTCCAGGATCTGTTGATACACTGTTGATCATCTGATTTTTCTAATATCTATTGACACCAGTACTAATGAGCAAGAGTCCTGAATTACAAATTACAGATTTTTCAGTAACTACATTTTAATATGCAAGATGGGTCCCATAATAATAATAAGCCCTTGATTTCCAATGCATAGGCATAAATTAGAATTGAACTTTTGAATAGACGCTGCTCATGCGAAGTAACATACTGCTACAAACAAAATATAATGACAATATCCACAGCCAATAAAACTTAGCCTTCTGGCTCACAGGTTTTGTAAACAATAATAAATTAACATAATTCATTAATACTGTAGAACAAATCTGTTTACGGCCTACATTCACTCCACTTTCTTGATTCTGCTGTTAATCTTCTTCAGGTATGGCTTCAGTTTAACTAGGCTGCATTCTAGACCACTCTTGGGAACTATTTGTGTTGCCTCTCCATTCATTTAAGTCAGGCTGAGAGAATTTATTTTACAATTATGAGCAATAAATATCATTATGAGTGTGTTTCAGTTTTGTTTAGTAATATTTGTGTTTACAACAACCATTCTTTGCCGTGTTTTACTTAACTGTATGAGAAACAACTTTTGACCACTTCATCTGTATTGTGTGCACATTTACTTTCTGAAGAGATAATAAGTATTGTGCTCCACAGATGTCCATACTAAGTACCTGTCTGCATACATCATTAGAAACTGTAAGAGATCTGGTCATCCCCAACAGGATCTTAAAGACATGATTAAAGATTAGTGAGCTCATAATTTTGAACTTATAAAAGAAACTTCTGGCTATCCATTTTAAGTACGGAACTATCAACAGTAATTTCAGGTGCTGATCCTCTGAAACAGTACAGCTTCTGAACGGCTTGTATCACAACTATTGATGTGACATAACACCTACGGTATATTTTCTATTGTCTTCTGCAATGAAGTTCCCATTCTATCCATTACAGGGTTTAACCTTACTTGAACCATAATCATGATGATGAACATCTGAATAATTTAGTGGGTTCTGAACCTGAAACATGAAATAGTAGAGGACTACAAATACGACAGTGGGAGCTCATCTTCAGTGCTGTGTGAAAGATCATGCACAAAAATCCTTGTGGGATAGTGTTGCTAACAACTATTGTTTTGATTTAGTTAACTTCAGTGCTAGTAAACAGTCACTATTGCTCAATAGATATTAAAACTGAAAATAAGTAAATTTTTGGAAATATGTAGAATCTGATCACAGATGAAAGAAAATAGAAATAATCTTAAATATACGTTCTTGATTATTAGCATTATTTTCAGAGAGAGATAACAGAAATAAGATTGAGCCCACAGTGTTTTAAATGTTTCAAAGCCAGAAGCTTCTTCAAGGAAATGCACCCAACTGTAGAGCTTTTCTTTGACGGTAGACAATGATAATCCCATTCCTTAATAGAATGTTGATACCTTGCATATTGGCTGCATATTAATAATCATAACAAATCTTCATCAGAGCAAGGAAAACAAACACAAAAGCACACAAGCTCTGGCACCCAAGACCAGACTGCAAGCAGAAGCACATGGTGGGAGAAGCAAACAGGTGGTAGGGAAGGAGGAGAATGGGGCAGGGAGAGATAGCAGGGTAGGGGGACAGTTATGTGCTGCTTGTGGACGGTTACAGGGACAAAGTGGGGAGAGAGTACGGCAGCTAGTTGGAGTCAGGAGATTAGACAGATGTCGGCAGGGGGGGGCGGGAGGGCCATCAGAAAAGGAGGTAGCTATAAAAACTGTGGGTGCATTACTGGAATTGAGTTCTGGAATGGGAACAAGGAATGGTATAGTTTGGTGGTAGACAGTGACTAATGAAGGTTGAGGGTTACTTAAATGTAAGCTATACTGTAGGGAGAGTTCCCACTAGTGCAATTCAGAAAAGTTGGTGTTGGTGGGAAGAATCCAGAAGGCACAGGCTGTGAAGCAGTCACTGAAATGACAAATGTCATGCTGCGCAGCATGCTCAGCAATTGATTGGCCCAACTGTTTCTTCATAACAGGATTTTGGTTGTCATTCATGTGAACATACATTTTGTCAGTTGCTGTGTCAACATAAAATACAGCTCAGTGGTTGCAGCTTAGCTCTTGGATCACATGACTGGTTTCACAGGTAGCATTGTCTTTGATTGGGCAAGCGATAATTGTGAGTGGACTGGAGTAGGTGGTGGAGGGAGGATGTATGGGACAAGTCTTGCATCTATGTCTATTACAGGGGCATGAGCCATGAGGTAAAGGGCAGCAAGCAGGGGTTGTGTAGTAGTGATATTCTCTAGGTTCAGTGGTCAGTGGAATACTACTGTGGAAGGGATGTAAAAGATAGTGCTTAATACATTCCCCATTCCAGGGTACTATGATATATATTTTTGGTTTGTAAATAAAGCTTCCTTTTCCTTCTGCTAGTTACTTTATTTATCCTATATATGTTTCGCCTTCTGTTCTACGGCATCATCAGTGGGATATATAATGATACAATTTTGTTAGTTTTAGATTATTAAACAGTTCACTTTGTAAAAAAAAGTAATTACTTATGATTTGCTAATTTGCTTATCCTCACATCTGGTCTGGAGGTCACACTACCACTTTTATCACTGCCATATAATCACATTTTTGTGTTCTCACCTTCCATACACCATTCAACATATTTCCTCCCTTTCTTTGGTCGACTATTGTTCCTTTGTCACTCAATACATTTATTTCGTCGTACACTGTTTTTCTCAACGTAAATATCGCAACTCTATTATTTGTTTCATCTTCTTTGAGAAATTTACCTATTTGTTGTAAATGTAACGAAGTATATGTTCGAGACTAACTTCTATTTCTGATGTTTCTACTGCGTGTGCGTATGATTGAGAGAAAGGGAGGGAGGGGGATAGAGCTGACGAGTTTTAATTTGGGTGGGGAGGGGCAGTGGAGGGGGGAATACAAGCTATCAGTGAGTGGTTGAAAACTTTGGTGACAGCGACAGCTGATTTGACTTTTCCTTTCAATATTCTGTGGAGGGGCTCATGGATTTTTTGGATTCTATTATTATTATATTGGACTGTATTATTTTATTAATCCTTTTTGCAGATGGTATTCTATTATTTTAAATAATGAATGGCTTGGCATGTGTACTTGGTCATTCAACAGGATTTTCCCTTCTGCTTTGGTTTTCTGTATGTGGTAATTTTCTTGCATTATTAGGAGGTGTTGTTTTACTGTCAATTATAATTATTTTATGTCATTGTCTCTAGTGGTTGGTTTGTGGTCATTTTCTCTTAGGCATTCTGCAAATGTGATGTGGTTTGTCCCATATTTCCAAACTCTCATGTGTTTTTTTATCTGACATCAGATGTTCCCATGTTTGCTCTATGTAACTGCCTTCACAAGTGTTACACTGTAGCTGATATATACCTGCTTTCTGGTATATGTCTCTGTTATTTGTCAGTTTTGGGGTGTATTTTTGAACAGAATTGTCTATTGTGTCTGCTATGTTTATTCCTTATCTCTTGAAAATGTTGGTGGTTTGATAGGTGAGTTTGCGTTTGTATGTCATTGTGTACCATCTATTGTTATCTTTCAACTTTTTCTGATTATCCTGTGCAGTTGTTATGGGACTACATGTTTGTGTTTGGTTCTGTTGTGTTGTTGTCTGTGGTTTGGAGCTTTCTGCTTTTATTTTACTTTTAATTTTGTTGTTAAGCTTTGTTACTGTGTTACTGTTGTAACCATTATTTTGTGCCTCCTGCATCATTATGTCCCATTCTTTTTGGTAGCCTTCTTTGGCAAGTGGTACTGTGTTGAGTCTATGGAGCATGTGTTGAAGTGCTGTTTGCTTTTGTGTGTGCGGGTGGTTAGAGGACTGAGGAATCATATTGTCTGTTGCTGTGGGTTTACGGTAAATTTCAAACATATGCTTATGGTTCTGTTTTCTTATTGTTATATCCAGGAAGTTAATTTGGTTGTTCTGTTCTCTTTCAATTGTGAATTTTATATTTTTATGGATCTTGCTGATGTCAGTATGTAGTTTTTCAATTTATCTTTGTGGTACATCTGTTAAGCAGAGGATGTCATCCATGTATCTGAACCACTATAATATGTTGTATTCTTTTGCTAATATTTTTGTGAAAATGATCTGTTAAATGTGGTTTACCAAAATATCTGCTAAGGCTTCTGAAACTGGGGACCCAATTGGTAATCCATCTTCTTCTAAATAAAATTCATTACTGAATTTGAAGTAATTTTGTTGTGTTATGAGCTTTATTAGTGTGTATATTTCCTTAATCTGTTCATCAGGAAGGTGACTATAAGTTTTCAGGTACTTATCTATAATTTCTATTACTTCTGGTACTCCTGGCTGGTGTGACCAAGCCATTCTAGGCGCATCAGTCAGGAACTGCGCAGCCACTAAGGTTGCAATTTCGAATCCTGCCTCGGGCATGACTGTGTGTGTGTTGTCCTTAGGTTAGTTAGGTTTAAGTAGTTCTAAGATCTAAGGGACTGATGACTTCAGATGTTAAGTCCCATAGTGCTCAGAGCCATTTGAACCATTTCTGGTACTGGTATGTTGCAATACATGATTTCTATAACAAATGAAAGGAGGGTTATATCTTTTGTTCGTTGTATTTGCTGTGTAGTGTTTTTAATGGTTCTGTCTTCTTGTACTTAGAAATTTTCAGACAGAAATTTTAACATGTATCCTGCAAGCTCTGAAGTGGGGGGAGTTTCTGAAATCCAGTATTGGCCTCACAGAAGATTTGGTTTGTGGATTTTTGGTTGGCTTTGGAGAACCAGCGCAGTGGGACTGATCTATGACAACTTTCTTTTCTCTATGTTATCCAATATGATGTCAATATTTTTCAGAGTGTGTTTTCTTTTTTTTTTTTTTACTTTTGTCTTTAATCTGAATGTCATGTCTGATTTTAAATTTGTAATGCTATTTTGTAAAATGAATTCTTGTGTTTTTTCAATGTATTGTTCTTTGTGTATCAGTAATATTGTGGTCTCCTTGTCTCCTTTTAAAATGTTGTTGTTGTTGTTGTTGTTGTGGTCTTCAGTCCTGAGACTGGTTTGATGCAGCTCTCCATGCTACTCTATCCTGTGAAAGCTTCTTCATCTCCCAGTACCTACTGCAACCTACATCCTTCTGAATCTGCTGAGTGTATTCTTCTCTTGGTCTCCCTCTATGATTTTTACCCTCCATGCTGCCCTCCAATACTACATTGGTGATCCCTTGATGCCTCAGAACATGTCCTACCAACTGATCCCTTCTTCTAGTCAAGTTGTGCCACAAACTTCTCTTCTCCCCAATCCTATTCAATACCTCCTCATTAGTTACGTGATCTACCCATCTAACCTTCAGCATTCTTCTCTAGCACCACATTTCGAAAGCTTCTATTCTCTTCTTGTCCAAACCAGTTATCATCCATGTTTCACTTCCATACATGGCTACACTTCATACAAATACTTTCAGGAAAGAGCTCCTGACACTTAAATCTATACTCGATGTTAACAAATTTCTCTTCTTTATAAACGCTTTCCTTGCCATTGCTAGTCTACATTTTATATCCTCTCTACTTCAACCATCAGCAGTTATTTTGCTCCCCAAATAGCAAAACTCATTTACTACTTTAAGTGTCTCATTTCCTAATCTAATTCCTTCAGCATCACCCGACTTTATTCGACTACATTCCTTTATCCTCATTTTGCTTTTGTTGATGTTCATCTTATACCCTCGTTTCAAGCCACTATCCATTCCATTCAACTTCTCTTCCAAGTCCTTTGCTGACTCTGACAGAATTACAATGTCATAGGCGTACCTCAAAGTTTTTATTTCTTCCCCATGGATTTTAATACCTACTCTGAATTTTTCTTTTGTTTCCTTTACTTCTTGCTCAATATACAGATTGAATAACATCAGTGAGAGGCTACAACCCTGTCTCACTCCCTTCCCAACCACTGCTTCCCTTTTATGCCCCTCGACTCTTATGACTGCCATCTGGTTTCTGTACAAATTGCAAATAGCCTTTCGCTCCCTGTATTTTACCCCTGCCACCTTTAGAATTTGAAAGAGAGTATTCCAATCAACATAGTCAAAAGCTTTCTCTAAGTCTACAAATGCTAGAAACATAGGTTTGCCTTTCCTTAATCTTTCTTCTAAGATAAGTCGTAAGGTCAGTATTGCCTCATGTGTTCCAGTATTTCTATGGAATCCAAACTGATCTCCCAGAGGTCAGCTTCTACTAGTTTTTCCATTCGTCTGTAAAACATTCATGTTAGTATTTTGCAGCTGTCACTTATTAAACTGATTGTTTGGTAATTTTCTCATCTGTCAACACCTGCTTACTTTGGGATTGGAATTATTATTTTAAAATGATAACATTTTGTTTTTGTAGTTTTCTCCTAATTTTTCCTAGTGTTGCAGATCTGAGTTTTTGTTGTTTTGTGTTGTTGCATTTTTATGCTGGTTATTATATTCAGGATTTCTTTTTTTACTAGTTCTCTAGTTAATCCAATGCTGACACTATTTTCATTCCTATCATCCCTTGTCAAAACACTTTATGCTTCTATAATTAGATTTCATAAGTAACCTTCATCTATTTCTGAATTTAGATTGTATTTTCATCCTTTCTCCAACAGCTGTCTTTCTTTCCTGTTTAACTGTGTGTCTGTAAGGTTCACTAATCTTGGGTAGAATTTGTGTGTGTGAGTAAAGGTAATATGTTGTAACTGGAGTTTTTTGAGTTGGTTGATCTTTCTTCTATGAACTGTTTCTATTCTTTGTGCAGCAGTTTTTGTAAGCTTTTCGACCCTTTTGACCAGATGGGAGAAAAATTTCATATTATTTATGGTGTCTGCGAGTTGTAAATATGTCTTATACAACTCGTAATTTAACTCTTGTTTTTTAGGGTCTAGGGATTTTATCTCGTATTTTAACCATATTTTCTGAGCAGAATGCATTGCTTTTTGGGTGGTGGTTGAACTGTTTTTAATTTTTACATTGAATATTAAGGTACCAGATTGTTACATTTGCATATGTTGAATTTTGTGTGTTGTATGGTTTTATGGATGTTCAGATGATTCTTCTGAATTTCTGGTATGGGCCATGTGGAAATGCCTGGCATGGCATGAATAACAAGTCTGTTTGTGTGGCCATCCTGTGCAGCAAGCATATAAAAATTTGTTTTGTAAATAAAGCTGCCTTATCCTGCTGCTAGTTACTTTATTTATCCCATACACTTTTCACCTTCTCCTGTTCTAAGGTATCATCAGTGGGATTTATAACGATACAGTTGTGTTAGTTTCATATTATTAAACTGTTAAATTCACATTTTTTTAAAAAATAGTAGCTACTTACATTTTGGTGATTTGCATTTTCTCACAACTGCCTATCATACAAGTTCATGGCCAGGGATAATGACGTGTCCTGGGGTCCACTGATAAACCACGGAATGGCTCCCAAGCAGGCGACGTGGAAACTGCTTCTGGAGATAGGCATTCTCTGAAGCTGACCTACATTCTGTCTACACCATGGGGTTTTCTGGCTTTGGGAGATGGAATGGCATAACAGCACACATAACAAACTGCATGTCGTTAAGGAGGCTATGAATGTGTGGAAGTCTTCCAGGCAGGCCTCTCCCAGGGAATCAGTCATCCTCTGCCGGCTCTGCATTGACTATATGAGGCTAATGCATGGTTAACTACTCTGTTGCGAGAAGCCACCTAAGTGTCGCTGTGGCTACCAAATGACAGTTGTTCACCTCTTGCTGGACTACTCACATTTAACCCCCCTGTGACAGACTTTCAACTTTCCCACCAACCTGCCTTCGGTGTTGGACACAATGACTCCACAGCAGCTTTAGTTTTACATTTTATCCGTGAGAGTGGGTTTTATACTTCTATATAGGGTTTAGTGTATCCTTTGACCCTCTGTGTCCTCCAGCCTAGTGCTTTACGGTTGAGTTTTTAATGTGTTGCAGAGTCACTGGCTTTCCCTTTCTATTCTCGTGCTTGCCAGCCACTGTAATCTGCTTTCATGTTTTACTCTCTTCTGTTGTTTCCTTGTCCTCTTTTGTTCCTTTTAGTGTTCATAGTGTGCCCTTCATTCTTATGGCTTTTCCTTTCTTTCTGTTTTGTGTTACACATTTAATCCATTTTATTCTCACTCTTGTGGCATTGCTTTTTAGGAACATTGGTGAGGCAGATGGTGTGATAGCTGTCCACATCAAGTGCGTTTTTACACAATCTCACCATAGCCGGTTGAAGATGATGATTATATGTCACTTGTAGTCAGATGAGATATGTTTAATCACCTGGCTGTGGATGCGGTCACCCACAGGAACTGTGTCGGTGCAATGTGCAAGAGCACTGAAAAGCTTCCACTTTGTAAATGGGGCGTTATAGGATTCACCACAGCATGTAGTGCATTAGAGTACATTACCTTTCAGCCACCGTTCCAGTGTGCGAAACCTTGGGGGATGATTATCCAATGCAGTGCCCGGCAAAGTGCCCGGAAATCGCATTTGTGTTGGTACATAACTCGCCATTTAAGGTAACACCAGGGACAGCCATTGAGGCTTGGTACCCAAAGAGACATTTGATCTTTTTCCAGACTTGGGAAGACATGTCGCCTCCGAGGGTGGAGACTTATCTCTCCCAACACCACTACTTCTGTTGCTCGATAAGGTAGCGAACACTGGCACAGAGCCATTTAAAGACTATGATGTGCTCCAGGGAAGGGTGCCACTTATGGGCTGTAAAGCTTGCAGACACTCTTCAATTGCCTGAACGATTTGCGGCGACCACCAAGTGACTGCCTTACTCCTTGGGCAACATAAAGAGCGAGGGATTCCGTTTTCTGTGACATAAACAATTGTGCTAGTCATCTGCTCAACCATCACATCGATATTACAATGTAGGGGAGATTCAGCAGTGACAGCTAAGGTGAAAGTTACCCAGTTAGCCTTGTACAAAGCCCATCTGGGCAGGCATCTGTGTGCCTGATGCTGGGGCACTGCCAGGAAGATGGGGAAGTGCTCACTACCACACAGGTAGTCATGTCTTCTTCAGTGGATGGATGGGAGATGTTCTGGGCTGCAGATTGATACGTCAATGGCTGAGTAACTCCCATGAGCCACACTGAAACATGTGGCTGCCCCAGTATTTAAGAGTCAGAGGTCAAATTGCAACAGTAAATTTCGACAACTCTGCCTCGCCCAGTAACTATGGTACCACCCCACAAGGGGTTATGGGCATTAAAATCTTCCCGAAGAAGGAAAGTTTTAGGCAGTTTATCAATTAGTGCAGCTAATACATTCAGGGGTACTGCACCATCTAGATGAAGATATACATTTCAGACAGTTATTTCCTGCATCATCTTTATTCTGACAGCCACAGCTTCAAGAGAGTTTTGAAGGGGCACATGTTCACTACAGACTGAGTTTAGAACATAAACGCAAACTCCACCTGTCAATCGATTATAGTCACTGTGGTTGCTGTAATATGCCTTATAGTCACGGAGGGCAGGGAACCAGGTTACCTGGAGGGCAATGCAGATGGCAGGTTTAAACCTCAACAGTTGCTGTAGCTCAGCCAGGCAGTGGATAAAACCACCACAGTTGCACTGGACGATGACATCGTGAGACTGGGAAGGCACGGAAAATTCAGTGAAGCACTGTATGGCTCACAGTCACCTGCTTCCACTGATTTATTGCCTGAATAGTCTATATCCATCATGTGAGAGGGTCTGGCAAGATCTACCCTCCTGGAAATGGAAAAAAGAACACATTGACACCGGTGTGTCAGACCCACCATACTTGCTCCGGACACTGCGAGAGGGCTGTACAAGCAATGATCACACGCACGGCACAGCGGACACACCAGGAACCGCGGTGTTGGCCGTTGAATGGCGCTAGCTGCACAGCAGTTGTGCATCGCCGCCGTCAGTGTCGGCCAGTTTGCCGTGGCATACGGAGCTCCATCACAGTCTTTAACACTGGTAGCATGCCGCGACAGCGTGGACGTGAACCGTATGTGCAGTTGACGGACTTTGAGCGAGGGCATATAGTGGGCATGCAGGAGGCCGCGTGGACGTACCGCCGAATTGCTCAACACGTGGGGCGTGAGGTCTCCACAGTACATCGATGTTGTCGCCAGTGGTCGGCGGAAGGTGCACGTGCCCGTCGACCTGGGACCGGACCGCAGCAACGCACGGATGCACGCCAAGACTGTAGGATCCTACGCAGTGACGTAGGGGACCGCACCGCCACTTGCCAGCAAATTAGGGACACTGTTGCTCCTGGGGTATCGGCGAGGACCATTCGCAACCGTCTCCATGAAGCTGGGCTATGGTCCCGCACACCGTTAGGCCGTCTTCCGCTCACGCCCCAACATCGTGCATCCCGCCTCCAGTGGTGTCACGACAGGCGTGAATGGGGGACGAATGGAGACGTGTCGTCTTCAGCGATGAGAGTTGCTTCTGCCTTGGTGCCAATGATGGTCGTATGCGTGTTTGGCGCCGTGCAGGTGAGCGCCAAAATCAGAACTGCATACAACCGAGGCACACAGGGCCAACACCCAGCATCATGGTGTGGGGAGCAATCTCCTACACTGGCCGTACACCTCAAGTGATCGTCGAGGGGACACTGAATAGTGCACGGTACATCCAAACCGTCATCGAACCCATCGTTCTACCATTCCTAGACCGGCAAGGGAACTTGCTGTTCCAACAGGACAATGCACATCCACATGTATCCCGTGCCACCCAACGTGCTCTAGAAGGTGTAAGTCAACTACCCTGGCCAGCAAGATCTTCGGATCTGTCCCCCAATGGGCATGTTTGGGACTGGATGAAGCGTCGTCTCACGCGGTCTGCACGTCCGGCACGAACACTGGTCCAACTGAGGCGCCAGGTGGAAATGGCATGGCAAGCCGTTCCACAGGACTACATCCAGCATCTCTACAATCGTCTGCATGGGAGAATAGCAGCCTGCATTGCTGCGAAAGGTGGATATACACTGTACTAGTGCTGACATTGTACATGCTCTGTTGCCTGTGTCTATGTGCCTGTGGTTCTGTCAGTGTGATCATATGATGTATCTGACAACAAGAATGTGTCAATAAAGTTTCCCCTTCCTGGGACAATGAATTCACGGTGTTCTTATTTCAATTTCCAGGAGTGTAGGTACTTAGCAGGTGCCCAAATCTCCACCCCACCCTCAGCTGCAGAGCCTGTAGGTAGCGGTGGTGTGGGTGCGACCGCAATTTCTTTGGTCTTAGCGGTTTTCGTTTTGGATTTCTCTCACTGCTCCTTGGGTTTCCCAGGCTGGGAGGACTTCACTGGCTCAGTCTCCAGGACTGAGGATGAGCGTGACGTCCTACAACCAGCTGCTTTTTTGCTCTTTGGCCACTGGCAGGTGTCCTGTTTCCCACTAGAAGATACCTAGGAATGGAGTGACCCAAGGGACCACTTCCTAGGGAGAGAAGCTGAAGAACACTTACGCTTCTCCAGCTCCAGCCATGATTGTTGCGCAATGATGGTGGCGGCGGGGGGTGGCGGGGGGCGGCGGGGGGGGGGGGGGGGGCAGGGTGGTGTTGCTCCTCAAGTAGGTGGTGCAGGATCAACAGGGATGGAAATGCTCTCCAACATCAAGGGGGCAGGTGAGTCTACCAGCTCTGAGAGGTGACCTGGTTTGGCAGAGCTCATGGTGTCAGAACTGTTGTAGGGGTGGTGCAAGACTATGTCATACACACAGGATGCAGGTGTTCAAATTTTCTCTTATCCTCAGTGTAGGTCATTCATTCCAGGGTCTTGTACTCCATGATTCTCCTTTCTTTCTGGAGAATCCTGCAGTCAGGTGAGCAAGGTGAATGGTGCTCTCTGCAGTTGACACAGGTGGAAGGCCGTGCACAGCACATGGAGTATTGGGATGTGATGGGCATCCAAAATCTTGGTTTGTGACACTGGAAGTAGTGCGGGAAAACATATTGCTGAACTTCCAGCACTTCTAGCACCGAGTTGGGGGGTGGATAAAGGGCCTTACATCACACCAGTAGACCATCACCTTGACCTTCTCGAACAATGTATCACCCTCAAAGGCCAATATGAAGGCACCGCTGGCAACCTCATTATCCTTCCGACCCCGGTGGACATGCTGGACGAAATTTACACCTCGTCACTCTAAATTGGCCAGCAGCTCAATTTCGGACTGCAAAAGAATGTCTCTATGAAATGTGATACCCTGGACCACATTTAGGCTCTTACTTGTTGTACTGTTGTGTGTTGAATTGTGCTTGTGATCGCTTAGAGACTGCTGGTGTTTCACCACCAGCAACAGATGATGGACTGCGCTTCATCGTTTGTCATCCACCCTGATGCCGCCCACTCTGACCAGGGGCCCTCCCAACAGGCGCCACCTGATAGGATGGCCTTTGCTATGAGTCCTGATGCCTCAGGAGGATGGGCATCTACCCCTTGGCATATGCAGGGAGTTAACAGTGCAGTCATCAGCAGCACAATGCCTGTGTGGTTATGGGTCTAAAGATCTTAATTCATGAAGAACACGATGGACCTTTTAAGGCTCCCTTCTCCAGTTGGCTCATTCTTTTGGAAAAGTTTGAAGAATGGAAGTCAAACCCTACAGGGGGCCATCACATAAAGGCTGAAACATGTGAAACTCCTTTTAGTCACCTTGTACGACAGGCAGGAATACCCCGGACCTGCAGGGGAGAAGGAGAATATGATATGGTTGCTCCAGTTCTGATTGTGCTACCATGTCATGAGTGGAATGCTGCACCTTTGATAGGTGGTGGGTGACTGGAGCAATAAGGCATGGGGATGTGTTGTTGTATGAAGCTGGGAAGGTAATAACAGTGTGTGAAGGCATCAGTGAGATCCTCAGCATATTTTCAGAGGAACTGCTCATCACTACTGATGCAACAGCCATGGATGACTAGGCTGTATGGAAGGGACTTCTTGGTATAGAAAGTGTTGCAGCTGTGAAAGTGTTCTAGAAACTAGAACTGTGATCCAGACATTTTTATTAATTAGACTGCGCATCTTATGTGGTGAGAAAAAGTCAATAATTGTATCTGGGGACTTTATAATGTCAATATGTTGGTACACAGTGCAATTAAAATTCCGTTCCTTAATTTTCTATGTAGTTTCAACTTTTATTCTAATACACACATCAAAAAAGTTTTGCATAACCTCATTCCCTAGAGTTGGAGAGTAGAGAACCTGTACAGAAAATTGGAATAGAAATCAACATAAACAACATTTCTGCCCTTTTTATTGCTCATAAAAACCACACACTGCATGTTGTACCACTATACAGTGATACCTTCACAGGTAGGGGTCCAGATTTCTGTATACACTGGTACCTCTAATACCCAATAGCACATCCACTTGCATTGATGCATGCCTGTATTTGTCATGGCATACCATCCACAAGTTAATCAAGGCACTATTGGTCCAGATTGTCACAGTCCTCAACGGCGATGTGGCATAGATCCCCAAGAGTGGTTGGCGGGTCATGTTATCCATAAACAGCCATTTTCAATCCATCCCAGACAAGTTTGATGGGTTCTGTCTGGAGAGCATGCTGGCCACTCTAGTTAAACAATATAATTATCCCAAGGAAGTCATTCATGGGGGTATGAATTCTCGTCCACAACAATTAATGCCTCACGAATATGCTGCCGATATCATTGCGCTATTGGTTGGAGAATGGCATTCATGTATCATGCAGCCATTATGATGCCTTCCATGACCAGCAGCAACATACATCAGCCCCACATAATGAAACTACACCTGCTGTACAGTGTGTCTTAGGTGTTCAGCTTCACCGTGTTGCCTCTAAACACGTCTCCAACGATTGTGTGGTTGAAGGCATATATGATACTCATTAGTGAAGAGAATGTGATGCCAATCCTGTGTGGTCTGTTCAGCATGTCGTTGGACCCATCTGTAAGACACTGCATGTTGTCATGGTTGCAAAAATGAACCTCACCATGGATGTCAGGAGTAGAGCTGCCCATCATACAGCCTGTGGTGCACAGTTTGAGTCATAACACAACATCCTGTGGCTCCACAAAAAGCATTATTCTGGCATTGCTGTCAGGGTTCCTATGAGCCATAATCCATAGCTAGCAGTCATCCACTGCAGTAGTAGCCCTTGGGTGGCTTGAGCGAGGATTGTCATCAGGAGTTCCTGTATCTCTGTAGGTCCTCTATGTTTGAACATTATCACTTTGGTTCACTTCGAGATGCCTGGACACTTCCCATGTTGAGAGACCTTCCTAGCTCAAAGTAACTAAGTGGATGTGATCAAACCACAGTATTGGCCATCTAGGCATGGCTGAACTTCAGACAACATGAGCTGTCTACCTCCTTCCAGGTGGAATGACTCGAACTTATTGGCTGTCGGAGCCCCTCCGTCTAATAGGTGCTGCTCATGCATGGTTGTTTACATCTTTGGGTGGGTTTAGTGACATCTCTTAACAGTCAAAGGGACTGTGTCTGTAATACAATATCCACAGTCAACATCTATCTTCAGGAGTTCTTGGAACTGGGATGATGCAAAACTTTTCCGGCATGTGTATAAATATCCCAGCTATGCTAACAAACTCTTCAAAAAGTTTCATAGACAATACATCTTCAAATCTAGAAACCTCAGATATAGAAGTAAGGAACATTGACCTAGGCTTATCTGACCACAATGCACTCATTACAGTTCTCACACTTCCCGTAAATACAACAATAGTACATCATAGGTACAAAAGAATTTTCTCCCCTGAAAACTGCCACCAGTTTACTACCACACTGACTGACCAATCCTCGGCATACGTATTGTCACAAACAAATACAAATGCCATGTTCTCTCTTTCCATGATAGATCTGGAAATGTGCTGTCTATAAAGATTCATGAAAGTCCACTCACATACACTTACAAAAACACACTGAGAAACTTCTACACTGAAGTGAAATTTTTTTCTGACACTAAAAAAAAGTATGAAACTGCAAATGTAAGTGTATAAAAAGGATAATTAATGTAGCATACATATTACATAATTATAGATTGGTAAGGGAGTCAGACAATGAATCAAGCAGAACATGGTAAATAGTTAAAGAGAACTGGGAAAAGCAGTAAGGAACAGGAGACTATACTTATATCTGGAGATAACAATCAACTAAAAAAAGAAGCATTGCTCAATTACATTATTAACTACTTTCTAAGTGTACTTGAGAAACTAAGCATGAACTTTAACAAACAAAAGTAAAAACCAGCACCAAAGTAGGCATCAGTAGGAGAATAAGTTCCAAGTTCCACTAATGAATATGAAATGTGGAAGTAAATAATAGTCTGAGGCCAAAAATGTCTGCAGAAATGGATAAAGTGCAAGTGTCACAAATAAAAAAGTCGCGCCACAAATTTTGTAGCCACAGGTACATACTGCCAATTTCTCATTCAGTGAAGGTGTGTTCACACAGAGGATGAAAATTTCTAAGGTTAGAACTCTGTTCAAAAATGGGTATTCATGCTAGGTAGAAAACTGCAGACGTATGTCCCTCCTTCAATCTCTTTCATAAATCTTTAGGAAGTTGATGAAAATCAGGATCATAAGCTATCTCGACACCTCCAATCTTCTGAATTGTAATCAACACAGCTTTCATACAGGTTATAACACAGGAGCCATACAAGCCTCATGAAGGAGCCAGAAGGAATTTCGACCATAACAAAAGTGTTGTAGCAATCAACCAAGATCTTATCAATGCCTTTGATACAGTAAACCACTAAATACTCCATGAGAAACTGGAAGCTATAGTATCAAAGATATTGGCAAGGAACTAACTTAATCCTATCTACAACATAGAACACAGGTTTTTGAACTCACAGGGTCTCAAAACAGGCAAAAAATAAAGAGCCTATCAGATGCTAAGAGGGTGGCAAAAGGTGTCCTGTAGGGTACTGTTCATGGCCCCACCTATAATTTCTGATCTATATAATTGACATTAAAAGCCCAAACAGTTTGTCAAAAATGATGTTATTTGCAGACCATACAACCATAATTTGGTGATGATGGAAAATCCTTATCTATTACTGCTGAAAAATTTGTGAAATGCGTGCTGCAGCAGTTTCTTCCTAATAAGTTAACATTTAATTTAAATAAAATAAATTAGCTACAGTACAGTAAAGGAAATGAGAAGTATATCCTCCAGTTTTTATTGAGTGCCCACGAAATAGAGAAAGTAAAGTTTACAGAATTATTGGGCATGCACACTGACCATGTCTTCAGCTGGAAAAGCCATTGCATTTACATATCCAAAAAACTCAATTCTGCATGTTTTGCACCGAGCATAATTTATGGAATTTGTTACAAACAATGTACAACGTTAGTGTATTTTGCTTATTTCCAGTCTGCTGTATCTTATAGAAGAATGTTCTGAGGTGTCAAAAAACCTCACTTGGAGATACTTTGAAATGACAGGAAAATGTCATTAAAATTATTAAATACAGCTCTCCACAAACACACTGGAAGCCCTTATTCATGCATTTAATAATACTTACAGTACCATTGTTGTTCATATTCAAAAGTATGTCTGATAGAAGTACACACACAAGTAATTTACATATGAATTCAGATTTACAGAAGTACAACACACGTCAGTAAGAATCTGCATGTAGAAAGAGCTATAAAAACAAAAACTCAAAACAGGTTGAGCCATTATGGAATAAAGCTGTATAACACACTGTCAATTTAGATCAAGGGAATTATGGATGACAAAAAATTTAAGTCAGAAATAAAACTTAAGTATTAAATTAATGTTTCTATATCATGGATGAGTATTTTGAATTCCTTGATGACTAATAACCACTTGTTTTCTTTTCATTGTCATTCAAACATGCTGTTCTGATTGTAAATATTAAATATTGTTTGTATATTCTTGTTTCTTGAAGTGTACTGCTTGTATGTCAGAATGGTTATAGGGCACATCTAATACCAATCCATTAGTCCATTATGAAATTTTTTAAACACATTGTATAATGTTAATTTCATATTAGTTATATTAACATCTAGAATTGTGATGTATGTATGCTGTATCTCATTATGACAATACCTACATCATGTATGTGATGCAAAGGATACTATGGTGAACAGTAATTACTTACTTAAATCTGAACACACTTTTCTTTTTGTAAATAATAAAGAAAAAACACAAACTAGGAAATGATCGGAAAGTAATTATATGTACAAATTAACTTGGAATGTCAATGTAAAATGACTTTCTCCACATCATTACAATCTGTCATACAAAATTGTCCATGGAATGTGTAACTAACTAACTTTATAATGGGTCACTGATGAAGACGGAGTAGTTTCTTCTTTTATTTCTTTGATACACTAATAATAACACACAAATGGTAAAAACATTAAGCCGTTTTCAAGATTTTTAGTGTTGTTGTTGTTGTTGTTGTTGTGATCTTCAGTCCTGAGACTGGTTTGATGCAGCTCTCCATGCAACTCTATCCTGTGCAAGCTTCTTCATCTCCCAGTACATACTGTAGCCTACATCCTTCTGAATCTGCTTAGTGTATTAATCTCTAGGTCTCCCTCTATGATTTTTACCCTCCACACTGCCCTCCAATACTAAATTGGTGATCCCTTGATGCCTAAGTACATGTCCTACCAACCAATCCCTACTTCTAGTCAAGCTGTGCCACAAACTCCTCTTCTCTCCAATTCTATGCAATACCTCCCCATTAGTAATGTGATCTACCCATCTAATCTTCAGCATTCTTCTGTAGCACCAAATTTTGAAAGCTTCTATTCTCTTCTTGTCCAACTATTTATCATCCATGTTTCACTTCCATACATAGCTACACTCCATACAAATACTTTCAGAAACGACTCCCTGTATTCCAGCCAACATTGTCAAAAGCTTTTTCCAAGTCTAGAAATGCTATAAACACAGGTTTGCCTTTTCTTAATCTAGCTTCTAAGATAAGTCATAGGGTCAGTGTTGCTGCACGTGTTCCAATATTTCTACGGAATCCGAACTGATCTTCCCCGAGGTCAGCTTCTACCAGTTTTTCCATTCATCCGTAAAGAATTCTCGTTAGTATTTTGCACCTGTGACTTATTGAACTTATAGTTCGGTAATTTTCACATCTGTCAACACCTGCTTTCTTTGGGATTGGAATTATTATATTCTTCTTGACTTCTGAGGTTATTTCACCTGTCTCATACATTTTGCTCACCAGATGGTAGAGTTTTGTCAGGACTGGCTCTCCTAAGGCTGTCAGTAGTTCTAAAGGAATGTTGCCTACTCCCAGGGCCTTGTTTCAACTTAGGTCTTTCAGTGCTGTCAAACTCTTCACGCAGCATCATATCTCCTACTTCATCTCAGCATTTTAAGTATTATATAGGGACAAAATGGAAGAATCTGATGTCTTGGTTCAGTTACACGTAATATTTTTTGAGTGTTTTATCTACCAATGGGAAAATGCTCCTCTCTAAACACAAATAAGAGTATATGCTCCTTTTTAAATAATTGACTGAAAAATCTGATTCTAGCTTCCTCATCCTACTTTACACAGCACCTTCCCAAAAATTTCCCAAAACTTTTGGTACACAAATATACTTGTTATCTTCTCACTAATATGTCACTCATACCCCTCACAGCGGCTTGCCCATTCTCACTCACTCACTACTACTATTACTACTACTACCACTACTAGTAGTACTACTACTACTAGTAGTAGTAGTAGTAGTAGTATTTCCTCTTGCTGTCACTGTCTCTGCCTTGCTCTATCTTAGTGCTACTATCTGTTTCACTCCTTCCTACTGCTGCTGTATCTTCTCACTGACACACTGTCTCTCTTCTTTTTTGCCATTGTCACAGACTCAGTGTTGCATAATCATTGGTTCTCACCTACTTCCACATCCCAATTTTCTTCATTCCTCTCCAACCATGGAGAAAAGTTCGCATGGTGCCTGTTGTATTAAATTCCGATGCAATTTCTATCTTTCGTCAACACTCTGAAGGTACACCGATTACATAATGCCTCCAGTTGTGCTTTGGAAACTACTATTAGTCTTCCAGGGAACGATCAAAGCGTAGACAGTTTGAGACATTACTCCCATGGAGAAAAGTCCCCATCTTGCCTGTTGTATTCAATGCTGATGCAATTTCTGTGTTCCATCAACACTCTGAATGTCCAAAGATTACTGAATGCCTCCAGATGTGCTTCGGAAACTACTACTGGTTTTCCAGGGAACGATCAAAGCGTAGACAGTTTGAGACATTACTCCCATAGAGAAAAATCTAGTGCCTGTTGTATTCAATCCCGATGCAATTTCTGTGTTTCATCAACACTCTGAAGGTCCACAGATTACATAATGACTCCAGATGTGCTTCGGAAACTACTACTGGTCTTCCAGGGAACGATCAGAGCGTAGACAGTTTGAGACATTACTCCCATGGAGAAAAGTCCGCATGGTGCGTGTTGTTTTCAATGCCGATGCAATTTCTGTGTTTCATCAACACTCTGAATGTCCAACGATTACTGAATGCGTCCAGATGTCCTTTGGAAACTACTACTGGTCTTCCAGGGAACGATCAAGCCGTAGACAGTTTGAGATATTACTCCCATGGAGAAAAATCCGCATGGTACCTGTTGTATTCAATCCCGATGCAATTTCTGTGTGTCATCAACACTCTGAAGGTCCAAAGATTGCAGAGTGCCTCCAGATGTGCTTCGGAAACTACTACTAGTCTTCCAGGGAACTATGTACATCCAGACAGTTTGAGACTTTACTCCCACAGAGGAACATCCGCATGGTTCCTGTTGTATTCAATCCCGATGCACTTTCTGTGTTTCATGAACACTGTGAAGGTCCACAGATTTCAGAATGCCTCCAGATGTGCTTCGGAAACTATTGCTGGTCTTTCAGTGAACGATCAAAGCGTAGACAGTTTGAGACATTACTCCCATGGAGAAAAGTCCGCATGGTGCCTGTTGTTTTCAATGCCGATGCAATTTCTGTGTTTCATCAACACTCTGAATGTCCAACGATTACTGAATGCGTCCAGATGTCCTTTGGAAACTACTACTGGTCTTCCAGGGAACGATCAAGCCGTAGACAGTTTGAGATATTACTCCCATGGAGAAAAATCCGCATGGTACCTGTTGTATTCAATCCCGATGCAATTTCTGTGTGTCATCAACACTCTGAAGGTCCAAAGATTGCAGAGTGCCTCCAGATGTGCTTCGGAAACTACTACTAGTCTTCCAGGGAACTATGTACATCCAGACAGTTTGAGACTTTACTCCCACAGAGGAACATCCGCATGGTTCCTGTTGTATTCAATCCCGATGCACTTTCTGTGTTTCATGAACACTGTGAAGGTCCACAGATTTCAGAATGCCTCCAGATGTGCTTCGGAAACTATTGCTGGTCTTTCAGTGAACGATCAAAGCGTAGACAGTTTGAGACATTACTCCCATGGAGAAAAGTCCGCATGGTGCCTGTTGTTTTCAATGCCGATGCAATTTCTGTGTTTCATCAACACTCTGAATGTCCAACGATTTCTGAATGCGTCCAGATGTCCTTTGGAAAATACTACTGGTCTTCCAGGGAACGATCAAGCCGTAGACAGTTTGAGATATTACTCCCATGGAGAAAAGTCCGCATGGTACCTGTTGTATTCAATCCCGATGCAATTTCTGTGTGTCATCAACACTCTAAAGGTCCAAAGATTGCAGAGTGCCTCCAGATGTGCTTCGGAAACTACTACTAGTCTTCCAGGGAACTATGTAAATCCAGACAGTTTGAGCCTTTACTCCCACAGAGGAACATCCGCATGGTGCCTGTTGTATTCAATCCCGATGCACTTTCTGTGTTTCATGAACACTCTGAAGGTCCACAGATTTCAGAATGCCCCCAGATGTGCTTCGGAAACTATTGCTGGTCTTTCAGTAAACGATCAAAGCGTAGACAGTTTGAGACATTACTAACATGGAGAAAAGTCCGCATGGTGCCTGTTGTATATAATCACAATACAATTTCTATGTTTCATCAACACTCTGGACGTCCACAGAATACAGAGTGCCTCCAGATGTGCTTCGGAAACTACTACTGGTCTTCCAGGAACAATGTAAGCGTAGACAGTTTGAGACATTACTCCCATCGAGAAAAGTCCGCATGGTGCCTGTTGTATTTAATCCCGATGCACTTTCTGTGATTCATGAACACTCTGAAGGTCCACAGATTACAGAATGCCTCCACATGTGCTTCGGAATCTATGACAGGTCTCCCAGGAATAGATCAAAGCGTAAACAGTTTGAGACATTACTCCCATGGAGAAAAGTCTGCATGGTGCCTGTTGTATTCAATCCCGATGCAATTTCTGTGTTTCGTCAACACTCTGAATGCCCAAAGATTCCTGAATGCATCCAGATTTGCATCAGAAACTACTACTGGTCTCCCAGGAATCGGTCAAAGCGTAGACGTTTGAGAAAGTACTCCCATGGAGAAAAGTCCGCTTGGTAAATGTTGTATTCTATCACGATGCAATTTCGGTGTTTCATCAACACTCTGAAGGTCAACAGATTACAGAATGCATCCAAATGTGCTTCGGAAACAACTACTGGTCTTGCAGGCAAGGATCAAAGCGTAGACAGTGTGAGACATTACTCCCATGGAGAAAATTCCGCATGGTGAATGGTGTATTCCATCACGATGCACTTGTTTGTTTCACCAACACTCTGAAGGTCCACAGATTATAGAATGCCTCCACATGTGCTTCGGAAACTGGTACTGGTCCTCCAGTGAAATATCTAAGCGTAGACAGTTTCAGAAATTCCTCCCATGGAGAAACGTCCGCCTGGTGCCTGTTGTATTCAATCCCTTATCAATTTCTGTGTTTCATCAAACCTCTGAAGGTCCAAAGATTACTGAATGCCTCCATATGTGCTTTGGAAACTACTACTGGTTCTTCCAGGGAATGATCAAAGTGTAGACAGTTTGAGACATTACTTCCATGACGCCTGTTGTATTCAATCCCGATGCAATTTCTGTGTTTCTTCAACAATCTGAAAGTCCGCAGATTAAAGAATGGCTCCAGATGTGCTTCTGAATCTATGACTGGTCTCCCAGGAACGATCAAACCGTTGACAATTTGAGACACTACTCCCATGGAGAAAAGTACGCATGGTGCCTGTTGTATTCAATGCCGATTCAATTTCTGTTATTTCATCAACACTGTGATGTCCAAAGATTACTGAATGCCTCCAGATATGCTTTGGAAACTACTACTGGTCTTCCAGGGTACGATCAAAGCGTAGACAGTTTGAGACATTACTCCCATGGAGAAAAGTCCGCATGGTACCTGTTGTATTCAATCCCGATGCAATTTCTGTGTTTCATCAACACTCTGTAGGTCCAAAGATTGCAGAGTGCCTCCAGGTGTGATTCGGAAACTACTACTGGTCTTCCAGGGAACGATGAAAATCTAGGCAGTTTGAGACATTACTCCCATGGAGGAACATCCGCATGGTGCCTGTTGTATTCAATCCTGATGCACTTTCTTTGTTTCATGAACACTCTCAAGGTCCACAGATTTCAGAATGCCTCCAGATGTGCTTCGGAAAATACTACTGGTCCTCCAGGGAAATATCTAAGCGTAGACAGATTCAGACATTCCTCCCATATAGAAACGTCCGCAAGGTGCCTGTTGTATTCAATCCCTTATCAATTTCTGTGTTTCATCAAACCTCTGAAGGTCCAAAGGTTACTGAATGCCTCCAGATGTGGTTCGGAAACTACTACTGGTCTGCCAATGAACGATAAAAGCGTACACAGTTTGAGACATTACTCACATGGAGAAAAGTCTGCATGGCGCCTGTTGCATTCAATCCCGAAGCAATTTATTTGTTTCATAAACACTCTGTCGGTCCACAGATTACAGAATGCCTCCAGATGTGCTTCGGAAACTACTACTAGTCTTCCAGGGAACGATCAAAGCGTAGACAGTTTGAGACATTACTCCCATGGACAGAAGTAAGCATGGTGCCTGTTGTATTCAATCGCAATGCAATTTATGTGTTTCACCAACACTCTGAAGGTCCACAGATTACAGATTGCCTCCAGATGTGCTTCGGAAACTACTACTGGTCCTACAGGGAAATAACTAAGTGTAGACAGTTGGAGACATTACTCCCATGAAGAAACGCGCGTATGGAGGCTTTTCTATTCAATCCCGATGCAATTTCTGTGTTTCTTAAACACACTGAATGTCCACAGATTATAGAATGCCTCCAGATTTGCTTGGGAAACTACTACTGGTCTTCAAGGGAACGAACTAAGCGCATACCGTTTGAGAAAATACTCCCATTGAGACAAGTCCGCATGGTGCCTGTGTTATTCAATCGCGATGCAATTTCTGTGTTTCATCAACACTCTAAAGGTCCAAAGATTACAGAGTGCCTCCAGATGTAGTTCGGAAAATACTACTGGTCTTCCAGGGAACGATGTAAACCTAGACAGTTTGAGACATTACTCCCATGGAGAAACATCCGCATGGTGCCAGTTGTATTCAATGCCGATGCACTTTCTGAGTTTCATGAACACTCTGAAGATCCACAGATTACAGAATGAATCCAGATGTGCTTCGAAAACTACTACTGTTCTTTCAGGGAACGATCAAAGCGTAGACAGATTGAGACATTTCTCCCATGGAGAAAAATCAGCATGGTGAATGTTGTATACCATCTCGATGAAATTTCTGTGTTTCACCAACACTCTGAAGGTCCACAGATTATAGAATGCCTCCAGATTTGCTTCGGGAAACTACTACTTGTCTTCCAGGTAACGATCAAAGCGTAGACAGTTTGAGACATTACTCCCATGGAGAAAACTCCGCATGGTGCATATTGAATTCAATCACGATGCAATTTTTTGTTTCATCAACACTCTGAAAGTCCACAAATTACAGAATGCCTAAAGATGGGCTTCGGAAACTACTACTGGTCTATCAGGAATCGATCAAAGCGTAAACACTTTGAGACAATACTGCCATGGAGAAAAGTCCGCATGGTGGCTGTTGTATTCAATCGCGATGCAATTTCTGTGTTTCATCAACACTCTGAAGGTCCACAGATTACAAACTGCCTCCAGATGTGCTTCGGAAACTACAATTGGTATTCCAGGGAATGATCAAAGCGTTGACAGTTTAGGACATTCCTCCCATGGGGAAAAGTCCGCATGATGATTGTTGTATTCCATCACGATGCAATTTCTTTGTTTCACCAACACTCTGAAGGTCCACTGATTACAGAATGCCTCCAGATGTACTTCGGAAACTACTAATGGTCTTCCTGGGAAAGATCAAAGCATAGACAGTTTGAGATATTACTCCCATGGAGAAAATTCCGCATGGTGAAGGTTGTACACCATCTCGATGCAATTTCTGTGTTTCACCAACACTCTGAAGGCCCACAGATTATAGAATGACTCCGGATTTGCTTGGGAAACTACTACTTGTCTTCCAGGGAACGATCAAAGCGTAGGAAGTTTGAGACATGTTTCCCATGGAGAAAGGTCCGCATGGTCACTGTTGTATTCAATCCCGATGCAATTTCTGTGTTTCATCAACACTCTGAAGGTCCACAGATTACAGAATGCCTCCAGATGTGCTTCGGAAACTACTACTAGTCTTCCAGGGAACGATCAAAGCGAAGACAGTATGAGACATGACTCCCATGGAGAAAAGTCCGAATGGTGCCTGTTGTATACAATCTCGATGCAATTTTTGTGTTTCATCAACACTCTGAAAGTCCAGAGAATACAAACTGCCCCAGATATGCTCCGGAAACTACTATTGGTCTGCCATATTGAATTCAATCACGATGCAATTTTTTGTTTCATCAACACTCTGAAAGTCCACAAATTACAGAATGCCTAAAGATGGGCTTCGGAAACTACTACTGGTCTATCAGGAATCGATCAAAGCGTAAACACTTTGAGACATTACACCTATGGAGAAAAGTCCGCATGGTGAATGTTGTATTCAATCCCGATGCAATTTCTATGTTTCATCAAGAATCTGAAGGTCCACAGATTACAAACTGCCTCCAGATGTGCTTCGGAAACTACTATTGGTCTTCCATGGAACGATCAAAGCGTTGACAGTTTAGGACATTACTCCCATGGAGAATAGTCCGCATTGTGCCTGTTGTATTCAATCCCGTTGCAATTTCTGTGTTTCATCAACACTCTGAAGGTCCACAGATTACAGAATGCCTCCAGATGGGCTTCGGAATCTACTACTGGTCTATGAGGAATCGATCAAAGCGTAGACAGTTTGAGACATTACTGCCATGGAGAAAAGTCCGCATGCTGCCTGTTGTATTCAATCCCGATGCAATTTCTGTGTTTTATCAACACTCTAAAGGTCCACAGATTACATAATGCCTCCAGATTTGCGTCGGAAACTACAACTGGTCTTCCAGGGAACGATCAAAACGTATACAGTTAGAGACATTACTTCCAAAGATAAAACTCCGCACTGTGCCTGTTGTATTCAATCCCGATGCAATATCTGAGTTTCATCAACACTCTGAGGGACCAAACATTACTGAATGCCTCCAAATGTGCTTCGGAAACTACTACTGGTCTTCCAGGGAACGATCAAAGCGTAGACAGTTTGAGACATTACTCCCATGGAGAAAAGTCCGCAGGGTGAATATTGTATTCGATCACGATGCAATTTCTATGTTGGATCAACACTCTGAGGTTCAACTGAGTACCGAATGACTAGAAATGTGTTACGGAAACTACTACTGGTCTTCCAGGGAACGATCAAAGCATAAACAGTTAGAGACATTACTCCCATGGAGAAACGTCCGCATGGTGCCTGTTGTATTCAACGCCGATGCAATTTTTGTGCTTCATCAGCACTCTGAAGGTCCACAGATTACAAACTGCCTCCAGATGTGCTTGGTAAACTACTATTGGTCTGCCAGGGAACGATCAAGGCGTAGACTCTTTGAGACATTACTCCCATGGAGAAAAGTCCGCATGGTGCCTGTTGAATTCAATCCCGATGCAATTTCTTGTTTCATCAACACTCCGAAAGTCCACAGATTACAGAATGCCTCCAGATGTGCTTCGGAAACTACTACTAGTCTTCCAGGGAACGATCAAAGCGTAGACAGTTTGAGACATTACTCCCATGGACAGAAGTAAGCATGGTGCCTGTTGTATTCAATCGCAATGCAATTTATGTGTTTCACCAACACTCTGAAGGTCCACAGATTACAGATTGCCTCCAGATGTGCTTCGGAAACTACTACTGGTCCTACAGGGAAATAACTAAGTGTAGACAGTTGGAGACATTACTCCCATGAAGAAACGCGCGTATGGAGGCTTTTCTATTCAATCCCGATGCAATTTCTGTGTTTCTTAAACACACTGAATGTCCACAGATTATAGAATGCCTCCAGATTTGCTTGGGAAACTACTACTGGTCTTCAAGGGAACGAACTAAGCGCATACCGTTTGAGAAAATACTCCCATTGAGACAAGTCCGCATGGTGCCTGTGTTATTCAATCGCGATGCAATTTCTGTGTTTCATCAACACTCTAAAGGTCCAAAGATTACAGAGTGCCTCCAGATGTAGTTCGGAAAATACTACTGGTCTTCCAGGGAACGATGTAAACCTAGACAGTTTGAGACATTACTCCCATGGAGAAACATCCGCATGGTGCCAGTTGTATTCAATGCCGATGCACTTTCTGAGTTTCATGAACACTCTGAAGATCCACAGATTACAGAATGAATCCAGATGTGCTTCGAAAACTACTACTGTTCTTTCAGGGAACGATCAAAGCGTAGACAGATTGAGACATTTCTCCCATGGAGAAAAATCAGCATGGTGAATGTTGTATACCATCTCGATGAAATTTCTGTGTTTCACCAACACTCTGAAGGTCCACAGATTATAGAATGCCTCCAGATTTGCTTCGGGAAACTACTACTTGTCTTCCAGGTAACGATCAAAGCGTAGACAGTTTGAGACATTACTCCCATGGAGAAAACTCCGCATGGTGCATATTGAATTCAATCACGATGCAATTTTTTGTTTCATCAACACTCTGAAAGTCCACAAATTACAGAATGCCTAAAGATGGGCTTCGGAAACTACTACTGGTCTATCAGGAATCGATCAAAGCGTAAACACTTTGAGACAATACTGCCATGGAGAAAAGTCCGCATGGTGGCTGTTGTATTCAATCGCGATGCAATTTCTGTGTTTCATCAACACTCTGAAGGTCCACAGATTACAAACTGCCTCCAGATGTGCTTCGGAAACTACAATTGGTATTCCAGGGAATGATCAAAGCGTTGACAGTTTAGGACATTCCTCCCATGGGGAAAAGTCCGCATGATGATTGTTGTATTCCATCACGATGCAATTTCTTTGTTTCACCAACACTCTGAAGGTCCACTGATTACAGAATGCCTCCAGATGTACTTCGGAAACTACTAATGGTCTTCCTGGGAAAGATCAAAGCATAGACAGTTTGAGATATTACTCCCATGGAGAAAATTCCGCATGGTGAAGGTTGTACACCATCTCGATGCAATTTCTGTGTTTCACCAACACTCTGAAGGCCCACAGATTATAGAATGACTCCGGATTTGCTTGGGAAACTACTACTTGTCTTCCAGGGAACGATCAAAGCGTAGGAAGTTTGAGACATGTTTCCCATGGAGAAAGGTCCGCATGGTCACTGTTGTATTCAATCCCGATGCAATTTCTGTGTTTCATCAACACTCTGAAGGTCCACAGATTACAGAATGCCTCCAGATGTGCTTCGGAAACTACTACTAGTCTTCCAGGGAACGATCAAAGCGAAGACAGTATGAGACATGACTCCCATGGAGAAAAGTCCGAATGGTGCCTGTTGTATACAATCTCGATGCAATTTTTGTGTTTCATCAACACTCTGAAAGTCCAGAGAATACAAACTGCCCCAGATATGCTCCGGAAACTACTATTGGTCTGCCATATTGAATTCAATCACGATGCAATTTTTTGTTTCATCAACACTCTGAAAGTCCACAAATTACAGAATGCCTAAAGATGGGCTTCGGAAACTACTACTGGTCTATCAGGAATCGATCAAAGCGTAAACACTTTGAGACATTACACCTATGGAGAAAAGTCCGCATGGTGAATGTTGTATTCAATCCCGATGCAATTTCTATGTTTCATCAAGAATCTGAAGGTCCACAGATTACAAACTGCCTCCAGATGTGCTTCGGAAACTACTATTGGTCTTCCATGGAACGATCAAAGCGTTGACAGTTTAGGACATTACTCCCATGGAGAATAGTCCGCATTGTGCCTGTTGTATTCAATCCCGTTGCAATTTCTGTGTTTCATCAACACTCTGAAGGTCCACAGATTACAGAATGCCTCCAGATGGGCTTCGGAATCTACTACTGGTCTATGAGGAATCGATCAAAGCGTAGACAGTTTGAGACATTACTGCCATGGAGAAAAGTCCGCATGCTGCCTGTTGTATTCAATCCCGATGCAATTTCTGTGTTTTATCAACACTCTAAAGGTCCACAGATTACATAATGCCTCCAGATTTGCGTCGGAAACTACAACTGGTCTTCCAGGGAACGATCAAAACGTATACAGTTAGAGACATTACTTCCAAAGATAAAACTCCGCACTGTGCCTGTTGTATTCAATCCCGATGCAATATCTGAGTTTCATCAACACTCTGAGGGACCAAACATTACTGAATGCCTCCAAATGTGCTTCGGAAACTACTACTGGTCTTCCAGGGAACGATCAAAGCGTAGACAGTTTGAGACATTACTCCCATGGAGAAAAGTCCGCAGGGTGAATATTGTATTCGATCACGATGCAATTTCTATGTTGGATCAACACTCTGAGGTTCAACTGAGTACCGAATGACTAGAAATGTGTTACGGAAACTACTACTGGTCTTCCAGGGAACGATCAAAGCATAAACAGTTAGAGACATTACTCCCATGGAGAAACGTCCGCATGGTGCCTGTTGTATTCAACGCCGATGCAATTTTTGTGCTTCATCAGCACTCTGAAGGTCCACAGATTACAAACTGCCTCCAGATGTGCTTGGTAAACTACTATTGGTCTGCCAGGGAACGATCAAGGCGTAGACTCTTTGAGACATTACTCCCATGGAGAAAAGTCCGCATGGTGCCTGTTGAATTCAATCCCGATGCAATTTCTTGTTTCATCAACACTCCGAAAGTCCACAGATTACAGAATGCCTCCAGATGTGCTTCGGAAACTACTACTAGTCTTCCAGGGAACGATCAAAGCGTAGACAGTTTGAGACATTACTCCCATGGACAGAAGTAAGCATGGTGCCTGTTGTATTCAATCGCAATGCAATTTATGTGTTTCATCAACACTCCGAAAGTCCACAGATTATAGAATGCCTCCAGATGGGCTTCGGAAACCACTACTGGTCTCCCAGGAATCGATCAAATCGTAGACAGTTTGAGACATTACTCCCATTGAGAAACGTCCGCATGGTGCCTGTTGTATTCAATCCCGACGCAATTTTTGTGTTTCATCAACACTCTGAAGGTCCACATATTACAGAATGACTCCAGATGGGCTTCAGAAACGACTACTGGTCTTCCAGGGAACAATCAAAGCGTTGACAGTTTGAGAAATTACTCCCATTGAGAAAAGTCAGCATGGTGCCTGTTGTATTCAATCTCGATGCAATTTCTGTGTTTCATCAACACTCTGAAGGTCCACAGATTACAAACTGCCTCCAGATGTGCTTCGTAAACTACTATTGGTCTGCCAGGAAACGGTCAAAGCGTAGACTCTTTGAGACATTACTCCCATGGAGAAAAGTCATCATGGTGCCTGTTGAATTCAATCCCGATGCAATTTCTTGTTTCATCAACACTCCGAAAGTCCACAGATTATAGAATGCCTCCAGATGGGCTTCGGAAACCACTACTGGTCTCCCAGGAATCGATCAAATCGCAGACAGTTTGAGACATTACTCCCATGGAGAAATGTCCGCATGGTTCCCGTTGTATTCAATCAAGACGCAATTTTTGTGTTTCATCAACACTCTGAAGGTCCAAAGATTAGAGAATGCCTACAGATGGGTTTCGGAAACCACTACTGGTCTCCCATGAATCGATCAAAGCGTAGAAAGTTTGAGACATTACTCCCATGGAGAAAAGTCCGCATGGTGCCTGTTGTATTCAATCTCGATGCAATTTCTGTGTTTCATCAACACTCTGAAGATCCACAGATTACAAATTGCCTCCAGATAAGCTTCGTAAACTACTATTGGTCTGCCAGGGAACGATCAAAGCGTAGACAGTTTGAGACATACTCCCATGGAGAAAAGTCCGCATGGTGCCTGTTGAATTCAATCCCGATGCAATTTTTTGTTTCATCAACACTCTAAAAGTCCACATATTACAGAATGCCTCCAGATGGGCTTCGGAAACTTCTACTGGTCTCCCAGGAATCGATCAAAGCGTAGACATTTTGAGACATTACTCACATGGAGAAAAGTCCGCATGGTGCCTGTTGTATTTAATCCCGATGCATTATCCGTGTTTCATCAACACTCTTTAGGTATACAGGTTACATAATGCATCCAGATGCGATTCGGAAACTACTATTGGTCAGCCATGGAACGATCAGAACATAGACATTTTGAGACTTTACTCCCATTGAGAAAAGTCCACATGGTGCCTGTTGTATTCCATCCCGATGCAATTTCTGTGTTTCATCAACACTCTGAAGGTCCAAAGATTACTGAATGCCTCCAGATGTGCTTCGTAAACTACTATTGGTCTGCCAGGGAACGATCAAAGCGTAGACAATTCGAGACATTTCTCCCATGGAGAAAAGTCCGCAGGGTGATTATTGTATTCGATCACGATGCAGTTTCTGTGTTGGATCAACACTATGAGGGTCAATTAAGTACAGAATGACTCCAAATGATTTTCGGAAACTCTACTGGTCTTCCAGGGAACGATCAAACCGTAAACAGTTAGAGACATTACTCCCAGGGAGAAACGTCCGCATGTTGCCTGTTGTATTCAACCCAGACGCAATTTTTGTGTTTCATCAACACTCTGCAGGTCCACAGATTACAAACTTATTCCTGATGTGATTCGTAAACTACTATTGGTCTGCCAGGAAACGATCAAAGCGTAGACTATTTGAGACATTACTCCCATGGAGAAAAGTCCGCATGGTGCCTGTTGAATTCAATCCCGATGCAATTTCTTGTTTCATCAACACTCCGAAAGTCCACAGTTTATAGAATGCCTCCAGATGGGCTTCGGAAACCACTACTGGTCTCCCAGGAATCGATCAAATCGTAGACAGTTTGAGACATTACTCCCATGGAGAAAAGTCCGCATGGTGCCTGTTGAATTCAATCCCGATGGAATTTTTTGTTTCATCAACACTCTGAAAGTCTACATATTACAGAATGCCTCCAGATGGGCTTCGGAAACTGCTACTGGTCTTCCAGGAATCGATCAAAGCGTAGACATTTTGAGACATTACTCACATGGAGAAAAGTCCGCATGGTGCCTGTTGTATTTAATCCCGATGCATTATCTGTGTTTCATCAACACTCTGAAGGTATACAGGTTACATAATGCATCCAGATGAGATTCGGAAACTACTATTGGTCAGCCATGGAACGATCAGAACATAGACATTTTTAGACTTTACTCCCATTGAGAAAAGTCCACATGGTGCCTGTTGTATTCCATCCCGATGCAATTTCTGTGTTTCATCAACACTCTGAGTGTCCAAAGATTACTGAATGCCTCTAGTTGTGCTTTGTAAACTACTACACGTCTTCCAGGAAACGATCAAAGCGTAGACAGTTAGAGACATTACTCCCATGGAGAAAAGACCGCAGGGTGAATATTGTATTCGATCACGATGTAATTTCTGTGTTGGATCAACACTCTGAGGGTCAACTAAGTACAGAATGACTCCAAATGAGTTTCGGAAACTCTACTGGTCTTCCAGGGAACGATCAAACCGTAAACAGTTAGAGACATTACTCCCAGGGAGAAACGTCCGCATGTTGCCTGTTGTATTCAACCCAGACGCAATTTTTGTGTTTCATCAACACTCTGAAGGTCCACAGATTACAAACTTATACCAGATGTGCTTCCTAAACTACTATTGGTCTGCCAGGAAACGATCAAAGCGTAGACATTTTGAGACATTACTCACATGGAGAAAAGTTCGCATTGTGCCTGTTGTATTCAATCCAGATGCAATTTTTGTGATTCATCAACACTCTGAAGGTAAACAGATTACAGAATGACTCCAGATGGGCTTCGGAAACCACTACTGGTCTTCCAGGGAACAACCAAAGCGTAGACAGTTTGAGAAATTACTCCCATTGAGAAAAGTCCACATGGTGCCTGTTGTATTCCATCCCGATGCAATTCCTGTGTTTCATCAACACTCTGAGTGTCCAAAGATTACTGAATGCCTCCAGTTGTGCTTTGTAAACTACTACAGGTCTTGCAGGGAACGATCAAAGCATAGACAGTTAGAGACAATACTCCCAATAAAGAAAATTCCGCATGGTGCCTGTTGTATTCAATCTCGATGCAATTTCTGTGTTTCATCAACACTCTGAAGGTCCACAGATTACAAACTGCTCCAAGATGTGCTTCGTAAACTACTATTGGTCTGCCAGGAAACGATCATAGCGTAGACTGTTTGAGACATTACTCCCATGGAGAAAAGTCCGCATGGTGCTGTTGAATTCAATCCCGATGCAATTTCTTGTTTCATTAACACTCCGAAAGTCCACAGTTTATAGAATGCCTCCAGATGGGCTTCGGAAACCACTACTGGTCTCCCAGGAATCGATCAAATCGTAGACAGTTTGAGACATTAATCCCATGGAGAAAAGTCCGCATGGTGCCTGTTGAATTCAATCCCGATGGAATTTTTTGTTTCATCAACACTCTGAAAGTCCACATATTACAGAATGCCTCCAGATGGGCTTCGGAAACTGCTACTGGTCTTCCAGGAATCGAACAAAGCGTAGACATTTTGAGACATTACTCACATGGAGAAAAGTCCGCATGGTGCCTGTTGTATTTAATCCCGATGCATTATCTGTGTTTCATCAACACTCTGAAGGTATACAGGTTACATAATGCATCCAGATGAGATTCGGAAACTACTATTGGTCAGCCATGGAACGATCAGAACATACACATTTTGAGACTTTACTCCCATTGAGAAAAGTCCACATGGTGCCTGTTGTATTCCATCCCGATGCAATTTTTGTGTTTCATCAACACTCTGAGTGTCCAAAGATTACTGAATGCCTCTAGTTGTGCTTTGTAAACTACTACACGTCTTCCAGGGAACGATCAAAGCGTAGACAGTTAGAGACATTACTCCCATGGAGAAAAGTCCGCAGGGTGAATATTGTATTCGATCACGATGCAATTTCTGTGTTGGATCAACACTCTGAGGGTCAACTAAGTACAGAATGACTCCAAATGAGTTTCGGAAACTCTACTGGTCTTCCAGGGAACGATCAAACCGTAAACAGTTAGAGACATTACTCCCAGGGAGAAACGTCCGCATGTTGCCTGTTGTATTCAACTCAGACGCAATTTCTTGTTTCATCAACACTCTGAAGGTCCACAGATGACAAACTTATACCAGATGTGCTTCGTAAACTACTATTGGTCTGTCAGAAAACGATCAAAGCGTAGACTGTTTGAGACATTACACCCATGGAGAAAGGTCCGCATGGTGACTGTTGAATTCTATCCCGATGCAATTTCTTGTTTCATCAACACACTGAAGGTCCACATATTACAGAATGCCTCCAGATGAGCTACGGAAACTACTACTGGTCTCCCAGGAATCGATCAAAGGGTAGAAATTTTTGAGACATTACTCACATGGAGAAAAGTTCGCATTGTGTCTGTTGTATTCAATCTCGATGCAATTTCTGTGTTTCATCAACACTCTGAAGATCCACAGATTACAAATTGCCTCCAGATGTGCTTCGTAAACTACTATTGGTCTGCCAGGGAACGATCAAAGTGTAGACAGTTTGAGACATTACTCCCATGAAGATAAGCCGCATGGTGCCTGTTGTATTCAATCCCAATGCAATTTCTATGTTTCATCAACACTCTGAAGGTCCACAGATTACAAACAGCCTCCAGATATGCTTGGGAAACTACTATTGTTCTACCAGCAAACGATCAAAGCGTACACAGTTTGAGACATTACTCCCATGAAGAAAAGTCCGCATGGTGCCTGTTGTATTCAATCCCGATGCAACTTTTGTGTTACATCAACACTCTGAAGGTCCACAGATTACAGAATGACTCCAGATGCTCTTCGAAAACCACTACTGGTCTCCCAGGAATCGATCAAATCGTAGACAGTTTGAGACATTACTCCCATGGAGAAAAGTCTACATTGTGCCTGTTGTGTTCAATCCCGATGCAATTTCTGAGTTTTATCAACCCTCTGAGTATCCACAGATTACAGAATGCTTCCAGGTGTGCTTCGGAAGCTACTACTGGTCTTCCAGGGATCAATCAAAGCGTAGACTGTTTGAGAAATTACTCCCATTGAGAAAAGTCAGCAGGGTGCCTGTTGTATTCAATCCCGATGCACATTCTGTGTTTTATCAACACTCTGCAGGTCCAAAGCTTACTGAATGCCTCCAGTTGTGCTTCGTAAACTACTACAGGTGTTGCAGGGGACGACCAAAGCATAGACAGTTAGAGACAATTCTCCCAACAAAGAAAATTCCGAATGGGGCCTGTTGTATTCAGTCTCGATGCAATTTCTGTGTTTCATCAACACTCTGAAGGTCCACAGATTACAAACTGCCTCCAGATGTGCTTCGTAAACTACTATTGGTCTGCCAGGAAACGGTCAAAGCGTAGACTCTTTGAGACATTACTCCCATGGAGAAAAGTCCGCATGGTGCCTGTTGAATTCAATCCCGATGCAATTTCTTGTTTCATCAACACTCTGGAGGTCCACATATTACAGAATGCCTCCAGATGTGCTTCGGAAATTGCTACTGGTCTTCCAGGGAACGATCAAAGCGCAGACAGTTTCAGAAATTACTCCCATTGAGAAAAGTCCGCATGGTGCCTGTTGTATTCAATCCCGATGCTTATTCTGCGTTTCATCAACACTCTGCAGGTCCAAAGATTACTGAATGCCTCCAGTTGTGCTTTGTAAACTACTACAGGTCTTGCAAGGAACGATCAAAGCATAGACAGTTAGAGACAATACTCCCAATAAAGAAAATTCCGCATGGTGCCTGTTGTATTCAATCTCGATGCAATTTCTGTGTTTCATCAACACTCTGAATGTCCACAGATTACAAACTGCCTCCAGATGTGCTTCGTAAAGTACTATTGGTCTGCCAGAAAACGGTCAAAGCGTAGACTCTTTGAGACATTACTCCCATGGAGAAAAGTCCGCATGGTGCCTGTTGAATTCAATCCCGATGCAATTTCTTGTTTCATCAACACTCCGAAAGTCCACAGATTATAGAATGCCTCCAGATGGACTTCGGACACCACTACTGGTCTCCCAGGAATCGATCAAATCGCAGACAGTTTGAGACATTACTCCCATGGAGAAACGTCCTCATGGTGCCTGTTGTATTCAATCAAGACGCAATTTTTGTGTTTCATCAACACTCTGAAGGTCCAAAGATTAGAGAATGCCTCCAGATGGGTTTCGGAAACCACTACTGGTCTCCCATGAATCGATCAAAGCGTAGAAAATTTGAGATATTACTCCCATGGAGAAAAGTCCGCATGGTGCCTGTTGTATTCAATCTCGATGCAATTTCTGTGTTTCATCAACACTCTGAAGATCCACAGATTACAAATTGCCTCCAGATGTGCTTCGTAAACTACTATTGGTCTGCCAGGGAACGATCAAAGCGTAGACAGTTTGAGACATACTCCCATGGAGTAAAGTCCGCATGGTGCCTGTTGTATTCAATCCCGATGCAATTTTTTGTTTCATCAACACTCTAAAAGTCCACATATTACAGAATGCCTCCAGATGCGCTTCGGAAACTGCTACTGGTCTCCCAGGAATCGATCAAAGCGTAGACATTTTGAGACATTACTCACATGGAGAATAGTCCGCATGGTGCCTGTTGTATTTAATCCCGATGCATTATCTGTGTTTCATCAACACTCTGAAGGTATACAGGTTACATAATGCATCCAGATGCGATTCGGAAACTACTATTGGTCAGCCATGGAACGATCAGAACATAGACATTTTGAGACTTTACTCCCATTGAGAAAAGTCCACATGGTGCCTGTTGTAATCCATCCCGATGCAATTTCTGTGTTTCATCAACACTCTGAGTGTCCAAAGATTACTGAATGCCTCTAGTTGTGCTTTGTAAACTACTACACGTCTTCCAGGGAACGATCAAAGCGTAGACAGTTAGAGACATTACTCCCATGGAGAAAAGTCCGCAGGGTGAATATTGTATTCGATCACGATGCAATTTCTGTGTTGGATCCTCACTCTGAGGGTCAACTAAGTACAGAATGACTCCAAATGAGTTTCGGAAACTCTACTGGTCTTCCAGGGAACGATCAAACCGTAAACAGTTAGAGACATTACTCCCAGGGAGAAACGTCCGCATGTTGCCTGTTGTATTCAACCCAGACGCAATTTTTTGTTTCATCAACACTCTGAAGGTCCACAGATTACAAACTTATACCAGATGTGCTTCGTAAACTACTATTGGTCTGCCAGGAAACGATCAAAGCGTAGACTGTTTGAGACATTACTCCTATGGAGAAAGGTCCGCATGGTGCCTGTTGAATTCAATCCCGATGCAATTTCTTGTTTCATCAACACACTGAAGGTCCACATATTACAGAATGCCTCCAGATGGGCTACGGAAACTACTACTGGTCTCCCAGGAATCAACAAAGGGTAGAAATTTTTGAGACATTACTCACATGGAGAGAAGTTCGCATTGTGTCTGTTGTATTCAATCTCGATGCAATTTCTATGTTTCATCAACACTCTGAAGATCCACAGATTACAAATTGCCTCCAGATGTGCTTCGTAAACTACTATTGGTCTGCCAGGGAACGATCAAAGTGTAGACAGTTTGAGACATTACTCCCATGAAGATAAGCCGCATGGTGCCTGTTGTATTCAATCCCGATGCAACTTTTGTGTTACATCAACACTCTGAAGGTCCACAGATTACAGAATGACTCCAGATGGGCTTCGAAAACCACTACTGGTCTCCCAGGAATCGATCAAATCGTAGACAGTTTGAGACATTACTCCCATGGAGAAAAGTCTACATTGTGCCTGTTGTGTTCAATCCCGATGCAATTTCTGAGTTTTATCAACCCTCGAAGTATCCACAGATTACAGAATGCTTCCAGGTGTGCTTCGGAACCTACTACTGGTCTTCCAGGGATCAATCAAAGCGTAGACAGTTTGAGAAATTACTCCCATTGAGAAAAGTCAGCATGTTGCCTGTTGTATTCAATCCCGATGCACATTCTGTGTTTTATCAACAATCTGCAGGTCCAAAGCTTACTGAATGCCTCCAGTTGTGCTTCGTAAACTACTACAGGTCTTGCAGGGAACGATCAAAGCATAGACAGTTAGAGACAATTCTCCCAACAAAGAAAATTCCGAATGGTGCCTGTTGTATTCAATCTCGATGCAATTTCTGTGTTTCATCAACACTCTGAAGGTCCACAGATTAGAAACTGCCTCCAGATGTGCTTCGTAAACTACTATTGGTCTACCAGGAAACGATCAAAGGGTAGACTGTTTGAGACATTACTCCCATGGAGAAAAGTCCGCATGGTGCCTGTTGAATTCAATCCCTTTGCAATTTCTTGTTTCATCAACACTCTGGAGGTCCACATATTACAGAATGCCTCCAGATGTGCTTCGGAAATTGCTACTGGTCTTCCAGGGAACGATCAAAGCGTAGACAGTTTCAGAAATTACTCCCATTGAGAAAAGTCCGCATGGTGCCTGTTGTATTCAATCCCGATGCAATTACTGTGTTTCATCTACACTCTGAAGGTCCACAGATTACAGAATGTCTCCAGATGTGTTTCGGAAACTACTACTGGTCTTCCAATGAACGATCTAAGCGTAGACACTTGATACGTTACTCCCATAGAGTAACGTCGGCATGGTGAATGTTGTATTCAATCCCGATGCAATTTCTGAGTTTTATAAAGCTCTAAGGGTCCACAGATTACAGAATGCTTCCAGATGCTCTTCGGAAGCTACTACTGGTCTTCCAGGGAACAATCAAAACGTAGACAGTTTGAGACATGATTCCCATGGAGAAAAGTCCGCATGGTGCTGTGGTATTCAATGCCGATGCAATTTCTATCTTTCGTCAACACTCTGAAGGTCCACAGATTACATAATGCATCCAGATGTGATTCGGAAACTACTATTGGTCAGCCAGGGAACGTTCAGATCGTAGACATTTTGAGACATTACTCCCATTGAGAAAAGTCCACATGGTGCCCGTTGTATTCAATCCAGATGCATTTTCTGTGTCTCATCAACACTCTGAAGATCTAAAGATTACTGAATGCCTCCAGTTGTGCTTTGTAAACTACTACTGGTCTTCCAGGGAACGATCAAAGCGTAGACAGTTTGAGACATTACTCCCATGGAGAAAAGTCCGCATGGTGAATATTGTATTCGATCACGATGCAATTTCTGTGTTGCATCAACACTCTGAGGGTCCACTGAGTACAGAATGCCTCCAAATGTGTTTCGGAAACTACTACTGGTCTTCCAGGGAACGATCAAAGCGTAAACAGTTAGAGACATTACTCCAATGGAGAAACGTCCGCATGGTGCCTCTTGTATTCAATCCCGAAGCAATTTTTGTGTTTCTTCAACACTCTGAAGGTCCGAAGATTACAGAATGACTCCAGATGAGCTTCGGAAACCACTACTGGTCTCCCAGGAATCGATCAAAGCGTAGAAAGTTTGAGACATTACTCCAATGGAGAAAAGTCCGATTGGTGCCTGTTGTATTCAATCTCGATGCAATTTCTGTGTTTCATCAACACTCTGAAGGTCCACAGATTACAAACAGCCTCCAGATATGCTTGGGAAACTACCATTGTTCTTCCAGGAAACGATCAAAGCGTACACAGTTTAAGACATTACTCCCATGAAGAAAAGTCCGCACGGTGCCTGTTGTATTCAACCCCGATGCAATTTTTGTGTTTCATCATCACTTTGAAGGTCCACAGATTACAGAATGACTCCAGATGGGCTTCGGAATCCACTACTGGTCTCCCAGGAATCGATCAAATCGTAGACAGTTTGAGACATTACTCCCATGTAGAAAAGTCTGCATTGTGCCTGTTGTGTTCAATCCCGATGCAATTTCAGAGTTTTATCAACACTCTGAGTGTCCACAGATTACAGAATGCTTCCAGGTGTGTTTCGGAAGCTACTACTGGTCTTCCAGGGAACAATCAAAGCGTAGACAGTTTGGGAAATTACTCCGATTGAGAAAAGTCAGCATGGTGCCTGTTGTATTCAATCCCGATGCACATTCTGTGTTTCATCAACACTCTGCAGGTCCAAAGATTACTGAATGCCTCCAGTTGTGCTTTGTAAACTACTACAGTACTTGCAGGGAACGATCAAAGCATAGACAGTTAGAGACAATACTCCCAATAAAGAAAATTCCGAATGGTTCCTCTTGTATTCAATCTCGATGCAATTTCTGTGTTTCATGAACACTCTGAAGGTCCACAGATTACAAACTGCCTCCAGATCTGCTTCGTTAACTACTATTGGTCTGCCAGGAAACGATCAAAGCGTAGACTGTTTGATACATTACTCCCATGGAGAAAGGTCCGCATGGTGCCTGTTGAATTCTATCCCGATGCAATTTCTTGTTTCATCAACACTCTGAAGGTCAACATATTACAGAATGCCTCCAGATGGGCTTCGGAAACTACTACTGGTCTTTCAGGAATCAATCAAAGCGTAGACATTTTGAGACATTACTCACATGGAGAAAAGTCCGCATGGTGCCTGTTGTATTCAATCTCGATGCAATATCTGTGTTTCATCAACACTATGAAGATCCACAGATTACGAATTGCCTCCAGATGTGCTTCGTAAACTACTATTGGTCTGCCAGGGAACGATCAAAGCGTAGACAGTTTGAGACATTACTCCCATGAAGACAAGTCCGCATGGTGCCTGTTGTATTCAATCCCGATGCAATTTTTGTGTTTCATCAACACTCTGAAGGTCCACAGATTACAGAATGACTCCACATGGGCTTCGGAAACCACTACTGGTCTCCCACGAATCGATCAAATCGTAGACAGTTTGAGACATTACTCCCATGGAGAAAAGTCTGCATTGTGCCTGTTGTGTTCAATCCCGATGCAATTTCTGAGTTTTATCAACACTCTGAGTGTCCACAGACTACAGAATGCTTCCAGGTGTGCTTCGGAAACTACTACTGGTATTCCAGGGAACAATCAAAGCGTAGACAGTTTGAGAAATTACTCTCATTGAGAAAAGTCAGCATGGTGCCTGTTGCATTCAATCCCGTTGCACATTCTGTGTTTCATCAACACTCTGCAGGTCCAAAGATTACTGAATGCCTCCAGTTGTGCTTTGTAAACTACTACAGGTCTTCCAGGGAACGATCAAAGCATAGACAGTTAGAGACAATTCTCCCAACAAAGAAAATTCCGAATGGTGCCTGTTGTATTCAGTCTCGATGCTATTTCTGTGTTTCATCAACACTCTGAAGGTCCACAGATTACAAACTGCCTCCAGATGTGCTTCGTAAACTACTATTGGTCCGCCAGGAAACGATCAAAGCGTAGACTGTTTGAGACTTTACTACCATGGAGAAAAGTCAGCATGGTGCATGTTTAATTCAATCCCGATGCAATTTCTTGTTCCATCAACACTCTGAAGGTCCACATATTACAGAATGCCTATATATGTGCTTCGGAATCTACTACTGGTCTGTCAGGAACATATCAAAGTGTAGATAGTTTGAGACATTACTCCCGTGGAGAAAAGTCAGCATTGTGCATGTAGTATTCAATCCCGATGCAATTTTTGTGTTTCATCAACACTCTGAAGGTCCAAAGATTACAGAACGACTCCAGATGGGCTTCGGAAACCACTACTTTTCTCCCAGGAATCGATCAAAGCGTAGGCAGTTTGAGACATTACTCCCATGGAGAAACGTCAGCATGGTGCCTGTTGTATTCAATCCCGATGCAATTACTGTGCTTCATCTACACTCTGAAGGTCCACAGTTTACAGAATGTCTCCAGATGTGCTTCGGAAACTACTACTGGTCTTCCAATGAACGATCTAAGCGTAGACACATGATACGTTACTCCCATAGAGTAACGTCCGCATGGTGCCTGTTGTATTCAATCCCGATGCAATTTCTGTGTTTCATCAACATTCTGAATGTCCACAGATTACAGAATGCCTCCAGATGTGCTTCGGAAGCTACTACTGGTCTTCCAGGGAACGATCAAAACGTAGTCAGATTGAGACATTACTCCCATGGAGAAAAGTCTGCATTGTGTCTGTTGTATTCAATCCCGCTGCAATTTCTGAGTTTTATCAACACTCTGAAGGACCACAGATTACTGAATGCCTCCACATGTGCTTCGGAATATACTACAGGTCTCTCAGGAATCGATCAAAGCGTAGACAGTTTGAGACATTACTCCCATGGAGATAAGTCCGCACGGTGCCTGTTGTATTCAATCTCAATGCAATTTCTGTGTATCATCAACACTCTGAAGGTCCACAGATTACAGAATGCCTCCAGATGTGCTTCAGAAATTAATTGCTACTGGTATTCCAGGGAACGATCAAAGCGTAGACAGATTCAGAAGTTACTCCCATTGAGAAAAGTCCGCATGGTGCCTTTTGTATTCAATCCTGATGTAATTTTAGTGTATCATCAACACTCTGAAGGTCCCCACATTACAGAATGTCTCCAGATGGTCTTCGGAAACCACTACTGGTCTCCCAGGAATCGATCAAAGCGTAGACAGTTTGAGACATTACTAATGAGGCGAAAAGTCCACATGGTGCCTGTAGTATTCAATCCCGATGCAATGTTTGTGTTTCATCAACACTCTGAAGGTCCACAGATTACAGAATGCCTTCAGATGGGCTTCGGAAACCACTACTGGTCTCCCAGGAATCGATCAAATCGTAGACAGTTTGAGACATTACTCCCATGGAGACAAGTCCGCATGGTGCCTGTTGTATTCAATCCCGATGCAATTTCTGTGTTTCATCAGCACTCTGAAAGTCCACAGATTACAGGATGCCTCCAGATGTGCTTCGAAAACTACTACTTGTCTTCCAGGGAACGATGTAAACGTAGACAGATTAAGACATTACTCCCATGGAGAAACGTCTGCATATAGCCTGTTGTATTCAATCCCGATGCAATTTCTGTGTTTCATGAACACTCTGATGTTGCACAGATCACAGAATTCCTCCAGATGTGCTTCGGAAACTACCACTGGTCTTCCAGGGAACGATCAAAGCGTAGATACTTCGAGACATTACTCCCACGGAGAAAAGTACACATGGTGAATGTTGTATTCCTTTACTTTGCAATTTCTGTGTTTCACCAACACTCTGAAGGTCCACAGATTATAGAATGCCTCCAGATGGGCTTCGGAAACCACTACTGGTCTCCCAGGAATCGATCAAATCGTAGACAGTATGAGACATTACTCCCATGGAGAAAAGTCCGCATGGTGACTATTGTATTCAAACCCGATGCAATTTTTGTGTTTCATCAACACTCTGAAGGTCCAAAGATTAAGAATGCCACCAGATGGGCTTCGGAAAACACTACTGGTCTCCCAGGAATCGATCAAAGCGTACAAAGTTTGAGACATTACTCCCATGAAGATAAGCCGCATGGTGCCTCTTGTATTCAATCCCGATGCAATTTCTATGTTTCATCAACACTCTGAAGTTCCACAGATTACAAACAGCCCCCAGATATGCTTGGGAAACTACTATTGTTCTTCCAGGGAACGATCAAAGCGTACACAGTTTGAGACATTACTCCCATGGAGAAAAGTCCTAATGGTGCCTGTTGTATTCAATCCCGATGCAATTTTTGTGTTTCATCAACACTCTGAAGGTCCAAAGATTACAGAATGCCTCCAGATGGGCTTCGGAAACCACTACTGGTCTCCCAGAAATCAATCAAATCGTAGAAAATTTGAGACATTACACCCATGGAGAAAAGTCCGCATGAGGCATGTTGTATTCAATCCCGATGCAATATCTGTGTTTCATCAACACTCTGAAGGTCCAAAGATTACAGAGTGCCTCCAGATGTAGTTCGGAAAATACTACTGGTCTTCCAGGGAACGATGTAAACCTAGACAGTTTGAGACATTACTCCCATGGAGAAACATCCGCATGGTGCCAGTTGTATTCAATGCCGATGCACTTTCTGAGTTTCATGAACACTCTGAAGATCCACAGATTACAGAATGAATCCAGATGTGCTTCGAAAACTACTACTGTTCTTTCAGGGAACGATCAAAGCGTAGACAGATTGAGACATTTCTCCCATGGAGAAAAATCAGCATGGTGAATGTTGTATACCATCTCGATGAAATTTCTGTGTTTCACCAACACTCTGAAGGTCCACAGATTATAGAATGCCTCCAGATTTGCTTCGGGAAACTACTACTTGTCTTCCAGGTAACGATCAAAGCGTAGACAGTTTGAGACATTACTCCCATGGAGAAAACTCCGCATGGTGCATATTGAATTCAATCACGATGCAATTTTTTGTTTCATCAACACTCTGAAAGTCCACAAATTACAGAATGCCTAAAGATGGGCTTCGGAAACTACTACTGGTCTATCAGGAATCGATCAAAGCGTAAACACTTTGAGACAATACTGCCATGGAGAAAAGTCCGCATGGTGGCTGTTGTATTCAATCGCGATGCAATTTCTGTGTTTCATCAACACTCTGAAGGTCCACAGATTACAAACTGCCTCCAGATGTGCTTCGGAAACTACAATTGGTATTCCAGGGAATGATCAAAGCGTTGACAGTTTAGGACATTCCTCCCATGGGGAAAAGTCCGCATGATGATTGTTGTATTCCATCACGATGCAATTTCTTTGTTTCACCAACACTCTGAAGGTCCACTGATTACAGAATGCCTCCAGATGTACTTCGGAAACTACTAATGGTCTTCCTGGGAAAGATCAAAGCATAGACAGTTTGAGATATTACTCCCATGGAGAAAATTCCGCATGGTGAAGGTTGTACACCATCTCGATGCAATTTCTGTGTTTCACCAACACTCTGAAGGCCCACAGATTATAGAATGACTCCGGATTTGCTTGGGAAACTACTACTTGTCTTCCAGGGAACGATCAAAGCGTAGGAAGTTTGAGACATGTTTCCCATGGAGAAAGGTCCGCATGGTCACTGTTGTATTCAATCCCGATGCAATTTCTGTGTTTCATCAACACTCTGAAGGTCCACAGATTACAGAATGCCTCCAGATGTGCTTCGGAAACTACTACTAGTCTTCCAGGGAACGATCAAAGCGAAGACAGTATGAGACATGACTCCCATGGAGAAAAGTCCGAATGGTGCCTGTTGTATACAATCTCGATGCAATTTTTGTGTTTCATCAACACTCTGAAAGTCCAGAGAATACAAACTGCCCCAGATATGCTCCGGAAACTACTATTGGTCTGCCATATTGAATTCAATCACGATGCAATTTTTTGTTTCATCAACACTCTGAAAGTCCACAAATTACAGAATGCCTAAAGATGGGCTTCGGAAACTACTACTGGTCTATCAGGAATCGATCAAAGCGTAAACACTTTGAGACATTACACCTATGGAGAAAAGTCCGCATGGTGAATGTTGTATTCAATCCCGATGCAATTTCTATGTTTCATCAAGAATCTGAAGGTCCACAGATTACAAACTGCCTCCAGATGTGCTTCGGAAACTACTATTGGTCTTCCATGGAACGATCAAAGCGTTGACAGTTTAGGACATTACTCCCATGGAGAATAGTCCGCATTGTGCCTGTTGTATTCAATCCCGTTGCAATTTCTGTGTTTCATCAACACTCTGAAGGTCCACAGATTACAGAATGCCTGCAGATGGGCTTCGGAATCTACTACTGGTCTATGAGGAATCGATCAAAGCGTAGACAGTTTGAGACATTACTGCCATGGAGAAAAGTCCGCATGCTGCCTGTTGTATTCAATCCCGATGCAATTTCTGTGTTTTATCAACACTCTAAAGGTCCACAGATTACATAATGCCTCCAGATTTGCGTCGGAAACTACAACTGGTCTTCCAGGGAACGATCAAAACGTATACAGTTAGAGACATTACTTCCAAAGATAAAACTCCGCACTGTGCCTGTTGTATTCAATCCCGATGCAATATCTGAGTTTCATCAACACTCTGAGGGACCAAACATTACTGAATGCCTCCAAATGTGCTTCGGAAACTACTACTGGTCTTCCAGGGAACGATCAAAGCGTAGACAGTTTGAGACATTACTCCCATGGAGAAAAGTCCGCAGGGTGAATATTGTATTCGATCACGATGCAATTTCTATGTTGGATCAACACTCTGAGGTTCAACTGAGTACCGAATGACTAGAAATGTGTTACGGAAACTACTACTGGTCTTCCAGGGAACGATCAAAGCATAAACAGTTAGAGACATTACTCCCATGGAGAAACGTCCGCATGGTGCCTGTTGTATTCAACGCCGATGCAATTTTTGTGCTTCATCAGCACTCTGAAGGTCCACAGATTACAAACTGCCTCCAGATGTGCTTGGTAAACTACTATTGGTCTGCCAGGGAACGATCAAGGCGTAGACTCTTTGAGACATTACTCCCATGGAGAAAAGTCCGCATGGTGCCTGTTGAATTCAATCCCGATGCAATTTCTTGTTTCATCAACACTCCGAAAGTCCACAGATTATAGAATGCCTCCAGATGGGCTTCGGAAACCACTACTGGTCTCCCAGGAATCGATCAAATCGTAGACAGTTTGAGACATTACTCCCATTGAGAAACGTCCGCATGGTGCCTGTTGTATTCAATCCCGACGCAATTTTTGTGTTTCATCAACACTCTGAAGGTCCACATATTACAGAATGACTCCAGATGGGCTTCAGAAACGACTACTGGTCTTCCAGGGAACAATCAAAGCGTTGACAGTTTGAGAAATTACTCCCATTGAGAAAAGTCAGCATGGTGCCTGTTGTATTCAATCTCGATGCAATTTCTGTGTTTCATCAACACTCTGAAGGTCCACAGATTACAAACTGCCTCCAGATGTGCTTCGTAAACTACTATTGGTCTGCCAGGAAACGGTCAAAGCGTAGACTCTTTGAGACATTACTCCCATGGAGAAAAGTCATCATGGTGCCTGTTGAATTCAATCCCGATGCAATTTCTTGTTTCATCAACACTCCGAAAGTCCACAGATTATAGAATGCCTCCAGATGGGCTTCGGAAACCACTACTGGTCTCCCAGGAATCGATCAAATCGCAGACAGTTTGAGACATTACTCCCATGGAGAAATGTCCGCATGGTTCCCGTTGTATTCAATCAAGACACAATTTTTGTGTTTCATCAACACTCTGAAGGTCCAAAGATTAGAGAATGCCTACAGATGGGTTTCGGAAACCACTACTGGTCTCCCATGAATCGATCAAAGCGTAGAAAGTTTGAGACATTACTCCCATGGAGAAAAGTCCGCATGGTGCCTGTTGTATTCAATCTCGATGCAATTTCTGTGTTTCATCAACACTCTGAAGATCCACAGATTACAAATTGCCTCCAGATAAGCTTCGTAAACTACTATTGGTCTGCCAGGGAACGATCAAAGCGTAGACAGTTTGAGACATACTCCCATGGAGAAAAGTCCGCATGGTGCCTGTTGAATTCAATCCCGATGCAATTTTTTGTTTCATCAACACTCTAAAAGTCCACATATTACAGAATGCCTCCAGATGGGCTTCGGAAACTTCTACTGGTCTCCCAGGAATCGATCAAAGCGTAGACATTTTGAGACATTACTCACATGGAGAAAAGTCCGCATGGTGCCTGTTGTATTTAATCCCGATGCATTATCCGTGTTTCATCAACACTCTTTAGGTATACAGGTTACATAATGCATCCAGATGCGATTCGGAAACTACTATTGGTCAGCCATGGAACGATCAGAACATAGACATTTTGAGACTTTACTCCCATTGAGAAAAGTCCACATGGTGCCTGTTGTATTCCATCCCGATGCAATTTCTGTGTTTCATCAACACTCTGAAGGTCCAAAGATTACTGAATGCCTCCAGATGTGCTTCGTAAACTACTATTGGTCTGCCAGGGAACGATCAAAGCGTAGACAATTCGAGACATTTCTCCCATGGAGAAAAGTCCGCAGGGTGATTATTGTATTCGATCACGATGCAGTTTCTGTGTTGGATCAACACTATGAGGGTCAATTAAGTACAGAATGACTCCAAATGATTTTCGGAAACTCTACTGGTCTTCCAGGGAACGATCAAACCGTAAACAGTTAGAGACATTACTCCCAGGGAGAAACGTCCGCATGTTGCCTGTTGTATTCAACCCAGACGCAATTTTTGTGTTTCATCAACACTCTGCAGGTCCACAGATTACAAACTTATTCCTGATGTGATTCGTAAACTACTATTGGTCTGCCAGGAAACGATCAAAGCGTAGACTATTTGAGACATTACTCCCATGGAGAAAAGTCCGCATGGTGCCTGTTGAATTCAATCCCGATGCAATTTCTTGTTTCATCAACACTCCGAAAGTCCACAGTTTATAGAATGCCTCCAGATGGGCTTCGGAAACCACTACTGGTCTCCCAGGAATCGATCAAATCGTAGACAGTTTGAGACATTACTCCCATGGAGAAAAGTCCGCATGGTGCCTGTTGAATTCAATCCCGATGGAATTTTTTGTTTCATCAACACTCTGAAAGTCTACATATTACAGAATGCCTCCAGATGGGCTTCGGAAACTGCTACTGGTCTTCCAGGAATCGATCAAAGCGTAGACATTTTGAGACATTACTCACATGGAGAAAAGTCCGCATGGTGCCTGTTGTATTTAATCCCGATGCATTATCTGTGTTTCATCAACACTCTGAAGGTATACAGGTTACATAATGCATCCAGATGAGATTCGGAAACTACTATTGGTCAGCCATGGAACGATCAGAACATAGACATTTTTAGACTTTACTCCCATTGAGAAAAGTCCACATGGTGCCTGTTGTATTCCATCCCGATGCAATTTCTGTGTTTCATCAACACTCTGAGTGTCCAAAGATTACTGAATGCCTCTAGTTGTGCTTTGTAAACTACTACACGTCTTCCAGGAAACGATCAAAGCGTAGACAGTTAGAGACATTACTCCCATGGAGAAAAGACCGCAGGGTGAATATTGTATTCGATCACGATGTAATTTCTGTGTTGGATCAACACTCTGAGGGTCAACTAAGTACAGAATGACTCCAAATGAGTTTCGGAAACTCTACTGGTCTTCCAGGGAACGATCAAACCGTAAACAGTTAGAGACATTACTCCCAGGGAGAAACGTCCGCATGTTGCCTGTTGTATTCAACCCAGACGCAATTTTTGTGTTTCATCAACACTCTGAAGGTCCACAGATTACAAACTTATACCAGATGTGCTTCCTAAACTACTATTGGTCTGCCAGGAAACGATCAAAGCGTAGACATTTTGAGACATTACTCACATGGAGAAAAGTTCGCATTGTGCCTGTTGTATTCAATCCAGATGCAATTTTTGTGATTCATCAACACTCTGAAGGTAAACAGATTACAGAATGACTCCAGATGGGCTTCGGAAACCACTACTGGTCTTCCAGGGAACAACCAAAGCGTAGACAGTTTGAGAAATTACTCCCATTGAGAAAAGTCCACATGGTGCCTGTTGTATTCCATCCCGATGCAATTCCTGTGTTTCATCAACACTCTGAGTGTCCAAAGATTACTGAATGCCTCCAGTTGTGCTTTGTAAACTACTACAGGTCTTGCAGGGAACGATCAAAGCATAGACAGTTAGAGACAATACTCCCAATAAAGAAAATTCCGCATGGTGCCTGTTGTATTCAATCTCGATGCAATTTCTGTGTTTCATCAACACTCTGAAGGTCCACAGATTACAAACTGCTCCAAGATGTGCTTCGTAAACTACTATTGGTCTGCCAGGAAACGATCATAGCGTAGACTGTTTGAGACATTACTCCCATGGAGAAAAGTCCGCATGGTGCTGTTGAATTCAATCCCGATGCAATTTCTTGTTTCATTAACACTCCGAAAGTCCACAGTTTATAGAATGCCTCCAGATGGGCTTCGGAAACCACTACTGGTCTCCCAGGAATCGATCAAATCGTAGACAGTTTGAGACATTAATCCCATGGAGAAAAGTCCGCATGGTGCCTGTTGAATTCAATCCCGATGGAATTTTTTGTTTCATCAACACTCTGAAAGTCCACATATTACAGAATGCCTCCAGATGGGCTTCGGAAACTGCTACTGGTCTTCCAGGAATCGAACAAAGCGTAGACATTTTGAGACATTACTCACATGGAGAAAAGTCCGCATGGTGCCTGTTGTATTTAATCCCGATGCATTATCTGTGTTTCATCAACACTCTGAAGGTATACAGGTTACATAATGCATCCAGATGAGATTCGGAAACTACTATTGGTCAGCCATGGAACGATCAGAACATACACATTTTGAGACTTTACTCCCATTGAGAAAAGTCCACATGGTGCCTGTTGTATTCCATCCCGATGCAATTTTTGTGTTTCATCAACACTCTGAGTGTCCAAAGATTACTGAATGCCTCTAGTTGTGCTTTGTAAACTACTACACGTCTTCCAGGGAACGATCAAAGCGTAGACAGTTAGAGACATTACTCCCATGGAGAAAAGTCCGCAGGGTGAATATTGTATTCGATCACGATGCAATTTCTGTGTTGGATCAACACTCTGAGGGTCAACTAAGTACAGAATGACTCCAAATGAGTTTCGGAAACTCTACTGGTCTTCCAGGGAACGATCAAACCGTAAACAGTTAGAGACATTACTCCCAGGGAGAAACGTCCGCATGTTGCCTGTTGTATTCAACTCAGACGCAATTTCTTGTTTCATCAACACTCTGAAGGTCCACAGATGACAAACTTATACCAGATGTGCTTCGTAAACTACTATTGGTCTGTCAGAAAACGATCAAAGCGTAGACTGTTTGAGACATTACACCCATGGAGAAAGGTCCGCATGGTGACTGTTGAATTCTATCCCGATGCAATTTCTTGTTTCATCAACACACTGAAGGTCCACATATTACAGAATGCCTCCAGATGAGCTACGGAAACTACTACTGGTCTCCCAGGAATCGATCAAAGGGTAGAAATTTTTGAGACATTACTCACATGGAGAAAAGTTCGCATTGTGTCTGTTGTATTCAATCTCGATGCAATTTCTGTGTTTCATCAACACTCTGAAGATCCACAGATTACAAATTGCCTCCAGATGTGCTTCGTAAACTACTATTGGTCTGCCAGGGAACGATCAAAGTGTAGACAGTTTGAGACATTACTCCCATGAAGATAAGCCGCATGGTGCCTGTTGTATTCAATCCCAATGCAATTTCTATGTTTCATCAACACTCTGAAGGTCCACAGATTACAAACAGCCTCCAGATATGCTTGGGAAACTACTATTGTTCTACCAGCAAACGATCAAAGCGTACACAGTTTGAGACATTACTCCCATGAAGAAAAGTCCGCATGGTGCCTGTTGTATTCAATCCCGATGCAACTTTTGTGTTACATCAACACTCTGAAGGTCCACAGATTACAGAATGACTCCAGATGCTCTTCGAAAACCACTACTGGTCTCCCAGGAATCGATCAAATCGTAGACAGTTTGAGACATTACTCCCATGGAGAAAAGTCTACATTGTGCCTGTTGTGTTCAATCCCGATGCAATTTCTGAGTTTTATCAACCCTCTGAGTATCCACAGATTACAGAATGCTTCCAGGTGTGCTTCGGAAGCTACTACTGGTCTTCCAGGGATCAATCAAAGCGTAGACTGTTTGAGAAATTACTCCCATTGAGAAAAGTCAGCAGGGTGCCTGTTGTATTCAATCCCGATGCACATTCTGTGTTTTATCAACACTCTGCAGGTCCAAAGCTTACTGAATGCCTCCAGTTGTGCTTCGTAAACTACTACAGGTGTTGCAGGGGACGACCAAAGCATAGACAGTTAGAGACAATTCTCCCAACAAAGAAAATTCCGAATGGGGCCTGTTGTATTCAGTCTCGATGCAATTTCTGTGTTTCATCAACACTCTGAAGGTCCACAGATTACAAACTGCCTCCAGATGTGCTTCGTAAACTACTATTGGTCTGCCAGGAAACGGTCAAAGCGTAGACTCTTTGAGACATTACTCCCATGGAGAAAAGTCCGCATGGTGCCTGTTGAATTCAATCCCGATGCAATTTCTTGTTTCATCAACACTCTGGAGGTCCACATATTACAGAATGCCTCCAGATGTGCTTCGGAAATTGCTACTGGTCTTCCAGGGAACGATCAAAGCGCAGACAGTTTCAGAAATTACTCCCATTGAGAAAAGTCCGCATGGTGCCTGTTGTATTCAATCCCGATGCTTATTCTGCGTTTCATCAACACTCTGCAGGTCCAAAGATTACTGAATGCCTCCAGTTGTGCTTTGTAAACTACTACAGGTCTTGCAAGGAACGATCAAAGCATAGACAGTTAGAGACAATACTCCCAATAAAGAAAATTCCGCATGGTGCCTGTTGTATTCAATCTCGATGCAATTTCTGTGTTTCATCAACACTCTGAATGTCCACAGATTACAAACTGCCTCCAGATGTGCTTCGTAAAGTACTATTGGTCTGCCAGAAAACGGTCAAAGCGTAGACTCTTTGAGACATTACTCCCATGGAGAAAAGTCCGCATGGTGCCTGTTGAATTCAATCCCGATGCAATTTCTTGTTTCATCAACACTCCGAAAGTCCACAGATTATAGAATGCCTCCAGATGGACTTCGGACACCACTACTGGTCTCCCAGGAATCGATCAAATCGCAGACAGTTTGAGACATTACTCCCATGGAGAAACGTCCTCATGGTGCCTGTTGTATTCAATCAAGACGCAATTTTTGTGTTTCATCAACACTCTGAAGGTCCAAAGATTAGAGAATGCCTCCAGATGGGTTTCGGAAACCACTACTGGTCTCCCATGAATCGATCAAAGCGTAGAAAATTTGAGATATTACTCCCATGGAGAAAAGTCCGCATGGTGCCTGTTGTATTCAATCTCGATGCAATTTCTGTGTTTCATCAACACTCTGAAGATCCACAGATTACAAATTGCCTCCAGATGTGCTTCGTAAACTACTATTGGTCTGCCAGGGAACGATCAAAGCGTAGACAGTTTGAGACATACTCCCATGGAGTAAAGTCCGCATGGTGCCTGTTGTATTCAATCCCGATGCAATTTTTTGTTTCATCAACACTCTAAAAGTCCACATATTACAGAATGCCTCCAGATGCGCTTCGGAAACTGCTACTGGTCTCCCAGGAATCGATCAAAGCGTAGACATTTTGAGACATTACTCACATGGAGAATAGTCCGCATGGTGCCTGTTGTATTTAATCCCGATGCATTATCTGTGTTTCATCAACACTCTGAAGGTATACAGGTTACATAATGCATCCAGATGCGATTCGGAAACTACTATTGGTCAGCCATGGAACGATCAGAACATAGACATTTTGAGACTTTACTCCCATTGAGAAAAGTCCACATGGTGCCTGTTGTAATCCATCCCGATGCAATTTCTGTGTTTCATCAACACTCTGAGTGTCCAAAGATTACTGAATGCCTCTAGTTGTGCTTTGTAAACTACTACACGTCTTCCAGGGAACGATCAAAGCGTAGACAGTTAGAGACATTACTCCCATGGAGAAAAGTCCGCAGGGTGAATATTGTATTCGATCACGATGCAATTTCTGTGTTGGATCCTCACTCTGAGGGTCAACTAAGTACAGAATGACTCCAAATGAGTTTCGGAAACTCTACTGGTCTTCCAGGGAACGATCAAACCGTAAACAGTTAGAGACATTACTCCCAGGGAGAAACGTCCGCATGTTGCCTGTTGTATTCAACCCAGACGCAATTTTTTGTTTCATCAACACTCTGAAGGTCCACAGATTACAAACTTATACCAGATGTGCTTCGTAAACTACTATTGGTCTGCCAGGAAACGATCAAAGCGTAGACTGTTTGAGACATTACTCCTATGGAGAAAGGTCCGCATGGTGCCTGTTGAATTCAATCCCGATGCAATTTCTTGTTTCATCAACACACTGAAGGTCCACATATTACAGAATGCCTCCAGATGGGCTACGGAAACTACTACTGGTCTCCCAGGAATCAACAAAGGGTAGAAATTTTTGAGACATTACTCACATGGAGAGAAGTTCGCATTGTGTCTGTTGTATTCAATCTCGATGCAATTTCTATGTTTCATCAACACTCTGAAGATCCACAGATTACAAATTGCCTCCAGATGTGCTTCGTAAACTACTATTGGTCTGCCAGGGAACGATCAAAGTGTAGACAGTTTGAGACATTACTCCCATGAAGATAAGCCGCATGGTGCCTGTTGTATTCAATCCCGATGCAACTTTTGTGTTACATCAACACTCTGAAGGTCCACAGATTACAGAATGACTCCAGATGGGCTTCGAAAACCACTACTGGTCTCCCAGGAATCGATCAAATCGTAGACAGTTTGAGACATTACTCCCATGGAGAAAAGTCTACATTGTGCCTGTTGTGTTCAATCCCGATGCAATTTCTGAGTTTTATCAACCCTCGAAGTATCCACAGATTACAGAATGCTTCCAGGTGTGCTTCGGAACCTACTACTGGTCTTCCAGGGATCAATCAAAGCGTAGACAGTTTGAGAAATTACTCCCATTGAGAAAAGTCAGCATGTTGCCTGTTGTATTCAATCCCGATGCACATTCTGTGTTTTATCAACAATCTGCAGGTCCAAAGCTTACTGAATGCCTCCAGTTGTGCTTCGTAAACTACTACAGGTCTTGCAGGGAACGATCAAAGCATAGACAGTTAGAGACAATTCTCCCAACAAAGAAAATTCCGAATGGTGCCTGTTGTATTCAATCTCGATGCAATTTCTGTGTTTCATCAACACTCTGAAGGTCCACAGATTAGAAACTGCCTCCAGATGTGCTTCGTAAACTACTATTGGTCTACCAGGAAACGATCAAAGGGTAGACTGTTTGAGACATTACTCCCATGGAGAAAAGTCCGCATGGTGCCTGTTGAATTCAATCCCTTTGCAATTTCTTGTTTCATCAACACTCTGGAGGTCCACATATTACAGAATGCCTCCAGATGTGCTTCGGAAATTGCTACTGGTCTTCCAGGGAACGATCAAAGCGTAGACAGTTTCAGAAATTACTCCCATTGAGAAAAGTCCGCATGGTGCCTGTTGTATTCAATCCCGATGCAATTACTGTGTTTCATCTACACTCTGAAGGTCCACAGATTACAGAATGTCTCCAGATGTGTTTCGGAAACTACTACTGGTCTTCCAATGAACGATCTAAGCGTAGACACTTGATACGTTACTCCCATAGAGTAACGTCGGCATGGTGCCTGTTGTATTCAATCCCGATGCAATTTCTGAGTTTTATAAAGCTCTAAGGGTCCACAGATTACAGAATGCTTCCAGATGCTCTTCGGAAGCTACTACTGGTCTTCCAGGGAACAATCAAAACGTAGACAGTTTGAGACATGATTCCCATGGAGAAAAGTCCGCATGGTGCTGTGGTATTCAATGCCGATGCAATTTCTATCTTTCGTCAACACTCTGAAGGTCCACAGATTACATAATGCATCCAGATGTGATTCGGAAACTACTATTGGTCAGCCAGGGAACGTTCAGATCGTAGACATTTTGAGACATTACTCCCATTGAGAAAAGTCCACATGGTGCCCGTTGTATTCAATCCAGATGCATTTTCTGTGTCTCATCAACACTCTGAAGATCTAAAGATTACTGAATGCCTCCAGTTGTGCTTTGTAAACTACTACTGGTCTTCCAGGGAACGATCAAAGCGTAGACAGTTTGAGACATTACTCCCATGGAGAAAAGTCCGCATGGTGAATATTGTATTCGATCACGATGCAATTTCTGTGTTGCATCAACACTCTGAGGGTCCACTGAGTACAGAATGCCTCCAAATGTGTTTCGGAAACTACTACTGGTCTTCCAGGGAACGATCAAAGCGTAAACAGTTAGAGACATTACTCCAATGGAGAAACGTCCGCATGGTGCCTCTTGTATTCAATCCCGAAGCAATTTTTGTGTTTCTTCAACACTCTGAAGGTCCGAAGATTACAGAATGACTCCAGATGAGCTTCGGAAACCACTACTGGTCTCCCAGGAATCGATCAAAGCGTAGAAAGTTTGAGACATTACTCCAATGGAGAAAAGTCCGATTGGTGCCTGTTGTATTCAATCTCGATGCAATTTCTGTGTTTCATCAACACTCTGAAGGTCCACAGATTACAAACAGCCTCCAGATATGCTTGGGAAACTACCATTGTTCTTCCAGGAAACGATCAAAGCGTACACAGTTTAAGACATTACTCCCATGAAGAAAAGTCCGCACGGTGCCTGTTGTATTCAACCCCGATGCAATTTTTGTGTTTCATCATCACTTTGAAGGTCCACAGATTACAGAATGACTCCAGATGGGCTTCGGAATCCACTACTGGTCTCCCAGGAATCGATCAAATCGTAGACAGTTTGAGACATTACTCCCATGTAGAAAAGTCTGCATTGTGCCTGTTGTGTTCAATCCCGATGCAATTTCAGAGTTTTATCAACACTCTGAGTGTCCACAGATTACAGAATGCTTCCAGGTGTGTTTCGGAAGCTACTACTGGTCTTCCAGGGAACAATCAAAGCGTAGACAGTTTGGGAAATTACTCCGATTGAGAAAAGTCAGCATGGTGCCTGTTGTATTCAATCCCGATGCACATTCTGTGTTTCATCAACACTCTGCAGGTCCAAAGATTACTGAATGCCTCCAGTTGTGCTTTGTAAACTACTACAGTACTTGCAGGGAACGATCAAAGCATAGACAGTTAGAGACAATACTCCCAATAAAGAAAATTCCGAATGGTTCCTCTTGTATTCAATCTCGATGCAATTTCTGTGTTTCATGAACACTCTGAAGGTCCACAGATTACAAACTGCCTCCAGATCTGCTTCGTTAACTACTATTGGTCTGCCAGGAAACGATCAAAGCGTAGACTGTTTGATACTTTACTCCCATGGAGAAAGGTCCGCATGGTGCCTGTTGAATTCTATCCCGATGCAATTTCTTGTTTCATCAACACTCTGAAGGTCAACATATTACAGAATGCCTCCAGATGGGCTTCGGAAACTACTACTGGTCTTTCAGGAATCAATCAAAGCGTAGACATTTTGAGACATTACTCACATGGAGAAAAGTCCGCATGGTGCCTGTTGTATTCAATCTCGATGCAATATCTGTGTTTCATCAACACTATGAAGATCCACAGATTACGAATTGCCTCCAGATGTGCTTCGTAAACTACTATTGGTCTGCCAGGGAACGATCAAAGCGTAGACAGTTTGAGACATTACTCCCATGAAGACAAGTCCGCATGGTGCCTGTTGTATTCAATCCCGATGCAATTTTTGTGTTTCATCAACACTCTGAAGGTCCACAGATTACAGAATGACTCCACATGGGCTTCGGAAACCACTACTGGTCTCCCACGAATCGATCAAATCGTAGACAGTTTGAGACATTACTCCCATGGAGAAAAGTCTGCATTGTGCCTGTTGTGTTCAATCCCGATGCAATTTCTGAGTTTTATCAACACTCTGAGTGTCCACAGACTACAGAATGCTTCCAGGTGTGCTTCGGAAACTACTACTGGTATTCCAGGGAACAATCAAAGCGTAGACAGTTTGAGAAATTACTCTCATTGAGAAAAGTCAGCATGGTGCCTGTTGCATTCAATCCCGTTGCACATTCTGTGTTTCATCAACACTCTGCAGGTCCAAAGATTACTGAATGCCTCCAGTTGTGCTTTGTAAACTACTACAGGTCTTCCAGGGAACGATCAAAGCATAGACAGTTAGAGACAATTCTCCCAACAAAGAAAATTCCGAATGGTGCCTGTTGTATTCAGTCTCGATGCTATTTCTGTGTTTCATCAACACTCTGAAGGTCCACAGATTACAAACTGCCTCCAGATGTGCTTCGTAAACTACTATTGGTCCGCCAGGAAACGATCAAAGCGTAGACTGTTTGAGACTTTACTACCATGGAGAAAAGTCAGCATGGTGCATGTTTAATTCAATCCCGATGCAATTTCTTGTTCCATCAACACTCTGAAGGTCCACATATTACAGAATGCCTATATATGTGCTTCGGAATCTACTACTGGTCTGTCAGGAACATATCAAAGTGTAGATAGTTTGAGACATTACTCCCGTGGAGAAAAGTCAGCATTGTGCATGTAGTATTCAATCCCGATGCAATTTTTGTGTTTCATCAACACTCTGAAGGTCCAAAGATTACAGAACGACTCCAGATGGGCTTCGGAAACCACTACTTTTCTCCCAGGAATCGATCAAAGCGTAGGCAGTTTGAGACATTACTCCCATGGAGAAACGTCAGCATGGTGCCTGTTGTATTCAATCCCGATGCAATTACTGTGCTTCATCTACACTCTGAAGGTCCACAGTTTACAGAATGTCTCCAGATGTGCTTCGGAAACTACTACTGGTCTTCCAATGAACGATCTAAGCGTAGACACATGATACGTTACTCCCATAGAGTAACGTCCGCATGGTGCCTGTTGTATTCAATCCCGATGCAATTTCTGTGTTTCATCAACATTCTGAATGTCCAGAGATTACAGAATGCCTCCAGATGTGCTTCGGAAGCTACTACTGGTCTTCCAGGGAACGATCAAAACGTAGTCAGATTGAGACATTACTCCCATGGAGAAAAGTCTGCATTGTGTCTGTTGTATTCAATCCCGCTGCAATTTCTGAGTTTTATCAACACTCTGAAGGACCACAGATTACTGAATGCCTCCACATGTGCTTCGGAATATACTACAGGTCTCTCAGGAATCGATCAAAGCGTAGACAGTTTGAGACATTACTCCCATGGAGATAAGTCCGCACGGTGCCTGTTGTATTCAATCTCGATGCAATTTCTGTGTATCATCAACACTCTGAAGGTCCACAGATTACAGAATGCCTCCAGATGTGCTTCAGAAATTAATTGCTACTGGTATTCCAGGGAACGATCAAAGCGTAGACAGATTCAGAAGTTACTCCCATTGAGAAAAGTCCGCATGGTGCCTTTTGTATTCAATCCTGATGTAATTTTAGTGTATCATCAACACTCTGAAGGTCCCCACATTACAGAATGTCTCCAGATGGTCTTCGGAAACCACTACTGGTCTCCCAGGAATCGATCAAAGCGTAGACAGTTTGAGACATTACTAATGAGGCGAAAAGTCCACATGGTGCCTGTAGTATTCAATCCCGATGCAATGTTTGTGTTTCATCAACACTCTGAAGGTCCACAGATTACAGAATGCCTTCAGATGGGCTTCGGAAACCACTACTGGTCTCCCAGGAATCGATCAAATCGTAGACAGTTTGAGACATTACTCCCATGGAGACAAGTCCGCATGGTGCCTGTTGTATTCAATCCCGATGCAATTTCTGTGTTTCATCAGCACTCTGAAAGTCCACAGATTACAGGATGCCTCCAGATGTGCTTCGAAAACTACTACTTGTCTTCCAGGGAACGATGTAAACGTAGACAGATTAAGACATTACTCCCATGGAGAAACGTCTGCATATAGCCTGTTGTATTCAATCCCGATGCAATTTCTGTGTTTCATGAACACTCTGATGTTGCACAGATCACAGAATTCCTCCAGATGTGCTTCGGAAACTACCACTGGTCTTCCAGGGAACGATCAAAGCGTAGATACTTCGAGACATTACACCCACGGAGAAAAGTACACATGGTGAATGTTGTATTCCTTTACTTTGCAATTTCTGTGTTTCACCAACACTCTGAAGGTCCACAGATTATAGAATGCCTCCAGATGGGCTTCGGAAACCACTACTGGTCTCCCAGGAATCGATCAAATCGTAGACAGTATGAGACATTACTCCCATGGAGAAAAGTCCGCATGGTGACTATTGTATTCAAACCCGATGCAATTTTTGTGTTTCATCAACACTCTGAAGGTCCAAAGATTAAGAATGCCACCAGATGGGCTTCGGAAAACACTACTGGTCTCCCAGGAATCGATCAAAGCGTACAAAGTTTGAGACATTACTCCCATGAAGATAAGCCGCATGGTGCCTCTTGTATTCAATCCCGATGCAATTTCTATGTTTCATCAACACTCTGAAGTTCCACAGATTACAAACAGCCCCCAGATATGCTTGGGAAACTACTATTGTTCTTCCAGGGAACGATCAAAGCGTACACAGTTTGAGACATTACTCCCATGGAGAAAAGTCCTAATGGTGCCTGTTGTATTCAATCCCGATGCAATTTTTGTGTTTCATCAACACTCTGAAGGTCCAAAGATTACAGAATGCCTCCAGATGGGCTTCGGAAACCACTACTGGTCTCCCAGAAATCAATCAAATCGTAGAAAATTTGAGACATTACACCCATGGAGAAAAGTCCGCATGAGGCATGTTGTATTCAATCCCGATGCAATATCTGTGTTTCATCAACACTCTGAAGGTCCAAAGAATACTGAATGCCTCCAGTTGTGCTTTGTAAGCAACTATTGGTCTTCCAGGGAACGATCAAAGCGTAGACAGTTTGAGACATTACTCCCATCCAGTAAAGTCCGCAAGGTGAATATTGTATTCCATCACGATGCAATTTCTATGTTTCATCAACACTCTAAAGCTCCACTGAGTTCAGAATGCCTCCAACTGTGTTTCGGAAACTACTACTGGTCTTCCAGGGAACGATCAAAGCGTAGACAGTTAGAGACATTACTCGCATGGAGAAAAGTCCTCATGGTGCCTGTTGTATTCAATCCCGATGCAATTTTAATATTTCAACAACACTCTGAAGGGAAGGTCCACAGATTACAGAGTTCCTGCAGATGTGCTTCGGAATCTGCTACTGGTCTTCCAGGGAACGATCAAAGCGTAGACAGTTTGAGACCTTAGTCCTATGGAGAAAATTTCGCATGGTGCCTGTTGTATTCAATCGCGATGCAGTTTCTGTGTTTTCATCGACACCTTTCTTTGGTGAATTTGGACATGAGCTAGGAACTTAAGATTTTGCATGAAAGGAGGACTATTAGTCGCGTTGCACGGCACATTGTGAAAAGTGTTCATATGTAGTAAAAACCAGAGAAATCCGTCCGTATTCGTCATTTGATATCGAATCGACTTAAAACCAGATCGTCACATTGTCCGCTCTTCTTTCTGAAACGGTTACATTTATCGTCTGCAATGCTATGTCACGTGCTACGGTATGCGGAGACTCTAGAAGCACCACAGTAGAACACAGAAGAAGCTTCTAAGTTGATCTAATAGCCAGTAAGAAGCAGTACAATTCGAGTTTTAGTTATCGCTTAATGACTTTTTACCCTTCTTTGGTGCTTTTGTACATGAGCTAGGACCTTAACATTTTGCATGAAAGGAGGACTAGCAGCTGCGTCGCACGGGAAAATGTGAAAAGTGTTGATATGTACTAAAAACCTGAGAAATCCGTGCGTTCTCGTCATTTGTTATCGAATCGACTTAAAGCCAGATCGCCACATTGGCCGCAATTCTCTTTGAAACGGTTACATTTATTGTCTGAAAAGCTATGTCGCGTGCTGCGGTATGCGAAGACACTAAAAGCACCGTAGGAGAACACAGAAGAAGCTTCTAAGTTGATGTAATAGCCAGTAAGAAGCAGTACTACTCAAGTTTTAGTAATCGATTATTGACTTTTTAGCAGGCTTTGTTGCCTTGGACATGAGCTAAGACCTTAAGATATTGCATGAAAGGAGGACTAGCAGCCGCGTTGCACGGAAGAATGTGAAAGGTGTTCATATGTAGAAGAACCTGAGAAATCCGTCCGTTCTCGTCATTTGTTGTCGAATCGAGTAAAAGCCAGAACGTCACATTGGCCGCTATTCTCTCTGAAAATGTTAAATTTATCGTCTGAAAAGCTATGTCGCGTGCTGCGGTATGCGGAGACACTAAAAGTCCATGGTAGAACACAGATGAAGCTTCTAAGTTGATGTAATAGCCTGTAAGAAGCAATACAATTCATATTTTAGTTATCGATTATTGATTTTTTACCATTCTTTGGTGCTTTGGACACGAGCTGGGACCTTAAGATTTTGCATGAAAGGAGGACTAGCAGCCGCCTTGCACGGGAGAATGTGAAAAGTGTTCATATGTAGCAAAAACCTGAGAAACCCGTGCGTCTGCAAAGGTATGTCGCGTGCGGCGTAATGCGGAGACACTAAAAGCACCATATTAGAACACAGAAGAAGCTTCTACGTTGATGTAATAGCCAGTAAGAAGCAGTACAATTCAAGTTTTAGCTATGGATTATTTACTTTTTACCCTTCTTTGATGCCTTGGACTAGAGCTAGGATCTTAAGATTTTGTATGAAAGGATTACTGGCAGCCGCGTTGCACGCGAGAATGTGAAAAGCGTTCGTATATAGTAAAAACCGGAGAAATCTGTCCGTTTTCGTCATTTGTTATCGGATCGACTTAAAGCCAGATCGCCACATTGGCCACTAATCTCTCTGAAACAACTACATTTATCGTCTGCAAAGTTATGTCGCGTGCTGCGGAATGCGGAGACACTAAAGGCGTCATTGTAGAACACTGAAGAAGCTTCTAAGGTGATGTAATTGCCAGTAAGAAGCAGTACAATTCAAGTTTTTGCTATCGATTATTGACTTTTTAGCCTACCTTAGTGCCTTGGACATGAGCTAGGACCTTAAGATTTTGCGTGAGAGGCGTACTAGCAGCCGCGTCGCACGGGCGAATGTGAAAAGTGTTCATATGTAGTAAAAACCTGAAAAAGCCGTCCATTTTCTTCCTTTGTTATCGAATCGACTTAAAGCCAGATATTCACATTGACCGCTCTTCTCTCTGAAACGGTTACATTTATCGTCTGCCAAGCTATGTCGCGTGCTGAGGTATGCGGTGACACTAAAAGCACCATAGTAGAACACAGAAGAAGCTTCTAAGTTTATGTAATAGCCAGTAAGAAGCAGTACAATTCAAGTTTTAGCTATCGATTATTGACTTTTTAGCCGGCTTTGGTGCCTTGGACATGAGCTAGGACCTTAAGATTTTGCATGAAAGGAGGACTAGCAGATGCGTTGCACGGAAGAATGTGAAAGGTGTTCATATGTAGAAAAACCTGAGAAACCAAACCGTTCTCGTCATTTGTCATCGAATCGAGATAAAGCCAGATCGTCACATTGGCCGCTACTCTCTCTGAAAATGTTACATTTATCGTCTGCAAAGCTATGTCGCGTGCTGCGGTAGGCGGAGACACTAAAAGCACCATGGTAGAACAAAGAAGAAACTTCTAAGTTGATGTAATAGCCTGTAAGAAGCAGTACAATTCACATTTTAGCTATCGAATATTGATTTTTTACCATTCTTTGGTGCTTTGGACATGAACTAGGACCTTAAGATTTTGCATGAAAGGAGAACTAGCAGCCGCGTTGCACGGGAGAATGTGAAAAGTGTTCATATGTAGTAGAAACCTGAGAAACCCAACCGTTCTCGTCATTTGTCATCGAATCGAGATAAAGCCAGATCGTCACATTGGCCGCTACTCTCTCTGAAAATGTTACATTTATCGTCTGCAAAGCTATGTCGCGTGCTGCGGTAGGCGGAGACACTAAAAGCACCATAGTAGAACACAGAAGAAGCTTCTAAGTTGATGTAAAAGCCAGTAAGAAGCAGTACATCTAAATTTAGTTATCGATTATTAACTTTTTTGCCTTCCTTGTTGCCCTGGACATGAGCTAGGACCTTAAGATTTTGCGTAAAAGGCGTACTAGCAGCCGCGTCCCACGGGAGAATGTGAAAAGTGTTCATATGTAGTAAAAACCTGAGATATCCGTCCGTTTTCGTCATTCGTTATCGAATAGACTTAAAGCCAGATCGTCACTTTGGACGCTCTTCTCTCTGGAACGGTTACATTTATCGTCTGAAAAGCTATGTCGCGTGCTGCGGTATGCGGAGACACTAAGAGCACCATAGTAGTTGATGTAATAGCCTGTAAGAATCAGTACAATTCAAGTTTTAGTTATCGAT